>NW_027286763.1:36550351-37017035 GCF_022747635.1 Hetaerina americana
ACACTACATAATCATGAAAGCATAGGTAATACAGAGTAAAACTAACAAAATAGGGAAAGAGGAATAAAAAGAACTAAAATAAAGCATCCCATAAAATATACTAACAAGATTTATTCAAAGGAAAGGGATGTGTGCACTCCAACAACAACAAAAATGCTAAGTCACAGAAATTTAGCACTTTATAAGGTAAAATTACAAATATGATTTCAGGAATTTTGCAATCTCGGGGAACGGAACTTCAGGGTACCTGTATTCCAAATTTCTTCCTACTTCATAGAAAACTCAAGTAATTACAAACAAAAGATGAATTGTTGAGGACATATAAGAACAGTACACTAATTTTCTCTCTGAATTTAATAACAAATGTTATGGAACATTCTCGAGTAAAATATTCCCGGAGTGCACCAGTCTCCAATTCGTATCTCCAGGGGGAGACTACTTAGGAGAGTATATCAGTCAAACGTGTCTATCAATTTAGGATCGGAACTTGGAATTTACAGCCTGAACGGAAATGAGGCAGGTTAGAGATTTTGAAGTAACAAATACTTAGAAAGGGCATCTTAGGTGTAAGCGAAATGAAATAGCTCGAAACAGGTTGCGTGAATGGAAATGGAGTGGGCACAATAATACGGAAAAGTGCTGCAATGAGAGTGACGGGCTTCCTACATACAACGGAAGGATCATTATTAAAAGCAGGAAGAGCCGGAGAAGAATTAATGAAGAACCTATGAGAAGTGCGGCATGACCTTGTCCAGGGAAAAGTTGAAGCAGCCTACAGAATTGTGAAGCAACATTTGGATGAACGCGGGGCAAATGCCATTGTCATTCGGGATGGCAATAGGGAAATTCTTACTAAAGACGTAGACATAGCGAAGGTATGGAAAGAGCATTTTCTAAGAGGAGACCATTATGACGGAAATGAAATTCAAGCTGGAATACTGGAGGAAAGTCTCCTTTCTCATCATCTTCGATGATGAGAAAGGAGACTGCATCCGTAAATATCAACTTAATGCGGCAGTCAAAGAACTTGAGTGTAAACTGGACACCAGATATCGACGATATACCTGATGAAATTATATGAAATTCGGGAAATAAGAATCTGAAACATCTATTCAATGGAATATGCTATATTTAGGCAAAGATAGAAGCGCCGATGGAATTACGAAATTTGAATGTCCCTACATCAAAATAGAAAAATGTAAAAAACTTTAGAACAAAAATCCTGAGGACTCATTCATTGAAGGTTCCTGCAAGATTATTGCGTACAACGTAGAATGGAGAAGATAGCGGAAGAATATTTTAGTGAGGGTCAAACTGATTTATAAGAAGTAGAGAAATACGGAGCTATTCTCTTTCTCAGACTCGTCGAAGAAAATAAATAAAGCTCAACAAACCTATGTGCCTTTTTTTTAATCTAGACAAGGCCTTGGACAACGTCAATTGGAATAGGATGCTGCATACACAGAGGAATTTGGAATTAACTACAATTACAGGAGATTGACACACCTACATAGAGAACAGGCTGCGGTGATTAGATGCAGTGAAAGAGGGAAGAAGCAAAATATAAAGGAGTACGGCACGGCTGTTTGTGATCCTAATTGATAATGTTTAAAGTGTATTTTGAGAAGAATATCACTTGATTAAGGATGATAATATTAGAGATCGAACGACGTAACCATACTTGCATCGAAGAACGAGCAACTTTAAAGGATATTAGTGAATTTAGATAAGAAAATGAAAAAGAGCAAACTCAATATACACAAGATTAAAATTAAGATAAATGTCTGTAGTCGAAGTAAGGAAGGTGCGCCATTGCTAGCAAATGATTCCTGGGAGAATTTGAAAAAAGAGGGAAACTGTCATCATGGGTGCGTTATTCGAGAAGTACTCGTCTCCGTGAAGAAGGCGCACGAAATACTGGAAGAGGTCAGACTATCTGTCGCGTTTATTTTTACTATCAGGGCTTCATGTGCGGGAGAAGTGACTTCCCACCGTGTAAAAGTGATGAAGTACCGCTGCCGAAGCGTGTGCTTGTAGGAAGAAACAATTTATATTCCACATATGCAATCCGGGGACTCGCTAAACGGTTTGGGCCGAGTGCGAATTATCAAGCTATCTAATATCTTCATTTTTTATCATCCTCAGCTTTTAAGAGTTCTCGGTGGGTAGCTTCCATTTGCACGTGCCTGAAATACGTTCTCGCGAATGCACGAACGAGTGTGCACCAAGCAAAAGTTAATCACTTCCTTACCTCATCCTGGACAAGAACTGATTCGACTTTAGTCTCTAGGGGGCCTCTATGGACATGTAAGTCTGGTTGATCAGATCGGAAGAAGACGTTCTAGCGACACTCGAGGTTTGTTGCTAGTGGTCTCGTGTGCTCGCAGATGGCGGCGCTTTTTTGCCATGTGAATGAATTTGACTGCTTCGTAACGCTAGGAGCACGGACCTTGGGTCTCCGGAGACCCGAGAAATACGTTTTCGGAAATAATTCTTTCAATTTTTTTTGCTGTGATTGATACTTCACGTATTCCTAGTGAATCATAGTTGGAAAAATCTACAACAAACGTTTCGCTAAATGTACATATAGGAATCACGGGACTTCACAGCACTGAGGGTCTTCGGGCACCCGGCTCTGTACTCTACGTCTAGTAACTTCTATCGCTGTTATGGCGTTGTTAAGACAGTTCATGGTGCAGACTAAGTCAGCTCACTCAGATCGCCACTAAAATGCATTGTGATTGTTCTCGAAGTCTAGACGCCTCGATTTTCAGTGTTATCGTTGTCTCTCCGCAATTCGCATGGTTTTTTTCCACCCGAATCTTATTGGAATATAATTTTTGACTTTTTATGATCTAGTAATTCTGAAATGGGAGACAAAATATGTAAAAGTGAAAAATAAATTTTTAGATAACTTTAACGTCGAGTAATGGAAGAAGAAGCTTTCGAGGATTTTGGAAGCAATAATGATGATAGTTATCTAGTACCAGATAATGTCGAAATTGAAGTGAGTGATATTGAGGACGAAATCGACTTAGACGTGATCTCCTTGTGTGAAAGGGATGAAGATGTGGCGATGGGCCGTAAAGAAGGAGTAGAAGGAAGGCTTTGGAGGTACGTTGCCCCTCAACTTATACACATAAGGAAGCACTCGCTTGAGGAAGGATGGGCTTCGTACTTAAAAGAGTGAGCGAAAACGTAAGCCAATGGAGGTCACTTTCAAGAGTTAACTACCTTAAACACACTTAAACCAAACTAATTGAACTGAAGGAATGGAGGGTTAACTAAAGATCGCAATTGGAGGAAAAATACTCATCAAGGAGAAGACTATTGATGTAGACCAAGATGAGCTCTAAGAAGCAGGCGACGAAAAATGTCGGCGCAAGGAGGTTGAGGGAATGAAGAGATTAGCAGGGATAAGGGCCGCTTGGAGGGCTGCTAACATCCAGCCTCAAAAAGATAACCCATGAAAATGACCGTCAATAAACTCGAGAAATCTCTAAAGGCTGTTTATAATGTGTTTAAATAAATATTCCAGCTGGAAAACAATATGTGAGTGCAAATGTTAAACACAACCTGATTCTATCTTAACCTTATCAATTTGAAAATATATGAATATTTAATTTCAAAACAAAGTACGCATCACCAACTTAAACCATATCCCGGCGATAGGCTCAGGCACTCATTTAAATGAAGGTTAAAAGCAATTTGAAACAGGGGCTTTCTTCTAAACATTTATTGTTGTGCACCTAATGTAATTGGTTACGCCACCAATAAAGGAAGGAATGTTCTTGAATTATCAGTATGATGCGTCGCTGAACAAGTACCCAAGTAGTCGTTGTTGAAGGAAATGATGACCACTGTCGAACTCAGTAAATTCATAATAGCAAATATTAATTCCAAATATAAAAATAATATAAAATATAATACAAAATCTTTTAATTGATAAGGGTTCTTGCGCCATGTGATAAACGATGTGTGATATTCATACAATAGGATGGGGGATTCCTTTCACCGTTCCGTCAGTGAAAATACTGGTACTAAAAAAATCACACAACTTAGGCGACGCTGAGGGTGCCCAGAGGCATCACCCGAAATTGAACCGAGCCCTTTTAGCCAGTAGCCCGGCTCTCTACTCACTGGGTTATCAAGAATACTCAGCCGAAAACAAGCTCACACGGTGATTGATTTCACATATCAGGCGGGATGCCCAGCTGATAAATATGTATTATATAGTATTAATCATGATATCAATTGAATCGGCCACGGTCAACACAAGATTATACATAAGTTTACACAGAGAAAATTTAAAATAGAAAATCTTTAATGCGCAGAAAACTGCATAGCGCAGAGCACGCTTATATGAAAACCACAGGTAAAGCTATTTCTTGCATATACACTCTACGGCTTCAGGCTTCACTTCGTGGAAGTATTTAGTACCCATATTAATAGATCTTTTACTTGTCCACAGACTTTATTTTAAGGTACATGGCGCTTCACCGACTTGCGGCATCGCTTGATGATGCGGCAAGTCGGTGAAACGCGTTAAACCTTAAAGTCTGTGGAAAAGTAAAAAACATCTTTCAATATGGATGCTATCTCCTGCCATAAAACTAACGAGATTATTCAAGATTACAATAATGTTAAGCAATATCAAATAAAACCTTTCGGAAGGAGGGAGGAATTTCACACGAGTCCACGGATAGCTCAATTATGATAAAAAAAGACAATGCGATTCAAGGCAAAAATCAACCATACATTTGGAAAAAAAACGACGATAATTAATGTCATTTTTCTTCGAGCGTCTATACAAAATCTCCACAGAATATACCCAAAATCTTACCCATTCAACTATTGCAAATAACGAATACCCCGATTAACAATTCGTAAATAGCCATAAAAACCCGCTGAAAACAATCAACCCCATGAATCTCCCGCCACAACCAAATTCCTGGCAGTGTTTATAAAGAACTAATAGAGTGAATTAAAATTACATCTACGAAATCCTTCACAGAGCAATAAATTTGCAATGATTGAGTCATAATAAGCACTACTCCGACAATTATCAGCTCCCCTAAAAATGAATACAGAGAGCTAGGGAACAACCTCTCTGCCTTGAAAGGACCATGACAATAGACGTCACTCCACCTAAGCTACACTTTATTTCTAAAAATAGGGATTTCAGGCATAATTTGCTCCTGGGAAATTGGAAATAATTTTTTTCTAATATTTATAATTGTCGGAAATTTTAGGTGAATAATTGTTGGAAAAAAAATGTCTCCACCCTCCTCTCTAGTATTAACCAAATCTAAATGCGAGTGAACAATATGTTTATTCTTAAGTACCACTTTTAATATAAGGTAAAACAATAAAAAAAATTAATGCCTGCGGAAAGAGACCTAGGAAAATGTAATGATGATGCTACACCAGTAATGTAATTATTCACATGATCATAGGTCTCATTAAGGATAAACTGCTAAAATATGGAATACCAGGGCGGTTCAATAAGTACCCGTGTTTGACGACAAAAGGCGTTCCTGAGGGAAGTTTATGTTATCATCGTGTGCTGCCATCTTTCGAACGACGGTGAAACAAATTTCAGACTGATTTAAAGGTTAGTTTGGATTTGGCAGCCATTCGAGTAAGACGTGTTTCGTGATTTTCTCTAAGATGGAAAAAGAGCAGTATCGTTCGGTAATTCGCTTTTTGTTTTTGGATGGGAAGAAATGCGAGGAGATAAAAGCAATGTTGGATGCTGTTTATGGGGACAATTCGCCATCTATGACCACAGTTACGTATTGGTTCAACGAATTTAAACGTGGGCGAACATCTGTTTTTGATGAGGAGAGACCAGGACGCCCGGCAGACGTGGTTACCGAGCAAATCATTCAAAAAGTCCACGCCATGATTCTCGCTGATCGAAGAACGAAAGTGCGCGAAGTAACAGAGGCCGTGGGTGTGTCGACCGGAACGGCAATTAATATTTCACATCATAAGTTGGCGATGAAAAAATTGTCGGCCCGATGGGTGCCGCGATTGCTCACGGCGGACAAGCTGATCCGGCTGTCAACTTCGAATCAGTGTTTGCAGTAATTTCAGCGAGATCCGAAGGTGTTTTTGCGTCGAGTTATCACTGTTGATGAAACCTGGATTCATCATTACACACCAGAAGCTAAGCAACAATCAAAACAATGGATTTCTCCCGGTGAATCTGCTCCAAAGAAGGCGAAGATGGCCCGATCGGCCGGAAAGGTCATGGCGACGGTTTTTTGGGATGCAAATGGCGTCATCCTCATGGATTTTTTAGAAAAAGGAAGAACGATCACTGGGAAATACTACAGTGAGCTATTGGACCGCTTTGACAAAAAATTAAAGGAGACACGGCCGCATTTGGCGAAAAAGAAGGAGCTGTTTCACCACGATAACGCACCAGCACATTCATCCGGAGTTGTCGCCGCCAAACTGCATGAACTACGTTATGAATTGCTGCCGCACCCCCCGTATTCACCCGATCAGGCTCCCTGCGACTTTTTCTTATTACCTAACATGAAGAAATGGCTCGCGGGAAAAAAAATTTAGCTCAAACGAGGACGTTATCGCCAAGACAGAGGCGTATTTTGGAGAGTTCCGACAAATCGTATTTTTTGGAGGGGTTAAAAAAATGCCCGGAACGTTGGGAGAAGTGTATCTTTCTAAAAGGGGACTATGTTGAAAAATAAAAAAAATGTCTTTGAAAAAATGGTTGCTTCATTTCTCACACGGGTACTTATTGAACCGCTCCCGTGCATAGGATATAGGTTTCATTTCTAAATTAGATCCATCAAAGGAAGATAAGTCCAAAAAGTAAAAAGATGTAATAATAAACTTCACAGTGCGAATTGTTATGTAGAATAACTAGGAAGAAAACCATTGACAAATAAGAGGGCTAAAATGTATACATACTTGATTAGGACATCTTTTCTAATTATTTTAAGCATTACAGTCCCCACTATAATGCGAAAGGACGGATTGCAAATACATCAGAAATACAGACAAGATTTGTTTTGAAATGTGATTTTTTTCTGTGCACCATGAGATTGGAATAATTGCCCAAAGGAAGTCACCTTGGACTGTTACTACTTAAAATACACTTCATGAAAGGAAAGAGTAAACCTAATCAAGCATCATACCTGCATTTTAGCGCGCGTACTTTTGGGTCACGCCAGAAGAGGCAATCATTTATAAAATACATGGCAGGAATGACAAAAACCAAGTAAGAGGTGGACGAGTTGACAAAACACAAAAGGGGATGGTTACGCACTTTTTATCGTATTTACGTCTAGACTGTTGGTTGATTGCAAAAAAGTTTGTTTTTCACGAAAAGCAGTATTTTTCCTGACTAGTTTTATTTAATTGATTTGTAAGGACGGGGTAGTTCCTGGAAGGTAAATACATACAACAAAGAGGTGATGTAATCTCCAGATCATCAAAACTATTGCGTCAAGTACGGGCCCAATATTTTTCTATAAACTGTACAAAAAACTAAATCGAAAAAACGGAAATAGAGACCATTTTCTCTGAAAAATTTCCCGAGGCTTTTTCCTGAGAAGAATAAACATCGACGTCGAATTTGACATTGAAGGTTTTACCCATTTTACTGATTTACTGGCACACACAGACTATTTCCCATAAAATGTATACACTCAATTACATATAAAGGACTAAGAAATAAGAAAGGTATCACTTAAAGTTGTTCGCCTCGACTGTTTTTAAATTACACGAAGGACGCCAGCAGAGCAAGGAGCCAAGCACAATATTTATCGCACATCGATCAATTGACGTGACCCACGATGTGTGGTGCACTTTGCCAAGGAACCAATTCAAAATAAAAACCATTAAAGGTCAAAGGATAAAAGTGCCGTCACGGTCAAATGGCCAAACTGACCCTAAATTGATTATTTGCCAGTACAGCAGTAATGCGAGAGGAGTCAAAGGTGACGGCGGA
Organism: Hetaerina americana; assembly: GCF_022747635.1. NCBI lineage: Eukaryota > Metazoa > Arthropoda > Insecta > Odonata > Calopterygidae > Hetaerina > Hetaerina americana. Next base: position 36,558,336 of record NW_027286763.1, read on the forward strand.
GCAGATCGGTGAAGTGTGTTCTTCAATGGTGCTCTCTACAGCCAATCTCGCCCCGCTCCATTCCTTCCTCTCCGCCCCACCATCATTCCCTCATTCGTTTATCATAAAACAGGCATACAAACTACATTACGTCCCTTCAAGACCTACTGAACCTTGATTTATAATATACAATATGCATATACGTCACGGTCTTGCTAAATGAGAAACTCGCCGGCAGAGTACCATATCTAAAGTCTTCTTTGTTAAGATATTTTTTAAAAAAGCATTAATGATATACCTGTACGTATGCAAAATCAAGTCGATGAAATTATTAATTTCAATGCGAGTCGATTCCATTGCCCACACCATAAGAACGCCTAATGCATGAGGAAATTACTATTATCTAATCACCTTTATTTACAAATTGAGTGGCCTCAGGCGAGGTGTGGTTTTCTTTATTTATTTCCTTACGTACTTTCAAGAATTTACTAAATCATTAGAAGGTTTAAGCGAATCACGAAAGAGGTTACGAGTGGCGGTAATATGAAAATAATTTTTCGATCTGTAGAGAGGTGACGTACGCTTGCTAGTAATCCACAAAGAAAAAGCCAAAATTTTACTCCTTAAATATTTAAAAAACGCTACTCGGAAGCACAAAAACTAAAACATTTTCCTACGGCATGACTTTGCTATCCTTATACTCATATATACGCACTACTATAAAGCATATTTTTTATTTTGAAATACCGTTAAAACTTCATTTGAAACCTAACAGTCGTCTTCCTGACAGTTTTAATGTCGCGTTAAACAATATACATCGAATGCCATCCATCAAAATCAATGCGCCTTTTAATTTAAGTTTATCGACTCAACACCTCCATTGGTTTCACACCGGTCCACGAAATTCAAGAAAAATAGACATGAATATCATTACTAAATCATAACCACAACGTTTTTTGATCGGTTAAAAAAACCCGTCTGACTCCATAAAACTTGAGAGACTTAATGGCATACACGCACACACGAATGGCGTTTATTTCGGAGAGACTTTAAGTTGAGATGACCTATTCCCTCACCCTAGTCATTGCTCATGGTGAGGAATAAAAAGAATTCGTTAATCTGGGGAGAGTACGTATAAATCAAAGGAAAGAACTGGAAGAGCACGAAAATTAAACGACGGCGTCATAAAGGAATACGTACATAGAGCCTTAAACTGTACTAGTACCTATTCAAATTTATGAATTGTACATAAACATGCACCCTGAGATAGCCTAGGACGATCATCAAAGAGATGTTTACAAAAAGAGCCAACAGTTTTTAGAAGAGTTCTGTATTTTTATCACAGAGACAGACCTTAAAATGAATAAGCCAATCAATGGCAGAAGACGAATATGTGACAACTCTAAATCTCTTCGTTCCAGACGAATCGAGTGCCGAGTTCATTTGCAACCCTATTCATGCAAACAACTGGTATCAGCAGGAGCGCAATATACTTCAAACGCGTGAAATGGCACACACAGCGGTCGCAATCGTTCGGATTATATGGCATGTATACTTCAAACCACCAATTTGAGGGATCTTTTCGTCTCCTCCAAAAGAAACTACGACATTCTCGTATTAAGAATGATCCTACAGTAACTCTACCCCCCAAAACGGTCAAGTTCTTCGATAACCCCGCTCGGAAAGAAGGTAAAATTAAAAGAAGGATGCCTGATGTTACTTTTTAAAGACGCCACAACCTCACATCTTCAAGTAAACTGTTTATAAACCCCAGGTACATTTAAAATGTGAAAAATCATGCATTAAGTCGTACGAACTGGAGTAGCCATATCAAAAATAATTACAGCAACAAATTGATAAAAATTATGAGAAGTATATAGCAGTCGACGTCGGATTCGTCGTTCCCTAGTTCTAGATTAGATTTACCAAATATGAATAATAATAAAATATTTCGAATGCTTTATTATCCCATTTCGAAATGTAAATTTGGCAGTATAAACCGGTCGAATACCTCAGACTCTAAGTCGGTAAAGAAGGGGCAGACAGGTGGGAAGAGAATGAACCAAAGCCAAAGGCGAAATGAATATTGGTAAGAATTTTTACTATGGTGAGCTACATGAAATTGAACGCTCAACTCAGGCCCACATGTATCTACCTCAGGTAGGCGCAGCAAGCATACTATTTAATGAGCCAGCATCAGAAAGAAACCAATCAAATCCTAAGGATTGATTATGTACACGCTACAAAACGTTAAAGCATAACGGCATGCAAATTCATCCGTATTTGCCGAAACCAATGACTGACAAAAGAATCTGGACATTCGGTGCTCTGCTATTACACGGTAATGAATATCATTTTTAGAACTATGAAGGAAAAAATAAAAATAACAAATGAAAATAACCTCGAGAATTTTCAACTAGAATTTTCCTTTTTCAATCGTAATGATTAACATTTACTTTAAACTACATATGATTTTCTTCGATCCACCTAAGTAATTAACATAAAAATATTATTTCAATCGCCCAAGAGAAAAAAACATTAATTCCGACATTTTTTATTTTACTTCCCACCCTCGTCCAATCCCAACTGTTATCTCTTTTCTTGATAATCACGTTTAAAAGTCTCAAAACACTTTATAAAAAAGTTTTCAGTAATCACTTTTAACATCACTGCTCGGGGTGCCCTAGGTTACCTTAACGAAAATAGTACTTTTTAAGTATTATGACACCACAGGCAACAGAAAACTTAATTTATAAAAGGTCATTCAAGGTAACTGCCTAATACTTCGATTATTTTTTGACCCCCTTTCAGTATTTCCGCAAAATTCGATCGAATGCACATTTAGTCCAAAGAGAAAATCAATTAAAATATGGAAACGCCCAGATAAATCAACCAGCGTATCAAAGCAGCAATGGCTCGTTTTTAACATTCTTACCGCGGAGACAGCCATTTTGGCCTCGACGTAGTTACGAATATGGTTTTCCTCCGTGGTTATTGATAGAACCGGAAGATCCTCCGTGACCTGTCATTTGTACTCGTATGCGTAATTAATACGATACATTTTTGAAGGTAATAATAGAATGTACCGACCGGAAATGTACAAAATTTGCATACGCTTTGAGTAATCGCTAGCCTTCACTCCTACGCTTATTTATTAAGCAAACTCCATTATGGTTTCGAGCGCAGATAAGAAAGAGAAATAAATTCAAGCCGAATGTCACGTTATCCATTCCTGAATTTGCGACGCGAAAGGGATTGACAATGCAATCTTAGGTTTATCACACTACAAATGCCATTGGTTTTGAAGACTAGGTACTTCCTTATGATTTTTCGGTGAGGTGTGGGCGAGCTGCTTTCAACTACACGGTATACGCTCAGCATCAGTTGTGCACGCATATCGGGATCGATTTTCTTATTACATTATCATGAAAAAATATTATGGCTTTTCTAGCATTTACTCTGGCAGAAGCTGCAAAGTATTTCAAATTTATTTATAGGGAACCATTAATGCGAATGCTGTGATCGTTAAACGACTTATTGATCATACTAAATAGTGCCGAAAAAGACAAAAATTATGCTGGGAAACTGAGCAAGATATTTCCGACCGCCCTTCTGGATGTCACACGTCTCAAGGAGCCCGATGCTGAAGGTGCGGTAATGTTGGAGATAGCTGTGACATTGGTTACCCTACTAAGGTTGGTCAGTGTGTGCAAACCCTTGATGTACAATGGGGGCTAGTATCGATTCCGGCAGTGACGCGGGAAGATGTCTCAAAATGTCCTCAGAGAAACTCACGGTTTGATACCACGAGCAGAGTGAAATATACACTGAAAAAGATGAAGCACCCAGAGCTTGACGCATCATGACTGAAAGGTATATATTGGCAAGGATCCATCAGTGTACCGAAACGTGGGCCAAAAATGACTTGACGGAGTCGAATGATGTCTTTCTCCTGAAAAAAAGAGGCGGCATTTTATGCGCTCGTGGGTGCTCAGAATATCTCACGACGCATTTTATGGATTTAAAAAATCCATATATTTTTTGCCAACGTGATAGTTTGGCATAGGTTCGTAGAAATAAATACGTGCGCAACTTAAGCCATGAACAGCGTGTCGCAGACGAGAGTCCCTGAAAATGCGAATAATTTTTCCCTGGAATCTCAGACGTGGAGTCCGTCCATTCGCAACTCCATTGCTTGCCACAAGCCAGTGAGCAACTCCCATTCAAGTAGCGCTGCCTATTCATGCAATACTGTGCCCGGGAAACCAGATAAATTGGATTCAAATATTGGTTAGTTGTAGACATGAGCACAAAATAACTGGTCACCAGGTTTCCGTGCCTTATTAAGGATACAATCCGTCCACCGGATGCTCTCCAGCGTCGGATCGTTTTTCCTCGTTTTGGCCAGTTCTATTTGGAAATGAAGCACAAAATTATTATCAGGTAATCTACCGGTTAAGGTACGATTTGGATGGGCACGTCTACAAAATCAATTTCTGGTTCCTCCTCCCAAAAAAAAACTCAACATCCTACTCCACAACAAAGTCACTCTTCATCTCCATATACTTTCTCCCTTCATTCCGTCCAACATCCCCATCCTATTCCTGCCCCTTCCTCGTTTGCCAAATATTCTCCCCTCTATCACTGTCTTCAACATACCACTGCCAATCAATATGCTCTGCATCCATTTTTTCACAACACATATCACTTCTCCCAGCAATCCCCATCCTCGCCCACCATACCCTTCACTTTCTCCATCCTTCTCCACACCCACATTTCAAAAGCCTCCAATCCACGCCTATCAACCTGCTTCAATGACCATGTTTCCGCGCCGCCGTACATAATTACGCTCCATATCAAAGTTTTAACGATCCTTTTCTTAAAATCCTTACTGAACGCCCCCGTCATCAATACCCTCCTTTTTGTGAGAAGCACAATATAATCACTGACTATTTCTTTACCCTGAACCTTGGTGAATTAGCTACAGAATATGATGACTAGATTGTACCTGTTAGAACACTGATTCGTGATACACGAATTGCCTTTTCCTCTAAAACCCACCTGGTAAACAGTATACAGAGAGTCGCAGGTCGCAAGTCAGGACTAGACAGATAATTGTGTGGTATTTTAATGAAGACAATTATCAATTTACTTATACTGAACTTCTCTTGTTCAGTCATTACAATAAACATCAATACAGCAAAAATATTTATGAAATCATCTAGAACTATCATTTTAATAGGTTTGATAACGACATTATGGTAAGGTACTACGGACGACATGGTAAGGAGTAGAAAGTGAAAATCAGTTACAAATGGTGACCTACCTATACAATTACGAGCCCACATTCACGTATACACCGTACTCGACTTCGTGGCCAATATACGTGGATTCTATTCAATTACGTTTTTCACAATTTACCGCTATTAGTACCATTTATAATTATTTTGTATTAGTAGGGCTTCTCAACGAACTTCATGTTGCGTCGTGGAGTGCAGTAGGGCAAAGTTAAGCATTACTGAAAATGGTTCCCCCGCGCTAGGCGATATTGCCAAATCGCTTGTAAAATATATTGTAATGTTGACGTCGTGGAGAAAATCTGTAATATGGGAACATCTGAAAAGTTGTCGAGGAGGTGCGAAAAATTACGAGGGTCATCCGGAAAGTAGTACCCGTTCGTGAAATAAAGACACAAAAGTAAATATTAACAAACATAAAAAATTTTATTTGAAAGAGGATACTTTAAACTACTTCTCAACATAATCTCCAAGCAAATTAAGGCATTTGTCATAACGTGTGACAAGTTTCTGTATTCCTGCTGCATAGTCCTTCGCCACCAGCTCATTGAGATACGCGAGGGACCCATCTTGCACAAATTTTTGCATAATGCAGATGGTGTTTAACAATTTCATGAACAATTGTTCGAGAAACATTGGGAAAATGCTCACAGATGTCATCAATTGTGACGCGCCGATCGTTCCTCACGAATTCGTCAACTGAGCTCACCAGTTGGTCTGTAATGACAGACGGTCTCCCCGAACGCTCATCGTCGTGTGTGTTCCCCCTCCCCATGTTGAAGTTGCGACACCACCGCCGAACAGACGACTCGTCCATTACATTGTCTCCATACACCTCCTTTAATTGGCGATGAATATCACATGGGCGAACGTTTCTTGCATTGAGGAATTTAATCACTGCCCTCACTTCACAACTGGCGGCGTTCTCAATTTTTTTAAACATTGTAAACAATCACAGAAACAACACAGGCAATGCTAGCGTCACGCAACTTGGCTCAGAGAAGGCAGACAAGCCACTGAAGCTATCTGACCTCGTCCAGCGGCTACTCGCGTCGTCAGCACTTCATGCGGCACGAACGGGTACTACTTTCCGGATGACCCTCGTAGAATGGAGCAGAAATTTCTCATTAACTTTTTACAGGGCAATTCCTATTTGTCAAGCTAAATCAGTATTCTTCCCCTGTTTGCCATGGGAACAAGTAATTTCTTCACATATTGGATTTTTGTGAAGACTAAGGACCAACGGGGTCAGATGCCAGAAGAAGGGGCTATTTAGGCATAAAATGCCAAAAATGATGTGGGGAAGAATATGTGTCTATAAACAGGCTTTGTAACTATCCTAATGTACGAAAAACTAACAAATGAACCCTGCAAATACAGGGCTCATCCCACCTGCTTGGCTGCACGTTAAACTGAGGAAACAAGAATTGGAGTCTAAGATAAAGTAAAATCTGGGAGTGTCCTTCTACCGACTTACCACAAACGACTCTCTTCTCCTACATATAACATCAACTAGCCTAATTGAGCAAATAACAAAGAAAGTCGAACACCTCCAAAAATCCATTTTCGTTGCATTGAAATTCGATTTTAGGCTTTCAATCCACCCAATGAAGCCACATTATGACGCTAAATATGCCACACCTATGAGTAATTGGATACAGTCTAAGGGATAAAAATGAGATCAAGACAAATTTAAATAACGCATTGCAAACTTTCTACAAATTGATACAGTGCTATGATAATTACCTAAAATAAAAAACCATGGTGTCGAATATGGATGACTATTTTCTAATCAAAATAAATTAGCATTGCTATAAAACGTAGCGACGGTATGTAATAAGCTATTTTTTTCACAATTTAATTTTATAAATGCTACCATAAATGAAGATGATTTCAGTTCAATATGTTGAAAATTAATAGTATTTAACAGGCACAGAAATAAAGTGCCATTCACCTTATTCCTAAAAGCACTTCTAACTTAATAAAGCAAGTCATTCCACATGATTCTTAACATGAAACCTTTTTTTAAAGCAACGCTACCATTGAGAACGTTTTTCAAAGACGAAACTAATACCATGCTTACGGTTGAATGTTCATCATTTCGCTACAAATACTACTAAAAATTAAACGGTCTCCATAAAAAATACACGACTCTTTAAGTTTCGGCAGCGAAAGTGGAACTCTCCCTCCCCTTTCCATGGAAATTTCAGCGTGTGATGCTGTAATGTGGTGATGACGCATTCATAAATTTTGCACAACCTACACCTGGATTTTATTTCTGGGTCACTTCTCAAATTTAGCATAATTTGCCAATACTCTTAATGCCACATTCACCTATGAGAATGGTTATTGGTATACCTATATAGTTAATAAGGTTTCCCGATATTTTACAAATATATTTTTCATGGATGATAATATAAAAAGCTACGCTTTATGCAATTCCCACTAGGCATGAATGCACAGAAATATTGTGGGATATAGGGTGGACATGACAATATAGTATTCACAGCACTTACTCGTACATAGTGGAACTATAACTGCTACTTTTACGCCACATTTGCGAATCCTTTGTGAATAATACAGAAGATTTTCCGAAACATGAATTTGACATTTCCAGTCGGCACAGTGATACACGAGAAAGGCTTAACTTGTACGACACAGAATTGCGATTCGATGATTTTTCCAATGTAAAATAAACACTAAGGCTGTAAATGTATTAAAACAAAGGAATGAACAAGGCACTTTGACACGTATTTTTAGATATGTTAGAATGACTATAGTGAGAGGAACACGATACGAGTTAGAAATCTTCTGTTGTACCTGAGAATTTGTTAGCCTTGAGTCTGTAGCAAGAGTTTCAACCATTTAATTTTTGATGAAGTAGACTTTAATAAACAATAAAGAGACATTCAGTTCAACTACGTTCACAATCTTTCCGTTTAGCTGGCCTTTACACTACACCCTGTTGATTTTCCAAAGATTCTCAATAATTAGCCATCAAGTGCTGTTGAAGTGTTATCAGTAAACAAACGCGCATAATCCCGTCAACTAACTCCATGTCATCATACTTGGCCAGTAGAGTGCACTCAAGGCAAATAAATCCCCCCTCGGAAGTCTCAAGTAAAACAAAAAGGTTACTCCTAACTCCTTCCCCAAGTAAACAAAAATAGAATCTCTCCGCTTACTCCTTGAAAACAGCCCCGTTCACTTTCGTAAAACAAGGGCGAAACTTAGGACGTGGCTGGCGGGAAGGCCATATACTAAACGAGTCCCTAGCCCAACTGAAATGAGCTTTTACGCTCAAACCTGGGAAAAAATGTCGACCCTTAACACAACTTCCACGGACGCAAAAGACTTAAAAACTTCCTCCATCAAGAAACCTTAAGAAACAACTACACTCCCGCACATTGTTATGCTAAGGGCGCGCTTGTCCCTAAAAAGGGGACGCTTCTCGACGTCGTTTGGGCAGGACCACTCGCTCCTCCTTCCCTCATTTGGGAGCATTCACATTATGCGACGCGTGACACGAGAGTATATCAGCTGCAACGACGCGAAATGTCTGCTCACCGCTCAGGATACGATGCCAGCTTCAGACAACGACGCCGAAATCCTTGATGAAATTTTCATTACCCCGAAAAACGACAGCCTTGCACAATGCCGCCGTCCCACACATTCCAACATTCCACAGATTCGACAAAAATCGCGTGTCGAACTTCCTTCCCACCACGTCATCGCGCGAAGGATTCGACGGCGCTTATCATGAAACATATTTATCGAAGCTGTCGTTCGGTAGTGTCCACACTCACTTTTCTCCGAAGACGCATACGCCTCCCCCGTGACGAATCAGATATCGTAACGTAAGAACCTCCTCCCGTTCGATCGCAGGCTCACACTCACACAGCGGGAGACGCGGCACTGATAAAAGCACTTGAGAGTTGAAAACCCAGTCAAGGAAATGCACCAGTGTTGAATTTATGGTATTTTAATGCAATATCATATAGTAATGAATATTTCCACTGGACTACAGAAATGACATTGAAATAAATGTAGCCAATAGTAATCTAAAATGAAGAGAAATTTTATGAATTTAAGCGTTATAAATAAATTCAGCTCTTTCTCCCCATCTACAAGATAACAAGAGAGCAATTATTCAGTAATTTTAGCATGACCACGGATATCCCTCCTACAATGAACATTCAATCACGAATAATTCATGATGGGAGAGATCGGATTGACATGAGGACAAGGGAGAATATGTGCTTGCTTCGACTGAAAGACTAGATGAGACCTCGTGGAATTACCATTTAATCAGTTCCATTCCAATATCAACCCACAAACTACTCCCTGAGCAAAAGCGCATTTCGTTGACGTGTCGGGCGTCTGCCTCCGGACCTTTGAGCTCTGCGGACGTGGTGGGTTTACAACGCGAGGTCGCGTCGATGAACGCCTACATTGGGATTATACCTCGACCATCGCTTAATAGTGAGTGTGTGCGTGGTGGTGGCCTCTCGGCGCGCCGCCGAGCCCGGGAGAGGCTACGGCACCCGGTCGCTTCCGATTGACCCCGGTGGCCGCTCATCGTTGATCACGGATGAGAGTACGTTTCCATAGACACCCTTGGCATCGCGGTTTATTTGCTTGCAGGGAAAACGCAGAAAAAGCATAAGTTATCATGAAAAAAGGTAAATGAACAGCCGGACTAACATGGCGGGAATTACGACACCGTTCAATACTTACTTTTTGTATTGATGCCAGGAAAGGAAATGAAATTCTAGATAAAATGTTACTCGTAAATATTAACACAAAAAAAGAATACTTAAACCAAATTCCAAAAGAGCAGATCACACAATATCCCAAAGGGAAAATTTATTAAACGAAAAGTATTCCATTGACATAGCAATGCTTAAAGAGAATAAAAAGATATTCGGCATTAAAATGCATAATATTAATTTCATATCTGATCAAATGTGAGTTTAATTTAAGTGATGTACGACCGGAAACAATACAAGGCAATGGAACTTAATTGGTGAGCACAACATTCACACCCTTGAAAGGTACACTTATTCAGGCTCAACCAAATTGCAACTCAAAATACGAGTAATAATGTGATAAGGAGCTCCCTTTTCTACAATGCCATTTTTCAGCTTTAGAGAAAGTTTAATATACCCTACATACTAACAACAACCTTTCGACAGGCATTCTTCTAATAACTTCTAATATCTTCATCAATCCTTAATACCTCAAATACATTCTACACCACGGAAAGAGGCTATATAAACCACAATTTTAATTATTTCGCATTTGAAATTCATCCCATTTTCCTTAAAAACCACAACGACATTCATTTTGGATTCATACACCCTCAATTGTATGCTATTTGTTGCCTCACTTGAGCTATTCAGGGCACCCTGTAGATCTGTTGGGCTCTCAGCCAGCAATACTGCATCGTCGGCGTATAAAAGTACGGGTAACTTTACCACTCCAATCATAACACCTGCCTTGTCCATCCATCCATCTCTCTCACATACAAAAACACATTGAACGGCCTTAGGGGCATTATGCATCCTTGGGCTTTATTTAAAACCAGTTTTCCAGGATCTTATTCACTCGCCGTACTACAATCACACACTGTTTTTATAAAATTCAGTTACTTCTGGTTAACTCCACATTCTTTGAAAAGCGCCCACGAATGTTTGTAAATAAATCATACACTTCCACGAAGCAAGGTTTATTTGCTGGTTATCACTGAAACTTGGGTCGTGAACAATTATATACGTCAAAAATTGCATACATATCATTTCTCTGCGACATGATCAAATTTTACTCGGCATTGCTCGAATCTTCGGCATACATTCCATAAATAGCCTCAATTTACCTTGCAGTATGCTTTCTCCAAAGCTAATAATGCAAAATTAACTTTATTACGCACGTCCAAAAGGGCAAAGTGTAGTCTTAAGGGTAGGGAATGCTGATTAGCAGTCTTTTGACCAGGATGATCGAACACTTTCCGCATTATGCTCTAAAGATAGTGTTCTCTATATTTCTTACATTCCATTTATAGACTCTTCAAACAATGATGCCATTATCGCATTCCTCCAATAAATTGGAATAATTAGATTTGGCCAGGGTAAAAAAAAATACGAGCCAAGATTCAATAAACGCGTTTCAACCACACTTCAACATTCTGCTTGATATATCATTTTCAGCTTTTACGTTTTCCAACATTCTTAGAGATATTACAGCCTCATTTTCACCTTTATCAAATTCCCCGGAATCATTGTCCACCCCTGATATAGTTGGCTCACTTTCACAACCTACACCACTAGCATATAAAGCCTCAAAACACGCCTTCCAACAGTCATTCGACTCCGTACTCATCCCAGACAATACGGCCGCGCTTTTACTCTTTCTCTCGTTCCTCCTTTTGCCTCTCTCTCTCTCTCTTCCCTCTCCTTGTCTGTCCTTTTTACGTATTTCTCAAAAGCGTAATACCTACTTCCTTCAGTAATCACTATTCGGTTCTCTGATTCTGCCATTCACGTTATTTTCTAATTCACTCTTACCCTATTTATAACCGAATCCACCATCTTCTAAATTTCATAATCTTTAGCTGCAATTATCCCCTTAAGTGCATATTTTCCACTCAGATTTTTCCATTCTTCATTCCACCAGGTATCACCTATCATTTTCCCGAGTATGACTTTTCCACTTACCCTTTCGGCACATTCAACAATCATCCCTAACCTTTCCCAAGTATCACTCAAAGTCCCGTTTTGGTTATTGTGGCGACTTGATATTAACTTTAAACATTGTCCTTTTAACGCAGGATGCACGTTAAGACCATGCAAACTCAGTCATTCGGTGTTGAAGTGTCCAATATTTTTAGAAAATTTGAAAAAGGCATATTTTTCTCTAATTAATAGGTAAAATCTAATTTTCAAATTAAACATTTTCCCTAAAATTTGGATGATTTATAATAGCATATTACTACACAAATTTTTATTGATAGGAGTCATTTGCAAACTAAGACTTTATAATACATATTTTGCCGACCCCGGTGGCGGCGGGGTAACGTCCTCGACTTCGATTCGATTCCCGCCTAGGTTAGTTTTTCTCTACCCGGGGGTTGGGTGTATGTAATTGTTTATTGTTATATCATTGTTTAAAAGTCCGATGTTACGGCCGGAGTGCTGTTTTCGGATTTATGTGAAATTAAAAAATATTTCACAGGCTTTTTATTCACAACACGTTTCACAAGATTTGTAGAATCTTCAGATATACTAATAAGAATATCTATGATACAAATATGTATGATACCAAGAAAGCATGAGTGAAAAATGGAAAATCAAACAATGTAACGGTTTAATCGATTTCTCTCAATTCAAGGGATAATCGAACGTAAGCGATTCATATGGCCCACACGGATTGTCTCCACGGTCAGAATTTTCCAGAATGAGAGACACACATTCATTTATGAAAGAGAAGAGCCAATCATTCCAGGGCGTTAAACATGTTCTAATAATAATTAAAATTCTGCACTAAATTCAAAAATAAAGTTCAAAATCATCAAAATACCTAACTACCAATTTCAACGATTCTTCCTCTTACTGGATTTACTAACCTCTACATAGGCTGCAGCGGGAATGACCAGTAGTTTCTTCTCTGGGCATTCCATTTCACGTCTTCCTAAGATTTTGTTCCCACATCCGCTCCCATGCCAAATATTGCAATCGTGATGCGGAAAGATTTTTTTTCCTTCCACAGTAAGATGGAATTGCACAAAGTTTGGCTTCTACAATCAACTTTACTGCAGTCTTGGCCGGCTTCGATGTTGTACCCCCTCAAACCATTCCGTCTCACATTTATTACTAAACTTTCACGTCTCAATATGTTACCTACCATCTCTGCTCTTCCTTTTGCTGTGCTCTTCCATCATGTTCCCTCCTTTCGCAGGTTCGAACACCTTGTTTGCAACTTTGCCAACCAAACTAATCTCCAAAATTCGTCAGTAACTCTAAACTTCAAAGCATCCAATCTTGGAACTCTTCAATGGCTCAGGTTTCCCACCACTATGTGCTAAACAATATGCTTTTAATTTATTTATTCCCAGTCTATGCTAATATTTTTTTCTGTATACACGTTTTTATTTAAAGAAAGCCATTTTTTCCGCCGATATTCATTTCTCATTTCCCTTTTACTTTAGCATAACGTGTTATTCCCCTCAAATAGTTGTATTCATTGCAATTAAACAATAAGGAAACAAAACTACAAGCCAAGGCCTACGTCAGCACTTTTCGCAATGATATCGAGGAAAAACAATGACTAGCAATAATTATTAATAGTAGGTATAATTGCCGCTGCACACTTTATACATTATCTTCCATGGAAATGGCAACTTTATAAGGACTCCTTGACGTTAACAACACTTATATTAAACTGCATCAATCCTCCTTCATGCATCCTCATTTCCTTCCTCTATATCGCTAACCCAACTTTTCCTATGCTCTTAACCTCTGGCTTTCAACATTCTAATCCCTCTCAATACATCTCTTCCATTCACATTTCCTACATCCTTAAAATGTCTTCCAACAAAATTCTTTGCGCCCAAGCCATACCTGTCAAATTCATTTTTCTTCCTTCTCAATCATTCATGCACTTTTCCCGGCTAGATAGTCACATAGTAAAATTCTACGAACTTCACTCACTTTGTCTCTAAAAGGTCAAGTTTCCGATTTTTTTAGTACCCGGCAAGCCACCGCTAGGGTGTTTGGCAGGGGGTGAATACACACCAGACTAATTTTGACTCGAACATGACCCTACCGCGGTATGGCAATGTTATTTTGACTCCTTATCGCTCATGGAAAAAATGGCATCTTAAACCTATATGTCCTGTACTTGATCTCGCTAATTTTATTGACATGACCTCTCCAACCGTAGTGCGATACGCATCGTAAGGATTCACGTCAAAGTTTCCATTAATCTTAACACTACGACTTAATGTAAGGTCCTTGTCAAAATTCCCTGCCCTTAGTATAAAATAAACCTTAGATAAGTAATTCTTCTCTTAATATCCTTACTACAACACTTGTTTTCCTATGAATTACCATATATAAATGAAGGCTCCTAAAAGAAGCCAGCCTTACAGTACCACACAATTTTTCCCTTTCGTGTCACGAACGACTTCCACCTAATGGAACCTCAAGCAATGCATAAATGAAGGTTTCTACCTGATTTAATTTATTCCATCGTAGGTTGATTTCTATTTACCTTCCTTGGGCCTATAGAATATCACCACTTTCTCTTTCAATGAGTTTTCTTCAACTGTCACAACATAGGGAGCATAGCTTTCCTACCTTGTACAATACGTTAATTAACTTTGTTTCGAACGCCCTCTCGCAATCAAAATAAGTAAACAAAACCATCCCAGTTACGCTGGCTTAATATTTATTAAATAGTTATGCCTTTGATATAATAATTACGAATTAACTACCATTGGTGGTTTAATCCACTTTCTTAAGTGTTTACTCACAGAAATATTAATTTTCCTTAAGGATTTTCGATTTTTGCTTACAGCACTCTGCAAGTCGACAGCTGAAATCGAAAATGGAATCTAACGATTTTCACGGTGATAAATACGCCGTCCATAGATAGGTGCGCGTAAAAATGAGATACCATATCACTTAGTAAGAGGAAAAGCAAAAGAGAGAAAGAGAATTAAATAACATGAGATTGTGACATAAACCAGAACTACGCATGAGCCTAGGATCCCAAACAAGACGGGAACAGTTCAAAAATTCCACTGGAAATCCGTAAGTCATATACTTTTTAGCTTTTGTCGGTGACGAATAAAGTCGGTCTTCATCGACCTTGGAGCTTCAAGAGACTCAAAGGTTACCTCCATGCCTCGAAATCTCTTTGCGAACACAAAAGCGGCCGTCATTGTGTACATGTCAGGAGCTCTGGCATCACTCTCTTCCGGCCCCATCTCCAGCAGCACCCTAGGGCCCTGGACAAGAAAGCGAGAATGGGTCAGCAGACGCTCCAAGCGACTAGTACTCCCTAATGCGCCAGCTAAAGCGCTATGGAGTTTGGCTGTTTGAAACCCCTCAGGCCAATCGCATATACCCACGCGACAATCTGTACACAGGGAAATAACGATGTTGCAAAACTGCTCTCCGGAATTATCAAACTCCGCCTAAGAAATCTGAAGGGGGCCAGAGTTAACCAGCAAGGATTCTTGATTCGAAGGACAGAGAAACGCTACCGATATAATTAAGATCAATGAAGCAGGGTATTACACTTCTTTGCTGAGATTTTATAGATAAGAGCTTAGAGAGGGTTAAGATTGAATTCTAAGAAGATGAAGGCTTTAAGGTAATAAAAAATAATTCTTATTAGGCGCAACTTCATGAAAGGCAAACATTAAATGTTAATACCAGCAAGACTTAACACGAACATTAAGGAGTTGTCTTTTATTTTCCCCACACCGACTTTTGAGTTCCGGTGAGCTATAAATGTTTACCCTTAAAAAAGACGAATTAGTTTTTTAGAAGAAATGCAAGCAAGTTCACCAGTGTTCACCGCGGGGCAGAAGAGAGATTATGCACCCTAATCCGACAAGCCTCGGAAACCCTAGTCCGACAACGCCCCTCTTACGACTCCGCGTACCCGCTAACGTCTTCGTGATGTCACCAGTTAATCAAGAGCAGCCATCGGGTAGTCGCCGCAAGGTCGTCCTCTCTCCCCACGCCATTCCCACGCCTAGGACTTCCCCGGTCCATGTTATACTCTCTCGCCCCACACCCTCTACTTCCCACTCCCTTACCCTCCTCCTACACCCCATGTTGCCTCTCCTCCTCATCCAAACTCCCTCCCTCCCTCTCTCCTCTTTTCCTCACTTAACGTGAGCCTTGCCTCCAAGGATATTGATCGTGCTTCACTTGGGCAGCGCAGCGTCGCTCCAATTCTCTCTATCTCTCCCTCTTCTTCCCTCCGTCCCACCAACCCACACCCCTTTCCCTGCCTACCTCACTCCATCTGTCTATCTCCGCCCTCCCCACACACACCAACCACCTCTTCTCGCCTCAATTTCCCAACATCATCCGAAATCTGAACGCGGTACACCCCATCGCCCCAATGCAAATGATTCCAGCACGTATGCACGTATCTATGTGTATGTATGCACCGCCTTCCAGACGAGGCTTGGCTTCCCACCGCGGAGGAGACTGCACCCGACAGCTTCGAATCCTCCAGATTGTCTCCCGTTCCCCCTCCTGCGCCCCCTCGCGGCCCGCCCCGCCTTTCCCTCTTAATACGATGCCACCCTTTCACCGACACTTAACCTTCAATCCGGACGGCCATACCGGAGCGTATACGGCGTGGAAGAGTGCAATGACATACACATTCCATTTTATCGAATCAAAGACGGTTTATCTCCAACTGGGTGTCGAGGGCATGAAAATTTTGAGCACGCTGACAAGAAATGTTCACGGTTTCTTCATTATTTCTGCAGCCTAACAAGCCCAAAATGTGGACGGAAGTGAACTTGAATATATAAAAACTTATGTACCTACGGTCCTTTTCCGCCACAGAAACGCATTTTACCTCATCATTCATAATATCCGAAATATCTTCCATCTGGTATTTAAGCATCAAACTGTTTAGTACTAAGTGCGAGTGGCCAAAGCCTAAATCAAGAATCTATTACTTAAGTATTTCACTGTAGCAACGTAAAAGAGAGGTCGGTTATTTGCATGGAAACCGAAGGGCAACGTATTGGATTTCCGCCGATTCTACATTTTATTCTTTCTCTTTGCCTCAATCCAACTATGGAAACATTTTTATGAAAATTCTCTTACTTAGACGTATCGTGTGTACCTTGATACGTTAACCATCATTAGTACATATATCATTACCACCGACAGCAGCTTTGGGGCCCGTTTACAGGCAACACTGACCAACAGCGTACCACAATACTTCCCAAGAAAACCAGAAAAGAACGCCTCCTCTCGAGTCTCCCTTCAAGGCAAACTACGGGGATGGATTTCCATTTCATTAACGTAATCGAAGGGTTTTATCGGTATATCGATCTCCCCGTCGGATCCGTTAGGTCGCGCATCGATGCCGATTTCACGTATGTCGTTTATTTGTAAAGCCCGCAGAGCGAGACTTTCCTTGAAAATGGGGAAAATTCGTCGACCTTGTTGGGCCGAGTGTCTGGCGCTGGATCTCAAAAGCACCGATGGGACTTGGTCCGGCAGATTTGTCCCGATGGAGCCCTCGACCGAAAACGGAGATAAATTTACTCCTGTTACATTGAAATAGCCAAGGGCTTCACTTGGTACCTTTGCTAGAGTAACTTGGCCAGAAATGGCTGAACGCTAGATAGATAACGCAGATCTCGACAAAAGTGGAAAGATGTTGCAATCTCGGTTAAGAGTGAACATACGGGGATAAAGTTCAATGAAGAGCGAGTTCATTGAAAACGTTTTAAATAAGGTAATACTAGTCTAATTAAAACATTATTTCCCTCCTTTTTTACATTAGTGGCTGAATTTGAATAACTTTCCATTAATTAATCATTATTTATCGTTGTCATGGAACACCTATTTTTGCGATTTTTACGATTTCGGCTAAGATGAACGAAAAAAATATTAATAAATTATGCCTGTAAAAAATATCTGATGAACTCTTAAACAGTCCATATAAGATCTGAATCCTTAATATATAACATAGGATGCACAAGATCATAGTTAGCTGAGACTGAGACTTAAGCAGAGACTCATAAAACAATATACCTTCCAAGCGTTCAGTTTAACAACAGTAAGGAATGTAAAGAAAAAGAAAATTCATCGGGAAATTTCATGAGTTATTTAAAAACACATTGCTACCGTGTTCGCAAAACACAAACAATAGACGTTTTTTTCCGTTGTTTCACTCCGAAAATCCATTGTCTGTCTTACCCCGACAAAGGTAGGAACTTCCCTGATATTAGGGTCTAAACACAACCTCTCATGCAACACATTGTGCATCTACAGGTATTCATGTGCGAGCTTGACAAGAACGTACTTCAATACAACCACTCTTAAACACAAATATATAGTTACAGCAAAAGAAAAAATAAGTCCCCTTTGATTTTATTTGCGCGCCAGAGAGTACGATTCAATCTCTCCAGGGCTGTCTAGCTCCTAAGCTCAAATGTTTCGATTGAGCTCAGTGATGAAAACAGAATTAACTAACGAAGTAAAGTATCACGTATTTAGGATACTACATCTACTCACGGAACAAGAGTAACAATAAGGTTTAACGAAGTGCAAACACACAGGCTTAACTTGAGAGTTACTCCATAATTGGACAAGGAAGGAAAGGAAACATTAGTAAATCACTACATGTTTTTATTCATAAGACTAAAGTTTCGACACAATACCGTCTTCAGGTCCAAGAAGATTTATAGAAATTACTCGAGAATTTTATAACGCTTCCTCACCACAGAATTTGCCAGGGAACATCCTTCCCATTTGTTACCTTTATTCGCAAAAGTAAAAGCAGGGCGCGCTGACAGACGTAATGGCAAGGATTTCAAGTTTACGAGGGTGAGACGCGGGATTAAGACTCATTGCCTACGGCTTGCTTGGTAGGCGATACAAAGCGGTCCAATTCTACATGAGCGGCGTGGGCACAGACTCGAGATCGGTCCACCAGGAGATTTCGTCGGACACGTGTAGACAAAAACGGGTTTGAACTTTGTGAAACGGATGATGAGTCTTGTGATGGGAACGGAAGTGAGAACAGTTACGTGCACGCGATTGGCTGCTTTTGGAGGAATGAAGGAGGAGGTAACGCTCAATTAATCTTGAATAGCTGCGTATTTTTATTTAGGAAAATGCAATTATAATGTGGTGACAGCAAAATGTTACAAAGCGTTCGCCGAAATGACTTTTGAAAATATTAAAGGAAAAAGTGAAACCTCTCATATAGTACAGAAAGATTAACATAAACTGAAACTACATTCAGATCCTTCTAATTCGTTCTTTTGAGGGCCTGATGTATAACAAGCGACTCAATACGAAACACTAAATTTTCCCAGTAACAACATTTAACTTAAGGCAACAACATTTTTTAACATTTCCACAAAAGAATGTTTTTATGTAAGCAGAGGATACTGATTGATTACAGTTTTTTCATGGTGACTTTTCTTTTAATTTAGCACTAAGTAAAGAGACAATGAGTAGTTTATAACCAAGCTTGCAATCGGAAGGCCAATAATAATTTCATTTCTCCAAAAGTTAGCATCAATAACAATCAACATTTTTTTTAAACTTTCCTCATTAACATTTCCTTATCCACTTTATCAAATACAAGTTCTTGCGGAGATTAAGTAATCGTGAATATCAATCTATAAATAAATGGGAAAGATGATATAATTAAGTTTACATTTCAATGTCACATGTGATTAGATCACATTTGATAAATAAATTTAAGCAATACTAAATAAAAGAGACGCTTAAAATTCAAGTGATTTGCTTTCTTAGAAATACAAGCATTCCGCAGTCAATTCATTTACAATGATTTACGCATTATATATTTAACTTTCGTTGCTAAATGCCAAAGCATGCACCTCAGTGGTCAAGTAATTCACAAATTTGGTAAACAAATAAATCCGTTATTTTCTGCACTTACATGGTCAAAAGAGGGCACCGATGCCTTACGTTTTGAGCAATTCATATACTCCACATTGAAGTTCCACGAATATGGAAAAAAGTATACAACATTTGAAGCGAAAATAGCACAACCGTTACTTGACGTGTTAAATTTTGCTAGGGCAAATACGTCGGAATATAATAATCGTTCGCTCATACGTTTCGTCAATCCACACGACTAAATGCATTTCTAACTTGGAATGAAATGAAGGCGTTTTCAAAAGGCCCACCTGTAGCTTCTTAATATGAATATATTGGAAATGTGGTGTTAATCCTTAGAGCATAGGGCATGTAACTTCGATAACGAGATAATTCTGTTGGTGTTTCGATTTTTGAAATGCAATCAATGAAATACGATAAGAGGCTAAATGACGCGGTATTTACTGATGTACTGAGCTAATAGAAATATATCGCCTATACCATCTCCAAAATTTATTCTGAAATAGAAATACAAAGTGAATTTAAAGAAGGACATGAAGTGGATTGCACTTTGGCGAGCAGATCAAGAATAGTCAAATCCATTTCACAGAGATGAATTCAAAGAGGAGCCGCAATCGCAATTAGAAATAGTTTTGGCACTCAGCGGCGTCTAAACGTCTTTATGAGCTATCCCATGATTGGTAAAGGCGTGCAACTAATGAAAAGCCATCCGAAAAACTAAATGTGAACTTGACTGAGCAATGCAACGGCGTTGGAGTTGAGAGTACTAATGCAGAATCGAAGAAAGTAAATGAAACCCAGGCGACGAATCAAATTCAGGTGTGCCCAGGGGCACTTGCGTTCCTGCCAAGTGGGATCCCACAATCAGAATGAGAACCACAAATCATGGAATGGTCAGTTTGACCGCAACCGTTCTCGTTCCCTACGTCCACTTATTGTCAAATATCCTGTTACACGGCAGTAAGGGGTGGCTGGAGAGTGTATGGTCGGGTAAAACAGAGTTGGATAGCATCGAGTAGGGTGCGGAAGGTGAGGGCGACGCGAACAAGTGGAGGAGGAACGAGTGGGGACCCATTACAAGATCCGGCCAGATGCCAGGCAATCGGACGACGCTTCGCCCAAAAACCGATGGGAGGGACTTGCACGCTGAAGGGGAAGCGTCATTTTCGAATTACTTTGAGAAGTGACCCGGGGCTTCATTAACGGGTAGATCATTCACCTACGACTGGGTATTAAAAAACAAGCATGCTTTAAAGTGAGGCTCACGAGCATTGCAGCAAAGGTTATGAATGCTTATTAATATAAATTATAATTTCATTTATTTATCCTTCGTTGTGCCAATGACAAACCAAGTGCGTTTGGTGGATACTATAAAAACAATAATCATTAAAATAAACAATTATAAAATACAAATTACTGAAATGCGTAGTCTGATATTAAATAGAGAGGTGATCTTCGAATTTAAGTTCCCTAAAAAAGGGCGTAGTAATAGGACTTCTGAGGGTTTTAGAACAGCCACCTCAAAACTAATATAAACGTTAAAGCGCAAATATTTGAGGGCCTTTAGTGGGGCTTCAAAGCAGCCATGACGGGTCTGATTTCCTCCGAATCTCTCAGCTAACCTCCCGCATCTTCCAAAAGGCTCATGCAGGTAAATAAAACGATTCGAAGAGTTTCTAAACTAAAGGAAATACAAAAATATGATCCACAAAATAAAAGCGATCGATGATTAGTTTCCATTAAAAATCGCACATCCTAACCTAAAGCCTAGTCTTTCTCCAAGAAAATAGAAAAACAGAGAAATAAGAATGTGTAGCTAACACCTGAAGTTGAAATAAATACAGTAATTATCACCAACGTTTATGACACCAAAAGACCTGAAAAACTATAGATACAGAATAAATAAGTCGATGGCGACAACTATAAACCACTAATTTCATTGAACGTAAATTAAGTAATTTCGGTCGCCAAGTTGTCTTACATTACTACGGTGATGCAATACATGATGCAAAGCAAACGCCATCCACACTAGAATTGGAGCATATCAATTCTAATTACTTCATTCAGAACCTAATTTTGGGGTCCCCAATCAATTATCATCGTTTGATAGTAGATATTAAACGTCACCGTGAAAAGGAAGACTCCAAATGCACCTCGACTCGGAGAGATCGCAACGTGATTTTCAACGTTGAAGTACCACACCGACCATTAACACCGCCACCGTTGTGGCTCACATCATTATTTCCGATTTCCCAAAGGAATAAATCAAGGGGCGCTATTGATACTAACTACATCGGAAATTTACACCAACGGGAAGCCATTTAGTAGTTATTTGGATGCAGGTCTACGTTTTCAGAGGAAAGATTAATGGGGCCATCGGTCTCACCTTGAAGAAGAACATAGGACGACTAATAAGGACAAGAATAGTTCACGGAAAATGAGAAAAATTATGTACTTCAAATTTTTACTGAAATTCCTTATTTTGCTCCATGTGAAACACAACATAAACCCAAAACCAAAAAAAAATAAGTATAACCGGACTAAATTAAGTATTTAATCGCATCAACATTCAAAATAATATAAAAATACGTGTTGACCTATACGTGGATGATTTCTGGAGCTCGGTCTGTGAAATGGGCACATTTCCTGGACTGATAACATTTCGAAGTTACTGCAAACCCATGTGAGGATATGAAAACTGAAGTTTACGACTAACACGAGTGAATTCTGTCACCTCTCACATATCTGGAGAAGATAAATGGAAGTATTTACCACAACACCATTTTGAAGGCTGCGGAAGGAAAACCCGGGTAAATTCGTTATGGGGAATCTCCCCAAGCGAATGAGTCACTAACTGCCCACAGTGTTCCCAAGTTTCCTTCGATGCCATTTACTTTCTCTGCTCCAATACGTTCTACCCTTGGTGACATGGGTTAGTTGCACAATAATGTCCAAAAATTGTTTTGCCATTTCCGATATTGGCGGAACATCTAACAGCTTTCATCGATACCGATGCCTCTCCAAGTATTTCATTCCGCACTTCATAACTGACAGGGAGAATTGGTATAAACTAGAAAGCAAGGTTGGAAAGATCATTTTAAATTCTAGTTTACACAACACATTTTACAAAAAATAATAATACACCCAAACAAAAGGCCTATTTGGAGCTAAACTAAAGCCACATTGATTTCTATAATTGCTGAGTACCGTGATATAACGAACGCGTGTACATGTATATGGGCATGAGAAAATTGCGAAAGAGGGTAAGGTTGATAGTATCGATTCATTCTAATGGTCAACATGGCACTTTCATAAAAACTCAACATACATTGATGTCAACTACATAACGATAACTATACATAAAATAAGTTCCAATGGATTCATTTCATCCAAATAGACAAAGAAATTAAATTAATGGTTCCACGCTAGGACCCGTCCTCGAAGCTAGAGGCCCATTTAAATTCCCTCTGAATGCAGTCTTTCATGTAACATAAAACATTCATACTCGCATACTAGATAATATATGTAAGAAATAAGTGTTGCACCATTTATTGATATCAGCAGGCTTCGTTGGTGCAAATTCAAGGAAATAGCCTGTAATTTTGATAAATGGCAACAGGTCTTCGTAGGATGTTTCCACTTTTGTAGAAAAACAATTAATTTACTTAAGTTCGCACTTTTAACTTCTACTCTTGATTTGGTTCTAAGACAAAGAGCTGGGATTCAAAAGCCGGTGAATTATAGCTATCTTCGTCCGTGTATAAGTACGTGGAGGATAGGGAATCGTACGAGTATGAGAGGAGAAGAAGGCGTGGGGATGCGAAGAAGAGATAACCACAACGGGAAGTCCCATGTAGAAATCAAAGTGACTCAACAACTCGAGAGAAATGGGTTAATGAAAATAATGGAAAATGGAAAGAAATGACCATTCAAAGTCGTTGGGGCCACTCACTGACTAAATTTCTCCAACAATCTAATGCTTACAATGTTATTTGCGATGTCTTGTCCTTAAATCCACAATTTTATTTAGCACACTTACAGCCAGTAGTAAGACTCAGTATTATATGACCCAGTTACTAGTTATTAGATGAGCCAACTGACAAATTTTAGTCCGCATTATGACCACTTACTGTTGAATACGCAACTATGGGATACCAAATTTTTAGCTAACAATTGTCAGCAGCGTAACATTCAATTTTTTACGTTTACATTTTATTCCACCAAATTTCATGATTAGCATACACAATTTTTAAATAATTTGAGGACTATACAAGAAATTGGAAAGCGATCATGAGAAAACTTTTCACATTGAAATGCCAAGATCGTCTTTTAAGTGTTTACGTAAAATAATACACAGTTAATAGAAATAAAGCGATATATCCTCTTTTCTAAAAAATCATTGATGTAGAAAATTTACATTATGATTTGTTAAGTGGTTTTGTGGTAAGCACTACACTACTTTAAATGCATCTTAACTTCTTCCCCTTGACATTATATAAAACTGCATCTCATTCCATTCACACAACGTAGATATTTTGTTCTGATAACAGAAGTACGCGGCTTATTAGCTACCTATATGATTTGATTAATGGCATAAGAATAAAAAAAACCCAACTGAAAATGGTTAATTCATTATCATATGCCAAGTTATAAGACGTTATAATGGGTTAATCACTCCTTTGGCGCTACGTTTACTCATTTAAACCAATTTTAAATTTTGGACGCAAGTAGGGAAGAGACTTGGCAACAAAGCATTATGCTCATTAAGCGACATAATGCACCGTTGCCAAACCTCCTATCTCCATACGAGGGAAATTCACCAAATCAGATATGTGGATGAGGCGGAGAAAGGAGAAAATAAATTGATCGATCAGAGAGGAAATATAATGCAGAGGTTTTTAACAAGGTGGTCGAAGAGTGTAAAGCTTGAGGGAGGAATTCCGAAAAAGGCAGAGAAGAGTGGAGAAATGTTGAAAAGTGGTAGGATGCTGATGATGTGAAGGCCGAGATAGAAGGGAGTAAATGTTTGGAAGCGGGGTAGAGGATGAAAAAAGGGAGCTAGTTAGATAACACGAAGGCAGACAGAAGTCACGCAGAAATGAAGAAGGAAATAATCTAGGGCAAACAAGGGGAAGTTCTTGTGATACGTAGAAGTAAATAGCTAACGAGTTGTTAGGGACCAGCGAAAACCTACCTTTAATACGAAGATGGAATTCCTCCCTTAACCCACAATATATTGACGAAAGCCTTTATTGAATCATGAGGTTAATCTGCATGCATAATACTCAGCGAAGAGCCAAAAGGGCAGGCGCAGAGAGGGTCAGAAAACCGGTCATTAATTATGTCGTTAAGAAAATTTAGTAAAGCATTTAATGAAGTGTTTGTAAGGCAAGAAAAAGGTTGAAAATTTTATAAAGGCATGAAAAACGTTTGCAAGTTTGGTATTTTTTCTTCCAAGAAATTATTACGATAGCGAATTATGCTCCGAAAAGAGCAGAGTAGTATTTTTCATTTTGGGGTTCTATTTCTATTATATTGTCCAGGTCGAATATCTATCTAGAATGAATGTGAAAGCCGTTCACAGGCAAACAGGAGGAACTAACAATCCGATATTTCGGCATACTTAAAGGAAAATAACAAGGAACTTCCTTCCAATGAAAAAATGGGAAGAAATAGTAGCTAATTATTTCGGTAGCATTTGGGTCCAGGTCCAGTCTTATCGGTAGGACCAGGAATCTATAAAAACATTTCCGAAGCGCAATTACACTAGTCCTATGGTAAGTTTGTACTCATTTTACAATTTACCCTCTGAATTAATTAAAATTTGATCCCCTTCATCACTTGATATTTACTCTCTTCGTTTTTCGCTATTCTCGCTAGACTCCTCGCAGAAGACCCCTGAAGAGGCATGTAGAGTGGTATGCAGACGTAGATGGAATGTGGAAGGGGCCAATACGTAATACTGGAGGAAATGGGTAAGAAAAGGAAAGGCAATTTCGTGTATTCCACGAATTCGTGAAGCCAAAAGAGCCGACGTGGCGTCTCCCTGCCCAAGGGGAGAGAGCCACTGGAAATTAAATCCCCCATCCACACAGCGAATACTAAAGCTTACTTCGCGGTCTCAAAGCCTGGCTAAGAGGACACTTAATTCGGGCGAAAATGAAATCGCTCTTTACCTTCTTCTTTCACCCCATCATTGTATCGAAAATTTGTGATATCAACAAAATATAAAACATATTTATTTGCTATAGCTTTGGCGATAAAGCCAAGAATTAATCGCTCGTTGCATAGTGCTAACATGTCCAGTGTTCTGGAATTTTTTTTACGTTCATTAAAGTTCCAACAAATAATTTGGTTAAAAAGCAATGTATCACTTTAATTCGAATGAAAGCAATGCTGCATCACTACGCAAAATTAGATAATAGAGGATGGCCACAAGAATGGTAAAAAACTCTACGCTTTTTTGTGTTTGATAAAAAAGTCGAAGCTCTGGTTGGATAAAAATTTAAAGCTTGTTGATGCTCCTACTTTTATATAGCTTAAAATTTCAACACGAGCGTTGGCTAGATAAAAATTTAATTATTCGAACTGGGGTAGTTAAACGGATAAAATAACGGAAAAATACAAACGGATAGCGATAATTGAATTTTCAAAGTACTAGGATGGCCAAGATAATATTGCATCGTGAACTGATCCATAAAATATCCAATGCAATAAGTAAGTACACAGACCCAATGCTGGAGGTGGGATTTGACTTCGCGGCATTAGAGTTAGTTGGAGAAGACCGTAACCGATAACTGGGGTGAATTTACTAATAGGTTTTGAACGTTTGCATATTGTCCACCAATTTTACGAAAAGTTATTTCCATTATCCCTCGAGTTCCCCAAAAAACCTGCGAAAACAATGTCATAACCAAGAGAAAACAATGAAATCTAGAAAAAATAATCCAAAAGATTAAAATTCAATGGAAACGGAACGAGCCAAGTCAAACAAAATTAACTTCGAGGAAGGAAAACAAAGAAGGGATCTGGAATACAAAGCTAATCACATCGTTCGCGAAAAAACATTGAGGAATAGCGCTATGAAGGAGGAGCTAATGAGAAATTAATGCTTCATATCCCGGACGGATAATCTAGATAAAAGTATATGGGTTAACAAGCTGTCAAAATTACAACACACTGAGATATTATTTATTTTCCGTTTTGGACAGCAACTATGTGGGAAACGACATAGCAAAAGGAACGATAAGCCTAGTTTTAAAACCGGAGGTTGTTTGAACAGACTACAGCTCTTCCTGCACCAAGCCCTACGGCGAGGGAAATTTGAACATACAGGACAGGGATGAATTTCATTCTGTTGCCCGGGGTTTCTCAGAAAGTTTTGGTGACCAGGAAAATTACGAAGCCTGAGTTTATTTGGGGGTGCCCACAAGCATCCACCAAATTGTGAACTGAGACTCTCAGAGGACAGCAGCCACCCTTCCCACTATAAAGACAGGATACACCGTCAACATAACGATACAAATTTTAAAATATTACAGGTAAATAGAAATAAAAGGATGGGAGAACCAAGAATTTATATTTTTGGATGTACGTCCACTTCAGCGACTATGCCTGAAATGCCGTGAACTTCAGACAACCCCCATTAGACACCATAAATGTTGGTCGTTCGTACACACATGGAACATGCGCCATTTTCAAGCAAATGGAAAGTATTTAATTTTTCATGACACCAAAAAATTATAAAATAGTAGCCAATCATTAACTATTTAACAAAAAAACGTTATAAATGAAGTTTCTTCTGCTTCACAGCCCCTTTCCGCCAAAAAGAGTATTTCCAGGGATTTCCTAACGTAATGCAAGCATAAAAGTGAAACAATTTTCAAACAAAATAAAAAAAATAATTAAAAGATAATTCAAACTAATACCAACGACGGAATAATTCAACAAATGGTTGTGAATGGTGACTTCATCACACACGGCACGAAACTTCAGATTCGAATTGAAGGCAAAAATCGACAAATAGTTTTCAGTTTAACAATAGGAGCATCGCACGAAATATCTGAGATGCACCGCTAGACATACGAGTACGTCAATACATTAAATATCCCGACCTATTTAATGCATTATTTTTTCCTTACTGAGCACCGGCAATTTAATTTTAATGAAAACCCTTGCGTCCGCTGAGAAATATTCATCTTTTTAGGTAAAAATAAGGTCCTAAGTGAGCTTCCTAGCAGCTTAGTATCTGTCGCATTGCTCCCTTGAAAAGATAAAAACCACAGGGCGGGAATGCTTCGTCCGCGCTATCATAATCATCAATGTTTTATCAATAATATCTGAAGTTCTGCAAGCTGATTAGCGTCGTGGCTAATTTCTAGACTGCCAGAGGGCCGAGGGACGTATTTCCATCATCACATGCCCTTTTCCCGCCCTCGAGCACGGCCACACACGCGTGCCCGTGACCTATCGTGCACATATTGCGGCGACCGCACTACCACTGTCCGCTAGAGGTCGGG
This sequence comes from Hetaerina americana, assembly GCF_022747635.1. Taxonomy (NCBI): domain Eukaryota; kingdom Metazoa; phylum Arthropoda; class Insecta; order Odonata; family Calopterygidae; genus Hetaerina; species Hetaerina americana. Next base: position 36,586,770 of record NW_027286763.1, read on the forward strand.
TCTTTTCCGAAACATTCCGGAATAATGGGATTACTTCGGAGTATTGGTGCGCACACAATGTTGTCCAGGGGTCGGGAGCCGCCCTCAACACTTTCACGCGGCTCAAATTCGCTTCCCGCACACATGACGACGGCTGGCGGGCACGTCACACGTCTGACGGTCGCCGAGGCTGTTGTGCCAAGTCCCGCGTCATTCACGATCAATCACTCACGGTCAAACATTGGTGATGCACACAAGTGCCCTGATAACGAATCGTGGTGATTGATGAGCTGTGCAAGTTGAGCTCTTAACCACGTGCCCTTGGATACATTTCGGCGGAAAAATTAGGTATTCCAGTACATGAGGGCCAATACTATTCCCTTTTCAAGATCAGACAATCGCCAAAATATTTTTAACTTAAGTTAAGAAAAACAGTCACTTAACATATTGTTTCACAGACTGGGTAACCTGAAGCAACGTATCCACGCAGAAGGGCAAGTACTTACTCAATCCTCTAATCGTAAAAATATGGGTATTAAAACGAATCACTCAAACTAGCAAACGGTTGACTCCATTCACGAAGTGAACGGCTAAGAAAAAAATCGGTGTTGCTAAAAGTTTAATTAAGAGATGAAAGGGAATATATATATATATATATATATATATATATATATATATATATATATATATATATATCATATATTTTATACATATATATATATATATATATATATATATCTACATACATGTATTACGCTACAAGCGGTCCCGGGGGCGTTCGGCACAGGGTATTAGGGCACAAGACATTAGAATAACACAAAGTAGAATAATCGAAAACTTTCCAACAAAAGCGAATAGCGGAACGAAACGGAGTACTTGTGGGCAAAGTTAAATTAATAACCACAGAATGAACGAATTTGGCACCGTCGCTCGACTCTTCGTTCGCGTATTTCTAACGCTCACCTCGTGAATTTCGTTCCCTGGGCGCCCGTACAGCAAAGGTTGCAGCAGCCGTGCCCGCCTCGGTCAGAGAAAATGCCACGAAACGCAAGCGTGTCCATTCGGTCTCTAAGGCCACGAGACAGAACGCAGCGCAAGTAAGCAGTTGCTGACGGGCTTGAACTTATTATCTTCTATACAGTCGACTTCAGGTGCCCAAGCCCAACCAGTGAATTCCACGAAAACAAATGGACGCCAAGCGGGCAGGACACCGGGGCCCGGCCTCCAGTGGGACGACCCCGGGAGCATCGAACCCAGACCGCCCAATCGACGCAAAAATATACACCGTTAAGTGAAATAAACACTGTGCAAACAATTTTTTTTCCAAAAGCCAGTACTAAAACGGAGTAAATTAATGCAATAGATAGGGTAGGTGGGGAGCACACAAACATTTAATTAAGCTAATGGTAAAAAAAACTAAAAATTATATAATGATTTTCCCTTAAGCGTGAAACATTTTCTACGTGGAGAGACACGACACGCCACCAAGCTGCACTATTTCAAGCACTATTACTTGCCAGACGAAACATCTACATGCTACCTCCGTTTCATTCCTTGGAGGTAGATCGTGATGACATATTTGCACCGCCGTCCCGTTGATTTTAAAGAAAGCCAACATATTCAAACAATTAGAAAAACAGTTATCAATTTTATATTTTTGACCCGGCGAATGCTCCGAAGTGAATAACCCAACAAGTAAATCGCTTTGCGAAAGAAGTCGAAATTCTTATTTAAAATACATCAGTCCGCTTAAACTTACACGAGAAAATACCCACAGAAGGAACACGGATAACCTTATATGTTTGCAAGCGCGTCGACCATCTAGCCACAGATACTTCTGAACCAGCAAATCCCGTCCCAAAAACACACCCAAGTTATTTTAAGGCACGCACGAAAGAACTGACGCCCAGACGATGGATTTGAGATTGCCTACGTAAATGAAACGGTGAGGAAGCTTCCTGGAGTCAAGCCCGGGACTACGAAACGAAACCTAGAGAGGCCGAGGATTCCACAATCCTTGAAGGCATGTATTATTCATAGAACTAACATAAGAGAAAGCAACGACATATTTAAGTTAAGGTTTCTTGAAACAAGCACCTAGATTTGGGTGCGTCCTTAAATTCATTACGCCCATTTTTCACTTTTCACCCCCCCTTTCCTCCCATCTTACGTAATTATAGGCGCGTTCAAAATATATCTAACAAAAATGAAATAATCTCAGTTTTGACGAAAGCATTTTTTACGGAAATTATCTAATTATCACTTAAAATAATTATTTGTATTGAAAAAATGTTCACTAACCTGAATGAAAACCTGTTTATATACAATTACAATCGTTACAAAAACATGGAGTAAAATGAATAACACATTCTGTAACCCTTTAATCATATTGATTAATACTAAAATTATTATTATGAAGTTAGAGAATATTTGAGCACTGATGATAATTAACATTCTTTCTTTCAAAAGCAATGGCTATTTTGATGCAATAATAACGCTGAAGTTAGACTCATCCAAAACTCCCCCTAACCACAAGTAAGGAGGTAATCAAACGGCCCAAACCCTCCCATCAGAAGTCTTTAATACTTTAATGTAACTATTACATATTAAGTTCAAAAGCATTTTCCTAGTGAATGGTATTTTACTAGACAAACGGGGAAAAGTTCAAGTGAATTTATATTTAATACATCACTACCTTCGGTATCTTGCACCGATATTCGTTAATGTTTCCATCTTGTAGTCTCACCTGACGGAGACAATGACGAGTTAAAAGGAGTCCAAATATGCTCCTTTTAAAGTAGCGATTGTGCATGGGTAAATTTATTCGATTGCGTTAGCACCAGGCAAAAAGGCAGAATATTTCATCCAAACCAAATCAAAAACTCTCACGAATAAATGGGCGCGCAGAATGAATTACAAATGGAAATTTACTGAAGCCATGGAGCAGCTGAATACATTTAAGGTAGTTGGCAGTTGTATGGTGAAACACGTACAGAATAAATGAAAGTTATTCAATTACGAAAAACAAAAATGATCCAAAAAATAAATATTTAAAAAAAGAACCCTGAGACATTATTTGAAACGGTTGTTGCATGAAAATAGACTTAAAATTCATTTCCCACAGTTTCCTGTCTCCATGGTAATCCTAATTTCCTCAAGCCAAAGACTGCTTTATCTCTGTTTTTCGTCAATTTCGGTTCATCCAAATCTTAACTCCCACCTCTCCATCCATCGATTCCTTCACAGTCGCCTCATCTGCCGTTTTTTCCCCTCGACTTATTGGGGAGGGGGATTTTAATTCATCATTGGAATCATTTTGGTCTGGTCGAGAAGTTACCAAGGAGAAAGAGGTCGAAATAAATTTTGAATGGTAAATGCAAGGAAGGGGAATAAAATTCGATGTATGATGAGTGTGGGTCAAAATATATGTATAAAACTTGGACAGCAACAGACAATATAAGAACACACACACGTTATTTCTTACTAATTTCGACGGAATTTCGCTCCGTCTTCCTCAGAAGAAATAGTAGTCACCATTTTCTCTTTCGTTATTTATTTGTGTAAATAGTTTCACCCACCAAAGGATAAATGGACAACGAAAAGAGAGGAAAGGACAGCATGGAAAGCAATCACTAAACGCCATAAAGGATAGGAACAGTGCGTTTCGTGGCACGCCTAGCCAGAAGGAGACGAGCCACATTAGTCAAATATACTATACATGTAAACGCGAAAACCCGCCATATGGTGAACAAATATATGATCACATGGATATACAGGTAGATACAATGACATTCCTATTCCTTTTCCCCTCCAGTTATCTACCAAGGTTGGGATTTGGTACAAAAAACTAATGCTGAAATACCTGAATATGTACCTCCGTAGTAGTGTGACAGAGTTTTAAATAGTAGTCGTTAATGATTTACGTAATAAAACGTATAACACCACAATCCTCGATATTTCTGAGGTATTTCCGGGAAAGACAAACTCTTGATTACGTACGTTGCTCGGATTGGTTGCTGACGCTCGTGTTATCCATTATTAACCCGAAACAAAGATAAGATAGAGTAGAAGGTGGCCACCCATTTTCTTCATTCCATTTCACGCCATTTTCCTGATGGGCATTTTGTTTCTTTCTCTGCTTCAGAAAAAATACCATTCAAAAGAAATATTCATTCGGAGAGCATTCTGGGAAAACATCTCTCTCTCTATTTGCTATGATAAATATGCTTCCCAAACAACCAATTCATCGCCAAACCGAGGTACAAGAGATAAACCCATAGCATCGTTAATATATCAAAGTTTTTCACTTTTACTCTCCATTTGATTTCAATCATAGGCACACAAAAGAAGCAGAACTCATGCTAGCAAGATGAAAATATATGACGGCGATTAAGATTTCAGTAATTTTACATTTATACAAAAAAATAAATAATTATTGTTTTAATATTACCAGGGAACCCAACGCTACATGCTAAGCCTACAGGAGAAATTTGTTGTGTCCAACGAATATATTATGATAATCTGCGATTAAAGTTGATCGCGGCATACCTTCAATAAGTCATTAGAAAATTCAAGAGATGGCGCTCGTAGTATCGAAAAAGTTTTACTTTTGGTAATCCTCATCTCTCATTACATTACCAATAGGAGTTTCCGCTTTTATCCATCACGTTGTTTCAATTTCATGGTCGACTGAAGGAATCGACTTTTTTAAATTAGAAAAATGGACAAAAATGAGTTACGGGGGATGGTTAAACACAGCCATCAAAGAGCCTTAGCACCAAAAAAGATCAAAGGAGAGATTGGATCAAGTTCCTGGCACATCTGCTCCTGTACTTGCGAGTGTTTACAATTGGGCAAATGAGTTTAAACGTGGACGTACATCCACAAATGATGAACATCGTTTGGAACGTCCAAACGATGCTTGGGAGTGACTTCCTCCGAAATTATTGACAAAATCCCCAACATGGTTTTGAGTGATCGACGAAGCAAAGTGCGTTGAGGCCACGGGCAAATGACAAGGAACAGTGTTTTCAATTTTGCAAGAAAAAATCTACGTGAAAAAAATCTCGGCAAGGTGGGAGCCGCATTTATTCTCAATGGATAATAAATGCAATCGTGTGGTCGATTCGGAGGCTGGTTTGGCGTTATAACGTCGCTATTCTGACGAGTTTGTGTCGTACATAACGGTGGACGAAACATGGATACACTACTTTATAAAATCCAAAGACGAAGGAGCAATCAAAACAGTGCATTTATAAAGGCGATCCGGCTCCGAAGAAGGCGAAAACGGAGAAATCGGCCGACAATGTGATGCCCACGGTTTTTTGGAATGGACGCGGAATCAGCGACATCGATTAATTGCAAAAGGGGCAAACTGGAGAGTATTTCGCGTCGTTACTGCACCGGTTGAGGGAAGAAATCAAGAATAACGTCATAACTTGGCAAACGAAAAAAGTCTATTTCACCGAAACAATGTACAAGTGTATTATCTGCGCCAATGCGAAGGCGAACGTTATGGAATTAAAGTTCGAATTAATTTTTAAAACATCAACCGCAATCGCCAGTTTTGGCCTCCAATGATTTTTTTAATTTCCAAACTTGAAAATTCGGCAGGATGAAAAACGATTCACGTAAAATGAGGAGGTCATAGCCAACACAGATTCATATTTCGGTGACCTTCTGAAGTCCTGCTTTTTAATTAGCCTTACAAAAGTTGAAGAAGCGCTGTGAAAAGTGTTTCGAGCTAAAAGGATATTATGTTGAAAAATAAAAGATAGTCCGCCCATAATAATTTCTTTATCGATTTTTGCCCAAGGACTTTTTGAACGACCCACGTAACTTACTAAGTCGATTAACGAAAATAAGAATTATAATGCAACAGTTTCAGGGTGTAAAAATCATTCGCCTTCAACGGGCGAATGATTCTTACACTGAAATTGTTGCATTGTAATTTAATTTCATTGAATGAATCCGTTAAAAGTTACTGTCGCGGCATCTTTCGTAGTTTCTTGGAATTTTGAAAATAAGAACATTTGCTCGTCTCAGGAATTTTTATTTGCGATTGCATTATATTTATTCTAGATATTCATTTTCCTGGGGTCTTTCGGTCTCTATAATTGTATTTCTCTTATCTTCAGCGGTTTACACAATATATTACTTATTATCATCACATTATCGCCGGTAATCTTTCCGGTTTTTTAACAGTTCCCCAAACTATCCCGTTCCCTGGTAATTTCTTTTTCCACTCATACCCGCTTGCATCGACAATTTCCATGACTTGCACCACACAGTCATCCAAGGCCTATTTCTATATCCTTCCTCTAAATTATTCCTCCAATTACGATCTGTATTTATCCTTCCGTTCCTCAGGTTGCATGGAATTAGTTTAGCTTCTTCTCGTAAGTAACCTTCATAGGCTTTCCGTTTACATCCACTCTTCAAAGTGTTTCTTCATTTGTTACCCTCTCAATTCATGTTATTTTCATCTTTCTTTGGCAGCAGAGCATTTCAACTGACTCCGATTTTCCTCCTTTTTCTGCTCCTATCGTCCATGTACCTCATTCATAATAAAGTACCTAACATATAAATGTTAATGGAACGCTTCCTTCTGTCAACGCTCGTACTATTTGACAGCAGTAGATATTTCCCTCGTATACTTGGATTCTAGACAAATTACATATTTTAAATTCCTTCTAGATGAAAAGATTGCAAACATCTTATTTGTTCCGTTAATTATACACACACACATATATATATATATATATATATATATATATATATATATATATATATATATATATATATATATATATATACACATATACACTTATTACAATAGGTAAACCCAACAAAGTCATTAAAACACTGGTACTGCAATGGTCTTCAAGCTCAGGCTTTAACTGGGTATGATTCCCGGCTATACGAGTGATATTCAGGCCATGGTACTTGCACCATATTTCTGGCGCTATGTGATGAATTAGAAACGTAAGAATCAGACAATAATTGCAATTTTTACCGGGAAACCTTTTTCATTCCTTGCGGGTCACGACGCTGGAAACAGAAGTAAAATTATGATTTTTATCCCAAAGATGATTCCAATTTTAGACTACTCAGTTTAGGTAGAAATATCTAACGTTATGCTAACTTGTTTAAGAAAGGCGGCCGCATTTACACTCTTAATCAAGCTTAAATGTAAAAAGACAACATAATGCCAGTTTTCATCTATCTCACTAACTAAAACAAGAGGCGACCTCAATCACCACCTTTCATTAAGATAAAACTGCTAGCAGCAGGGACTAGAATTTTCAAAGTTTCACTTCATTCACGTGGCTCAAATTTTGCGGCCTCAAGTTCATGGCTCCCTTGGAATAGCCTCACCCAGTCGAGCTGACACCGGAAGCTACGTACACTACGCCCACCGTGCTTCTTGAGCGATTCCCGTCAGGTTTCTCGTCTCACGCGGAGAGTCGACGCCTCGTGAATTATGATTACCCAAGGGAGTCAAAAGTTAGCATTCATTAAGTGCATAGTTGGACAAAGGACTGAGAGAGAAGCAGGCGAGGCTTTATTTTTCCCATGCCAAGCCATTCTTCGCATAATCACCCCTATTTGGTATCTATTCCGTAAAGCCTGGAAGAATAGGAGGCTAGAGAAACATTGTCAAGGGCGAAAAGAAACGAAATATGAAGGACACGAAGTTTTCACGACAATAGGGGAACATAATCGACAATGGACTTGAAATTATCCGCTTTATAAGCCGAATAGAGACGCTCACATTTTTCGAGTCATTGTACAAAACGAGCTAAATCTATGCACTATCGCTTTTCCCGAAAAAAATCCTAAGAAGAAAATATAGCAGAACTCTCTTTATTACAAGAAATCCAGGTGCACATAACGGTACAACGAAAATCAACACTTTAAACCGTGTTTCGAGCAGTAAACCCTAAGATATCAATTGAATTTTTTTAAGCTTCATATGAACGACGATCAAATATGCGAGATACACACAAAGGGCACCAGTCGAAGGATTTTGAAAGAGTTCTGACAACACCAAATTCCTTTGGGTTTCGATGATGTCAGTGAAGCGTCATGTGGCTTGAGCGAATTCATTGCATCGTCAAGAACCGAAGCAGTAGTGACCAACCAACTGAACTTACCCGCATACTACTCGTAAGAACTCAAAATCAGGGGCAATAAAGCGCGTGGATAATCGAACAGTATATAGTATGAAATAGATAGCGTCGATTCCTTAGAATCTAATCGAAAAGCTTTCCATGAGTTTTCCAGAAAATGATAAGCGGGTGGTTGACGCAATGTAATATCTAGAATTTCTTCGAATAGGTTGATTCCTTCCTTCTGAACTAGAAAGCACACACTAAAGAAAATCAATCCGTACGCCCACCGAGTTGAAAAGCAATGTCGATTAAACGTTTTTAGTAAAGAAACATTTATTTTACTACAGTAAACATACATGATACTTCTCAAAGAATACCAACGTCAAGTATAGAATAAAAGTAGCATGTGCCAAAAAAATTGTTAGGGAGGTTGAGTGGCAGTAGCTTTCAATTCACAATTTGTACCAAGTTTAAAACGGATTAAAGATACTGACTGCCTCAGGCGTTTACTCGGTGGAAGTCTTTCATATTAGGCGTAAATGAAAACGGATTATGTTGCCTTGCAACGAAACCATGGCCGTGAAAATTAATATTCTAGTGGAATCTGCCAAGTTAGTCTTCCTTCATCTCCGCCTAGTAAATACGAATTCCTTATCAAATATTTGCACAAATTTAGTGCATTTCCTTTTTCACTCTTTATTTTCTTAAAGATACTATATGTACAATTTTTGCAAAGAATGCAGTAGAAGCGCGCTTCATGGCAGGCGACCAACCGGGCCAGGATCCTCCACCTGCTACATTTTTAAGCACAAGTACCAATTATTATTCCGTCCGGCTATCCTACACCCCAGTGAGAGTATTTCTGTGATTCCGACATTGTTTTTCGGTAACATTAATACAATGAACAATGGTAGAAACATGAGCCTAAAATCCATTACTTAATCATTGGATAAAAACTTGCTCAGTGCAAAAATAGCCAGAATAAAGTGCCATATGCCTAGTATGTTAATACAAAAGTCAATGGATTTTCAATTATTATGGCCTCTATGTCAGGCTAAGCTTAATAGGGATAAAGAAAAACAATCGATAACTTTTTCGCGAACAATCAAGAATAATGAGTTATTTTTAAAGGCACAAATTAAAAGGGAGACAAAAATGTCTTCGATATCGAGTACGATTAATAATGGTTATTATTAAGGTCATTTACTTTGAGGGGAAGAAGGCTTTCCTAATGGTTTCCATATCGCGCCATCGACCTTTATTAACACTTGTGTCAAGAGGCATCATCCGCATTTGAACCCGCAATCCTAGGAACGGTAACTGACTATTTTACCAGGCATAACACTAGACAAATTTGCTAGGTCTCTCTAATATACCATTCGGTTCGTTGAATTATAGATTTAATCTCTTACGTAATTTGGAAGGATGTCTCTTTAGCGATGATGTCGAAAATGTGTTATTAGCCCCATCGAACTACGGTAGGAGGGGTCTTGTCAATAAAATTCGAGAGATAAAGTGTTGAACAGATAGACTTAAGATGTCATTTTTCCTACGAAAGATAAGGAATTAGCATTAAATAACGTTTGCCTGACCGAGCTAGAAGGGAAACGTGTTTTTGGACAAGGGTAGTGGGGTGTGTAATCACCCCCCGCTATACACCCTAGCGGTGCCTCGCAGGGCACTAAATACATTTTTTTTAATAAATAAAGCCAAGATTCATCAAAGCTTCAAGAAACTTGTTTACAAAGCGGTAATTCTTTCCATATCGGAAGTGCGATTTGCATATTTTCTCATCCCTGTGCCAATAAATTCAAAACTGAAAAGTAAGTCGGAATTTTTACATGACTTTTACAGCGCTAAAAATAGGAAAATTTAGATAGCACACATTTTCGTCTGCGTTAAAAAAGAAATCAGATGCAGCTATTCATAAATTCATACTTAAATCCGTCACTTTATGGAAAAGAATGCCTTTCTTTCTACAGGAAATCCTAGCGAGATTTGAATACCCCTGCACTGCCAACTACTGTCGGTTATGAATACCTCTATGGTTCTCGGTAGTTACCATTTCTATTGGCATCTAACCTTCCTTAATATTTTGGCCATAGATCTATGAAACGGCCAGGACTTTACTTCAAAACTGCACAATCCTCACTAATTTACGTAGCTACTATAACCTATCATTTCAAAGTATACCATCCGTGTTTTAAAGTCAAAGAAATGAAATCCAAAACACTTTCATAATAAATGAACATTTTGTATGGTTGGATGAATCACACTTGCAGGAAGAATGGAGATTCTGAAATAAAAACATCCGCGTCCGTGTTATCTCTCACAAGGAAAAAATGTGAAACCGAAGAATTATTTTTTTTTAACTCCAATATTTTCAGCAATAGTCAATGGGTAATTGTTCAACTTTCCGTATTGACGAACGTACGTACACATCAGTAGATTAATGTTGCATTGTATTAACACATAGAAGCAATGACTGACGATAAACGAATATCTTTGACTTTTTACACCTCGTTCCCATTTCCTCCAACCCCTTTCGTTCAAAATCGAGTCGGTATCCATATAACTGCATGGAATACAACTGGTTTACTCTTACATATCAGTAGTCTTTCAATGATCCCAGAGACGAATAAATGCCGGGAACTCGATCCGAAGTTTGGCGAGAATATTATTCCCCCCAAGAGCTGGAATATACCTCAAATGAAATCAGCATTTCACAATGGCCGAAAGTAACCTTGTGACGAGGCGCGATGGTGCACGTCTCGGGAGAATTGTGGTCACTAGAGCGTAAGAAATGCTGCCGAGGGCACGTGATGCCGAAGGTAGCCGAGTTCGAAGGGTTCCTACTTGTGTGAGAAAAAGAAGCGGATCTCCTAAGAGATATTGTGAATCATTTTGACCTTCTGTTACCGAGAGGGCGGGAGGGGAGGGGGGGGCATTTAGCCTTGACATCAGGAAAAAATTATCTATGGGTAAAGGCCAAACAGCGGCCACATTCCGAGAGAGCCATGCCCCGCGCGCCTGCCACGAGACTAATTTTTAAAGTTGCTTTCGGCGCTATTCACGCCTCCATCACCCCATGAAATGGAAGGACGGGCGTGGGCGCACTCCAAATCTAGGCCAATTCCAAAAATGATGCTGAGGCGCTCGGCGGGTATCGCACCCGTCAGTTTGTGCCAGATTTTCATTGATCAAATCAATTGGGGGGATACGGATTCTCATTCACAGTCGGAAGACTTGGAGAGGAACTCCCGCACACATGCCTCAGGAATTACAGCTTCATCGGGTAATTCTTCACCTCCAGTGAATTCTCTGGGAGGCTAAGCCGCTGAAACTTAAGGACATCCATTTTTTAATTTTTGCAATTTTTAGTGTGAAGAATAATGACCTGAATTGTACCCTTAAGAATAAAATCATAAGAGGATATCCATCTTTCGGGAATTTTGAAATGAGGGTGTGGAGAAGGATTTAAAAGATGAAATAGAAAGGAAAACAAACGAGGATGGGCAAAGGCGGGGTAGGTGAGGAGAGAGGATTGATTGGGAGAAATCCAAAGGAGGCAGAAAAAGTGGATACAGAGCATTCTGATTGGCGAATGTTGCTGAAGATTGTAAAAGGGAGAACGTTAGGCAAGCGAGGTTTGGGTAAGAGAAGGATAGAAATGCTGGACGGAATAAAGGGAGGAAGGAAGTACGTGGAATTGAAGTGTTTATTTGTAGTTACGATGTCAGGTTGTGTTTTGTTAGAACAGGAAAAGAAATTCGTCGTTGTTTTGTCTGTGTTCATGGAAACCCTAACTTAAACAGTAGATCCACTAATGACAATAAAATCTGACTACGAATTTCTCAACTAATCGAGGAACCAATTCATGGATTTAAAGTTAATTCAAGCAATAAAATGCTTCCGTACGCAAACCTCATTTGATATGAAATTATATTTTGCAACTATTAACTCTAACACTCGGTTAGCCTGAAAATTAGTGAAACGCTCTATGGTACATGCATCTAAGATGAACCCAATAAGCTAGTCCATTCACAACGATAAGAAAGACAATGAGAGTAGCTGGGGAATCAAAATTTATGACCAAATTCCTGGCATGGGACGCACTTCCATATCGCAACTTTACGTAGAAGATGAGCTCGGCTGGCAGGCGGGAATACATGGGTGGTCGGTGAAATGGGTAGATGGGTAAAAGAGGATCCAAGGGGTTGAACAAAGATAAATGAGGATCTCTTGCGAGAGCTCATGCCAAGGGAAGATCACCAAAGAGTGGAAAAGAGAAATTTTGAACTTCAAACGATATACCTTAGAACTTCGACGTGTGTAAATCTCAAAGCCTTCCAAAGATACCCTTAAATTTCTTATACGATGAGATTGGTCTTGAAGGGGAGATGGCACTTGTTGATCCTGGGATGTTCATCAATCGTGTATAACATCTAGGATCCAAGTTGAATCAAGGGCGACAGCTTGGAGCGTAGAGGGGCAAAAGGAATTTTGTGTAACTTCTACGATTAGTTTTTCGGCTTCATTAGTACGTGCAGGCACTAATAACTAAAATAGAAAGTGTACTCACAACCACGGCTTAAGATATCAGGATATTAAAATGACTAGGAAATTTATTTACAAGATTTGATCCATATTGAGACTGCCAAAGAACCAACTGCATTACTGCTCAGCGTAAAAACGTAACACCTCAAAAAAACCGTAGTAGTTACTTTTAACAACACTAAATATCTTGAGAAACTATTACGACCAGGCATCACTCCCTAAGTGTCGCGTCACTTAGCTCTCAGTTCCTCGACTCCAGGGGAGGAGTCAAATATGTTGTACATTTCACACGGTGAAGGGGTCTAATACCTACCTAAAGTGAATGATTTACGCTATGTCCAATTGCATAAACTCAATTCCAAGGCACTTTATACCCCAATTCCTGAGACTTCTCTTATCATTAGGTAAAAAATAATACCTACAGAAACTGAGATAAGCAGCTAGTTTATGGGGAGAAACCCTAGAACCCTTCCTAATGCCAGTTAAAATTACGAGTTGTAATATAATAATTATTCGACTTCACAAGATGAACAAAAGGTAAATAGCATGAACCAGAGTATTCTTCAATGTAATCCTTATCTTTTGACATCAACAGCTCAATTTGCACTTCTCAAGGTATTGTTCTGAAAATCTTGGGGATGACGAATTTTGACTTTCTGACTGACAAATGTTTTTTAAAAGTTAGCGTTCTAGCTGGCGAACGATAACGCTGACACCCCAGAAAGTTTTAAATGACTGATTTTTCCCTATTTCCCATCATCGTAAGAAACTCATAGATTTGTTTTCTGCTGTTGAACAACTTTTCGAAAAATATGCTCAAAAAGGTATTAAAAGGATGAAAGCCTCAGGATGTCAAAAACCTCACACAGGAAAGGTTCCCCGTTTTTGAAAATTAATATGCTATCCTATACGCAAAACCAATATATGAGCATTAAATTACTTATACGAATACAACTTAACGGGAAAATGGGAACAACTTAAGAAACAACAATGGATAATTTCAATTGTTAAGGAGATTTAAAGTGTTCTTCAAATGAACAAATAAAAGTGAATTTAATCATAACTGGAACACAATAACGTTAGATATAAAGTTATAGGGAACAATTATGAAGGCTACTCCACAAAGAGCAAATCAAACAAGTTTATTCGTATAATTACGGTGAAAAAAAATTATTTCATCATAATTTTTTGCATAATGTGTGATTTAAACGAGGTAAGGGTTTCAACAAATTTGACTCAGATATTGTGTCAGCCTCAACAAATTTGGCATTTGCAAACTATTAGGCTCAACTCCGCCTGCCTCTGAAGATGAAAAACCCTTTTCCCGAAGAAGTTTCTTAACATTAGAAAACATTAAACGGTTACACGGGTTTCGGACTGCAGGGACGATGAGAAACATTTCACTTGATTTTCGCGATATACTCGGCAAAAACATGTTTGACGCTGCCAAGCATTTTCGCGATGAGTGTCCAATCTGTTGCTTTTTAATATGGCCTTTTGAGATTGATATAGCTTTAGAGCATTTTCATTATATCCCTATAATACGAGTTATACGAATATAATCGCATGCTCTACTTTGAGTTTTTTGTGATGGCGCAATATTCGGTTGCAACATTCTCTGAATATAGAAAAATGTTATGACCACAACTTTCCCAGAAGAAAACTGCCTATTGCCAGTGTTGGTGATTCCGGAGATATCCACACAGAGCTTAGCTATTAGTTCTGAGCATGAAAATAATGCAGCCGAAGTCCATCTACAATGATAGCCTTCGACGGAAATTCTTTATCCTCGATACCGGCAACATCAACTCAAACAGCGATCATAGTGGCAAGAGAGCGCCTTGTTCGGGCATGGGCAGTATCAGAATCCACAGCGCAAAAAATGTATCAGGCGCAATTTTTCTGTGGGTAACGTGCGGCCGGAATCTAATGTAAATTTCAATATTTCTGATAGTGCTCTTACCATTATTCGACAATCTTCCCCCACAACGGCAGCAGTGGTGTTAATGTTAACTTACGTATAATTAGTGCGGGGACCACCTTCCTTTGATATTTATTGCCTGGCCCCTTTTAACTTGTTAAACCATCTTCTAGCTGTGCTCTAGGCAATAACAAATCCCCGTAATCACCTGTAGCATTGCATAGGCCTTGGCATATAATTAGTCCAGGCGAAAGCAAAATTTCAAAGATTCTCATTGCTCACCACGTCACCTCCATCATTGCTGTTTAAGAAATGAATATTTTTCAAGTTACAACGGCTGCCGCTGGCGCATTACTGGAGCAAAATCAATGAATCCTTCAATACAAATGCATTATACATTAACTTAACAATATAACATTAACATATTTTTTGCAAAATAAATTATTGAATAAAAATATATTATCCACCTTTATTGAACATCGTCAGTTCTTTATCACTAAGTATAAATGGAAGAGTGTTATGAAAAACTTAATGTAACTATTTTTACACAATGCGTTTAAATTCCTAAGCGACAACATCAAACATACGCGTAAGTAAACCTTACCAAATCAAACTTTGCTAGGTACGTGATTTCTAAGCAAAAATGAAAGGATTTCTCTGGTTCACTTAGCACAGGCGATTTATCCATAGGTTCCATCCTGGGGTTCACGACCCTAGGGCCAAAAAATACATTACCACGAGACTGAAACAATATTGGTACAGAGTTATTCCAAAGAGTTTTAGAGCACCTAATTAATGCCAACGTAACTTCATCAATATATTAACTAAGTACTTGATCTGAATAGTTATAACTGTTTATTTCCCTTTCAACTTGCATATTAGACATTAGACAGCAACCGCAGCCATTATCGGTCTAAATTAGGATTTTTCAGGAGGTAATAAAGATAGATTTCTTAATATTGATAGTTTCGTATTATTCACAAATAAATGAAGATTATTTCAACGAAGATGTGGAGTAACGCAGTAAAATACAACCAGCGCTGAAATAAAATTACGATGATACCAGAATATAAAATTTAAATACATTGTGATTATTTTGGAAGAAAACATTTTTTGGAAGCTTTATAGTCACATAATTCGATATTCATACTTCATTAGTTAGTCAGGTAATTAGTAACAGTGTACGTTGTAGTGGAATAACATTGATAATATTATCACTGTCATGTAATTCGGTGAATCTGTCCATGCGAATAATAATTACCTAAAACGTTTATGTTCTCCTTCTATTAAATTTTTCCACGAGGAAACCAACAATTATCGCGACCGACCTAATTCAGTGAGCATGTGGTACCACACAAATTGGTTGCCTTCTGATTTAATATTTTTTTCAACCAAATTCATATTCCTTTAACTATGCGAAGCCGGGCTTTTCAAATAGTCAATTAGTATCATCGATGCTGATCACCAGGCCATGTTGATGCACACAATCAACTCCTAGATAACACAATTCTATGGATTCAAATTGCATTGATTACCATCTTGAAATTTTAAACTTTGGCTTTGTAATAGGAAAAACATGCATACATGATTGGGTAAACAAGCTTATATCAAAGTGGTGTCTAATTCGGGGGTTGTAGGAAAATAAGATTTTGGTGAACAGGGAGGAAGGATTCGCAGAATATTCCAGTGCTATTACGCCGGAGCATAAAATCGAAAATTGACGGATAATTTCCACAGGGTTAATTTTTAGTTACAAAGGAATGGGGAAGCTACGGCCCTCGGGCGATAATATGCGGCTCATAGACATCCAGCGTCAAGATTATGAAGTTCAGCAGCTCACTCGTGGCTTTGGCACCGAAGTCTTGTGAAGGCAGTCACTTGCGGCACTATTCAATAGGCCTAGCCGCCCGTTCTCCAGAGCACAGATTCCCACCGTGGGTAACGCCGCTCTGATGGTGGCACTATAGACTTAACAGAGTCAACCACGCTACGTGAATTTAACCTGCTCAAAATTCATTCCTTGCCTGCTTAAAGATGCCGCAAGAGGTAAGGCGGCCCAAGTTTACAAAGGATACACCTACCGCGGACTATTTGCAGCTGATACCGAGAAGTTTGCCGAGGTGTGTGAAAAAAGTTTAGAACTTTCTTAGAAAGGGTTTACGATGAGGCGAGACGAAGGTACTAAATGCATAAACGGGTAATTTTGCATGCCATGCAACGAAGTGATCCACTTAATAAGAAATCTTTTTAAGTTTCCAAGACATGATTTACGCGCGGGTCGAAAGTCGAAACGCTCGCAGCTCACTACTTAAATATCAGTAATAATGCTATTAAAAAAGAATAATGATATATTTTTTGGGGAAATTAAATATGCCACCAGCCCATGACTATCATTACGTAAACAGCATTCTGACAAAGACCTGCCTGGAAGAAAACTCGGTAGGGGCACTCGCTAATACAAACCAGGGGCACCTGGTAAAGTGAATTCCATTCCTGTTGAACACAAATCACACGGAATACATTTTCACGGCAGATTTACGAGAGACGGGCGACGCTCAAGCGGTGTTTTTGCCATTTCATGTGACACACGTCCAACAGCCACTTTGTGTATGCGTTTATAAATCACCGAAAACATGGGTGTACGATCAACAGGCGATACCACAACAGCATTTTAATATGGATGGATTCCGAAGATGAAATTCCCTGAAAGTTACAAATATTCAAGGAATCCCACAGAAACTGCTGTAAAGGACATGAAATATTTTCACCTCCACGGCGCAATTCGATTGGACTGACGTTGAAGCGCAAGGCCTCAACCGTGAGAGATTTAACATGGATTAAAAATATAAATAATAGATGGTTGTAAGCTGAATTACTAGCAGACGTTTTCATTGGACCAAGAACAGTGCAACGCCAAAACTTATTAGCTCATAAATAAGTAATACTTTACATCCATTTTATTAATCTATTCTGCGCGTAATATACGAGAAATCTCTTAAATATTGCCAACGATAAAAGCATATCTGAATCAAACGGACATTAAAATAAATGCGCCAATTAAGTGATATGAAACTTCGGTATTTTCTTCACTTTATTACGACGTGGAGCTACATCATCACCTTTCGGAGACAATGGAGGTTGGGGATTATTTCTCATAGCATGCGAAAGGAGTCGTCTTAAGGCATTTTTACTACATTAACGTACAACACTACAATCAGGTATAACTAATTTTTAAATATTTATGAGCATCCAACTTGTGAGTGCTCCGGAAAATACATAGATGGCAAGGCTACTGAATAGGCGCACAAGGGGCAGTGAGGGGAAAATGAGAACACATTTTTCTTCAAAATACATACCTCTAATTGCCCTTTCATGTAATTGCAAACTAAGAACTCTCCATCGATTTATCTTAAACGTTTGGACCCCAATTATATAAGTAAAAATTGGGTTAGCAAAAGAATGAATAGGCTACCAGTTCTCTTGAAATGTTTACGTGCGACAAAGTAACAGTAATGTGTAAAACGTTTTGGAATAACGCAACATCTGGATAAAACTACACGAAGAAGAAAATAGCTTCGGTTTAAGGTTAAACATTACTCATCACAAATAAATAACACAGGATCAATCATCACTATATGCAATGGACTTTGCACTGATACTAGAAAATGTATTTTAATTAACTGAATTCATTTTGATAAATAGATGTAAGAGATTAATTATAATAATTTATCTGATTGTGTCGCCTTACCCATATGTCATTTTCTCATAACGGCCTAATTCCCCCATAACATTAAAAGCGTTAATTAATACATGCACGCTTGGATTTAATTCCATAACCAATTCAAAATTTATCGATCCATGTAATCCACAGTTGCCTTTTCAGATAAATCATGGGAAACAATTCATTTGACGCATTAATACGGCTTTTTCCAATGTTCACTACCATTCGTCTGAAACGTTAACTGGCGAGGTCAGTGGTACTATATACCTGAACCAGTCTATTTCAGCTCGCTACCATAGATTTCTCGAGGGGAACGGTTATCAATGCGCCGCTCGCGTCACGCACCATCAATGAGTTACGGAAGAGTTCTTTTGTGAAAAGTTTAACTGCCCGTCACGAAGGACTGCATTCAGTACCATTACTCAGTAACAGTACCCCATTCTGATCAATATCCCACCCTCACTGCAAAATTATCGTCGAAATCAAGTAATTGAGTATTATTAGAGTTAATGCCCGAAGAATAAATAATTTCGGTATTAAAATTTACCTATGAAAAACCAATGATTTACCAAAGGCATTCGACCCTTTTTCGACTCCTCATGAAGGCCCGCGTGCATGGGATATTTACCAAGACATTGGAAACTATTGACGCTCCGATAAAAATGAAACTAGTACTCAGCAAACTCATATAATACATTTGAACATACGAAATATAATCGTATTTTCCAGCGCACGTGGCTCAAATGAACAATGGCTAATTGCTGTTTTTTAAGCTTATTACAGTACATCTTCAACTTGATTAAATAAAAATTACGTCGTTTGCGATGGAATCCGTAGGATAATTAAGTTATCCTCTATGTTCCATGAGAACTAATTTAACATGGTTAAGCTACAACCATTTAATCACATGGGAAAAACAAACCTGTATTCTGAAAAGAGAAACTGCTCAACACAGCAAGCGGCAATGCATATGCCTTGTGAGAGAAAGAGAGGTGGGCCCATAGATTATGAAACATAAATCCTCGACTGACCCGCAGGACAATCGAGTGTGCGCAAATGGGCCATAATACTGTCCTCAGTCAGGCATGAGCTGCCTTTTCGCCCGCTTACTCTTCTCTTCCCGAAAACCGCTCAATATTGAGAGATGCCCCACCCACATTTCGACATATTCCGCGTTTGGGTGGATGCATATTAAGGCGGAGTGAAAAATATCTTTTATTGATTCTGAATTCGCTTGGATATTTCGGGAAACGTATTCTCTTTTTTTTTGGGAAATGAAAAATTTCAACGGAGTGCCACACCCATAAATATTGACCGATTACCACGAAATAAACGCAATTCAAAATGGGCGAGCAATACATTGCGCCTTGAAGGGCCAAAACAGCCTTGAAAAATGGTTCTTTTCACAGTTATAACAGCATGAAAAATTGAAAAATATAAAACGACGCTATCTGCAATAAGGCGATGACCTTGACAACTAGCTTATTTAAAAAAATATTGCAATCTGCAGGGGGTCCAACAAACATCCCCTGGCAACAACAAATCCACTCCACACATTCAAATTTTTGCTCAAATTAAATTCAAATTTCTAACTAAATAGGTTGATGATATTCCGGAACAATTACTACCATTTTTTTAATGGTCTTCATGGCCTGCAAATTAACTGCGAGCAGAAATTTGTGTTTTTCTTTTTTTAAGGCTCCACTTATACGTGCAAAATTATATCCTGCAACTACCCACGAGAATTACAATAAAAATAGTTTTATAAGCAGCTGCTCTGAAAGGAGTTTCGAAGCCAGATATAATTTATCAAACGTTCCTCTTAATCGGCTTGACTAATTTAGCAGACAACTCGCTTGAAAATGCCCAAAATGGCGCCTAGAAATTATACGACATGCTATTTTTAAATGATAGATTATTGAGAACAACTATTTCTTTGATTTAATAACAGCATTGGACACCTCAGACAGTACCTTAAGGATTAGTTCGATTCGGTAGGAAAGCCAAAGTTCGCATACGAGTTCTACGGCTATGATTGGATTTGTTAAGGTTTCTACCTAAGAAGAAGCGTGAAGTAACGAGAAAATTAAATTAACGTATTAATTTTATTTTAAATATTTAAGCTTACCAATTGGGTGTCAAGAAACCTCGACTTCCCACTATCTACCTTGATAAAATTTATCCAATTTTTCAAACCTCTCCCGCAGGAAATTATGAAGAACCTCTTACAAGGATGGGTGAACATGGGAAACAAGCCTTTGATTATAAAAGCACCCAACGCGATAACATGATAAATTACATTTCAATATAAAAGTAAACAGCATTCTAACACTTTTCTAATTAAAAGCACTTCAAAAACGCTATCAAAATAAATCTCGCCAAAGTGATTCCCGAACAAACAAATTACACACAATTCTTGAGCTCTCAATGTCAATGTGGAATGCTTCGGAATTCTATAGGGAAACCCAACCGTGCAAATATGACCAGGGAACTAAAGCGTGCTCCATCAGTCATTAAAAACAAGTAATTTTACATACTTAAATTCACTGTATTTACAGAATTAAATTCACCGTATTTATAGAATTAAATTCACTGTATTTATAGATTTAAATTCACTTAAGGTACTAATTAAGGGAAAATACTATCTAAAAAATCTCTTTTGATATATGTCACAATTCAATGCCACATTAACAATTTGGCGCCATCTCACAATACACCGTATCGCAGAAAATACCGCAGTACGATTTCCTTCCATACGCGCTACCGCGACACATCGTCGGTGTGGATACGCCTTAGTGATATGACCTTGCATATAGTAAAACGACTGCTTATTAATACTCCAGACGGAAATTCATTTCCGGAATTGCTGAGAAAATATTGATGATGAAACTGAGTCCTTGACGTCATCGCATTACATGAAGCGGAAAATATTTTGACAGAAGAGCATCGGCGATTAAATAATATAACTATATTCTTCGAAATATTATTAACGCATGAATCTCTACCCGACGACGCACCGAAAAGGCAACACCAGCATCAGACACGGGCAACAAGTTGAAAACGATGTTTTTGGCGGGGACAACGATGAATATGAATTTTAATGGCGAAATATTTAGCTTTAACGGCAAAATATGTTTAAATTAAAGCGCGCATCATAGTCCGAAGTCGATTAATGCGGAGCGACGAAGTGTTTGGCGACACAGTAGCAAGCATTTCACTAGCATCATATTAACGTTTAATCAATCAAACATGTAAACCTCATTTAAATAAAGCTGGCATACAAAAATACGTATACCGATTACATGAATAGATGATGCCAATTCGCTGCTGAGCGTTTGCATTCTGCTGTTTAAGCGATCAAAAAACGGACAAAATTGAACACATGTTTAACTCACACCCAGTGAATTACCAAGAAATTTGCAGTAGAACTGCACTGAATCTCGAATGTCTGCCCACGGTTTTCTCTTTTTTTCTGCAAATTGTCGATGTAAGACTTATTAAGAAGTCTGACATTGGCATATTTGTACAACTTTCTCATCACAGTTTCCCTATCGCTCAGAAAATAAATGATTAAGTTCCTCGATTTCTCCATAGTGCCTACTGGGTGCTGTTCGTAGCCATACTTCATATATTTCTTCACTTTCAGCCTTCGTTCGAAATATAAATCATTTTTGTAACTCCATTCCCAGTGTATTGAAAAGCTAAATCCACCACAACGTTAAAAAATCAACACTAACAAATTTGTACGAAGTAAAAAAATGGTGGAAGAATCATATCCAAAACGATCGTACAAATATTATTCCATGTCCCTTCCCCACCCACTCTGGAGACATAACAATGTGAAATACTATAATTGGATCATGTAGGGGGCGGGAGGGTAATGTTCTCAAGTCATATAGCTATTAACTTCACCCAAGCCATCACATGCACTTTTCTTTACGTTCGATTATTCGTCTATTTTTTGCATCAGTGGCTTTGTTTTTCATCCAAATGACCAGAAATCTCTTATGAAATATGCGCAAAAACTGGAAAATAGATAGCATTCCACGTCATTTTTTACCACCGATGGCAGCTGGGACGCTGTTCCAATATAGTGAGAGACAAAATTTTTGAGAGAATTCATCTCTACTACTCAACTTTGCAACGTGATTGGCGTCACCATGATTACGCATTTAAATTGGGTCTCATTTTCAATTTTCCTGGATTAGAAAATTTGGTCTCTGGGTATGCTTTCGCAATTTTCTTTTTCTTTCCCAACTTTTGCTCTCGAAATCAACAACATTGCAAAATAATTAGGACGGAGAGGCTATTTCTAGGAAACCTACTTACAATTGTGAAAAATCATTTAAGTTAAGACTTTCACCAATTTTTCTGGTAGCATCTTGTCACGTTGCGGCACAAAAGTTTGCTTGATAGGGACTCGTGGTATTTGCTTCCTAACCTAATTCAAACAGCAAGATTTTCGGCGAAGGAATATTGGCATGGTGAAGCAAGTAGTTCAACCTTCCTTTCATTCCTTTCCCTCGTTCCTACGTCATTACGGCAGGGCAACGCTTCACTTTCTGCGTTTAATGAGGGGACATGGAAATCAAACAAAACTTGGTCTTGGCGATAAAAGTATCCTGAGAAAGTTACCGATATGGCCAGCACGACCGTTGGTGAGGAGGAGGGGGAAAGGCGAGTGCCTGAAATGGACCCGGAAAATCATGCCTTATCGTGTGCAGTTGGAAGCCAATGAGTCATTGTCCCATTACCGTGCCGAAGAACAACGATTTATCGCCTTCGAAGCGGATGGACCTTTCAGTGAGTCACTGTATTTTAGACTGCGATAACTGGTGACTATTCGAAAAGAAGAAAGCACGCAAATATACCATCAGCTTCTAATAGATTACAAGGATTCACAGAATCGTTAAAACTGAAAATGAGTACTCGATGGAAGCAAATCAGAAAGCAGAAATTGCTGAAATGGACGAAAGAAAATTCGGGTACTTCAAAATCCTTGCCTGATTGAATGCAAAAAGTCCACGCAAAAAGATTTTCTTGGCACATATAGGACATTTACTTCAAGCTAGAGGTTTCATATGTCCTATGTACAAGGATTATAGTGTCATGTAAAAGTATACGATTATTTTCTATATTAAATTGACCAGTATTTCTTTCACTAAAAAAATTACAGATCGATATAATTAAATACGATTGTGAAAATTTATGAGATGATCTGCCAATTTCTTGTAATAATACTCATTATATACCGAGTTATAGTATTCCTGAAAATTAATGACAATTTTGGTAAGTGCTCCCTAAGTCAATATCCGTCGTCTGTGTTCAAAACCCCTGAATATTACTTTGGACCCTAAATGCTGCTTAGCCGCTCTTTCCTTCCTTCCTGCCCTCCTATCTAGCGATCTGTGTAATTGTCTGACGATAAGTACATCTGCCGAGAGCTTAGAGAAAGGGGGAATTCTAGAGACGGGGATCGCCTTCACCACAAGGTCAGGAGGAGATTCTCCTCCCGATTGTTTTCAAAAGGACGTCTCATAACCCTCAATTCTGACTCATTCCTTTGCTACTGAATCCCCCAGAGCAATATAGCGGACGCGTTTGCATCTCGAATAATTACACTAATACTACTCGAGCCTTGGTGTCGCAGACAAGCGTGAGACAATCACTTTCGTAGACGAATGGAAAAAAATTTGTTGTCCTCCTTCCATTAGACTAAGTGAGCATCAGAGAATGATGGTTAACTATCTACCAGGCATTTTCTGTGAAAGGGAATCTTCCTAGACGTTTACGGTATCGCCGGTTTGGTTTCTCAGCTGAGTATCGTAGTGTGCTTTTTCATTTTCAACTAGTTTTCAGTTATCAACTGAAATCAGTGCCACGTTTGGACACATTTCTCGAGTCCTTCAATGATTTTGATATTAAAATATCTACATATTAGCTTAAGACAATGAAAATTGTCTTTTTGCAAGATTAAAAAAGACTTTATTCTGCTAATGATTTTTCACCCTCCCCAAGGACTACAACCTGACGTAATGGCAGCGCTTACGGCCCTGACGACCCCAAGAGCTGCGCTGGCGAGAGCAATGATCATTGCTCCTGGTAGGGTCACCCATGCCTTAGATAATTCAAAGGTTAGACGACACACGAAAGGTAGCCACGGAGGGTCGGTTCCTCAATGACGTGGTTGCAGAAGCGTCTCGACTCCAGTGGGGTGGCCATTTGAGTGACGCTGCCACGTTTAAAACACTTTTGAGGCAGGCAACAGGAAGCTATATTTATTATTTAGCTCAAGATATGATGATGGACAAAATTATAGAATTGAGTATCGGCAACCATGGGACTAGACCTACTGGGCCAAACTCCGTGCCCGGGGCGGTTGTCATCTCACGAAATTAATGCACAGCGAAGTTGACAGCAGCAGCACAAAAGACACAGAAAGGACCCAGATTGCAAAAAGGACTCGGGGTGTTAGTGCGACGATAAGGGCAGAACATTGGGGATGAAAAACAAAATATATGGCGGGAAATGGAGAGGAAATATAGTTATTTTAGGGTTGTGCACGGCGAGACGGAATATAGTGGGGCTTACTGGAGCTATAGTACCAGATTAACATACAGCGAAGGAGAAGAGAGCCAAAGAGGAGTTCTGAAGAAATTGGTAGTTGTAAGCGCAGTAAATATACATGTAGAGCTCGTGGGTGAAGTAATACTGTTAGTAGAGGTAAGAGATGGGTTGACGGTGAACTTACTCATTATTCAGTTCTACATTTCAACAAAAGCATTAATAGGGAGGAAGAAGCACAAGGGTACGTGGCTGATTAGAGGAAATAACAGCGGTTGTTTTAAGTAGGATTAATTTCATAGTGATTGAGGATTGGAACGCGGTGGAGTGCAAAGGAATAGAGGGTAGTTAAGTAGGAGAAAACGGTTTAGGAACAAGTAATGACCTGGGGAGAAAGCAATAGAATTCTGCAAGGCCAACCATAACGAACACTGTTGAAAACTACACGATGGACGTACCTAAACATGGAAAATGCCCGGAGACTCAGAAAGTTATATATTATGATTATGCGCAGCTTTAGGAATAGCGTAATTACGAGTTATCCGTAACCAAATAGTTTCGATTGAGAGAATATGACGTAGAATAGGATAACTTAGGTCTAGACCTACTCATTTGCGACATATTAACGCCATATGATGACCCATCTCTCCTTCTCGACCGAACGAACAGCTATGAATTTTCGTCAGCATGATTACACATGGAAAAAATTAATATCATCCTAATTTTTCCTGAATATAAAGAGATATTTTCGTGTTTCACATATTTCTTTCTTCTCTAGTTGTAGCAGTTTTATGGGAGGCGCCCGAGAGCTGAGGTAATTTGCGCCACTAGGGATGGACAGAAAAGGATGAAGGGTGGAGAGAAACCCGACGTCGGCATTAGCCTACTCTTAACCGAAAGGCGCCAAGGGGTCCGCAGCTTAACGCCCCATCCGAACGGCGTACTAACTCAAAGTGCCCTCCACAAAGGACCTGAAGCAGGGATCGGGATATTACTATCCGCCGGGATATATATCTGAGGGAAAAATATCCGCCACCTCTGGTATTCGAACCCGGGCCCTCATGGTGGGAAGTCAGTAGGTTACCTACAGCACGATTCTGTTCCCTTCCTTCTTCCATTTCGCTTAAAATTAATAATACGGCAAAATCATCAAAACGGAGTCTGTTTCTCAGGAAACCACCAACGCTTACGAAAAATTATGAAAGTAAAGATGTGCAACAATATTTCTTTTAGCATCAAGTTGTAACACACATGCTTGACAGTTAATTTGCGCATTTGTTTCCTAACATAAGGGAAACTGTGAGATTTTTGACACCGGAATGTTGGCATCATGAAACGTAGTTCAGGCTTTTCAGGCAATTCTTCGGTGGTGCTCGCTAAATTTAATTTGGGAGTGAAAAAACTAGCGCAGGTGGAGAATTATCCATCTTAGAAGAGTTTTTCCCAAGGTAGTGAAAGTAGCAGGGACATTGGTGGAAAAATTCTCTCGGTAGATTAAATAATACAAACAAAACGAGGCATTTTTCGGGCGAACAATCTCTACGTATTCTAGATTCTTTTGGCTCTATGAAGAAGAAACTCCATAGCCTCAATTTCACCCCAAAATAAAGACGCGTGGTCCATCCGCTGGGTGATAGTCTCAAGAGTTCCTCAGTTTCGGCTGTATGAAGAGGTTGGAATAAGAAAAAGAATTTTTTGTCTCAGGCGTAACTTTGTGGAATTTGCATAACATATTGAAATGTAATGAAATAATTGACTTTGTAATTCCACACACTTTATTTAAAAACACGACCCAGGTTTCGATGTTGAACGTCATCATCAGGTTGATGACGTCATCACCTGATGATGACGTTCAACGTCGAAACCTTGGTCGTGTTTTTAAATAAAGTGCGTGGAATTACAAAGTCAATTATTTCATTACATTTCAATAAGAAAAAGAATAATTGGGATGATTCGTGCAAAGAACGGCGAGTTCAGCGGCGAGGCTCACCTAGGAATACAGGCCTTACAGAAGATACAAAAGTATGTCACAGAATAGAGTAAATTTGAGTGTTAGCAAGAGCTCCCTTTCTATCTAAAGTCAAATATTCCCCGCGCATTCAAAAATTGAATTCAACATTCCGAACAGCCAACGATTTCGGATTTTGGTTTTCCGCGACACACGGCTGGTCTTATTTGGAAATAGATTAAAATGTAGGCACAAATAAGCATTTTATCACCAGAATTGCAATGGTGGATATGAAAAACACTATTTGACGATTACAAGATACATGTTACTGGTTAATAACAAAAGTCTCATTTTCAACAGCCGCAACGCACGTACTTATTACAATCGGACAGTTAAACAATTCCTGCCGACAGTGTACGTATTTATTACAAAAAAATTGCATCAATATCATAGTGAATGAAAATTGATTACAGTGAATTTATAACAGCCATTTTCAAAATAATCACTTAGGCATATGCCATTACTTTCACCGTACCTTTTTGATTTTTATTAAAATATTTTTTGAGCCAATGAAGAAGTCAACAACCTACAGCCCTTATGCAACGAAGCGCTATTCATTCATGTCATTTTCACTTAGAATTTCAACATACTTCATGTACAGGTATTCTTGTGATGTAAACATTAATTTTTTAGACCTTGCGTCAACAATTCGGTTGCAAGATTCTTCACGTCTAAATTTACAGGTTTACCTTAATTTTACATGCTTTCCTTGTCAATCACCTGTAGTTCTCACTATTTGCTCTTTGAACCATTTTTTATTGCAATGCATAGCCATATTATAGTTTGTTCCCCTTAGCAACGCTTGTCTTCTATCACTGAGCAGAAAGATGGTCAATATGCGGAAAGGGCACCAAGAGTAGCGCGCTACGACCATTTCGATGGCACACCTATTTTTGAAAGGGTGGCGCTTGTATCTAGGTATCAAAAAAGACTGCTGGGCATGGTTGATGCTGCTATTTAAATACGGAGAATGCTTTCCCTCCGAGGATTGACTGATTGTGCTGCGTGTCCCTAGTTCTACTTTAAATTACGGAGGTCCACCCATGCATCCTTACCTCCTAAGCCTAAAGGTCCTAAAGGTACCTAAAGGTCCACCCACCTTACCTAACTAGGAAGCGGTGAAACAAATATTGACATGACAGAAGGGTAGACGACAGGAAATATGAAAACACATTATAATTATCGCAATTATACATAATTTTAAATCAATTATGAATGACAAAAAATGATGACCAGTTAAAAAAGGTATGACATGGTAGATTGTCTGGCGAAAATAATTAAAAAAGGGTCACCCAAATAATGGCACCTTTTAATAAAAAAACGCGTATGAAGTGATTCTAAATATGTTACCATTAATCTGGGAAAAATAAAATTTGACGTCTGTTTTTATCTTAAAATCATTTTTTCAATAAAATTTAAGCCGTTCAGCTGGAATTTCACAGTAACTAATCCAGGTTGAGGTTATGCATACTCGGTTTCACCCCTGGAGAACAAAGGACACACCTCATGCTCAATTAGTCGCATGCCGTAGAGGAAATGTTGAACACCTCCATGGAATTGAGTCGGATACTTATCAGCACCCGGCTAAAAGTCGAATAAACCATTTAAATATCATCCCCCCCAGAATATGCGCCGCAAAAAAAACTCAGGTAAATCACGAGGAAACTAAACTTTCCCCAGGTTAGCTGAATCCAATTCCTGGCGATAATTTCGCGAATAGAATTATCAATCTCATTTCATAATTCCTCAATCCGTAAGTTTTCTGTGCTTTGAAATAAGCAAAAAAATATCTATCCGTTCTTATCGATTTTCAAACCTGCTCGGGTCCTGTGATTCTGTTTTTGGTTCTCAATGCAATGGCAAGCTGGCGGAAACTGCCACATTAACCATAGACTCCCGGCCAAGGTAAGTTTCGTTGGATCCAGGGCCTACGCATGCACTAGGGTATTTTTCAGCCACGCCAAACAAGCATGAAGTATGCCAACTAAAGCCACCAATCACCAAAAATCATTTTCTAGCCCCATATACTTTTATCTCCATTCATTACGTCTAACATGCCGATTCTTTTCCTGCCACCTAATGCATTAATTTTCTCCAAACGTAAGTTGAAAAACGCATGATCATGGACAGCCTGATCTTACTCCCCTATGATTGACCGTCCTGATTTTCCTTCCGGTACCAGAACCCTTAAAGAGTCGAACGATGTGGCATGTTGGAGTTCAGATAAGTCGCCTATCCCTTCAGTCTACCCTTACCTTCAACAACATGTTCATTGATTGCACCGTATGCCCCCGGTAGTTTCTCGAAATCCACAAATCAACCAAAATATTGCCGTTATATTCTGCAGTCCTTTCTATCAGCGTCATAATTACTACAATGTTTACACTTGTATCCCTACCCTTTCTAAATCCAAAGGGGTTTTCATAAACGAGTAATCGTTTTCCCTCTCCCCTGACCTTAGGCAGCACCACCTTTGCACTTTTGAGCAATTAAACTTTTTTTCCTATAGCCATCACATACTTCAGCTGACTTACCTTTTTTATGGGATGGGAATTTATACAGGTCTAATTAAGATTTATAGCCAAACAACTTCCAATTAAATCCTACGAATGAGCTTGTATCAACTCTTAATTTAATTTTTCCCTAAACCTCTGAGTAGCTGTGTAGGGAAGCTCCGTGCAGGGATCTGATCCATTCACGAAATCTTTTTCGTTCTCATTTTTTCAATGCCTTTTTCTATTTCGCAGGCAAGCATGCAAACTAACCATAACTACCCTCAACGATGTCATACTCTCTGTTTATTATCACCGGCCTTAAATCCTAATCATATACTTCCCTTCACCGTCGCCGCATCTCTTCTCGTCCACTTAGCAATTTATTCTATGGATATACATCGGTTCCTATGGATTTAACTTTCACACTGTTTGTGCCAGTAAGTTCTTTCACATTTACACATCACAGCAATTAATGCGCCTACACTTAATGATACAGAATTTGCCTTTACGAGGTGTATATCGCAGCTGTGACAGAAGTAATTTCAGAGAAGAGTGTGTCGCAGTTCAGAATTCTTCAGACTTTTAAAGCGCACTGCAAAAATCCTCATAGTTCGACGCATTCGTGTTCCTCAGTAACGGGTATTTCGTGTGCAAATTACGTGAGCGCAAATTTGCGCCAACTGGAATGAAGAGCACCTCGATTATCCACTGAAACATTAATATTCCAGCAAGTCCATGCTGGTGCATGCCGAATACTCGAGAATGTGAAAGACAATCTCCCATTCTGCACTCATTTTTTTGAGGAAAAGAATTTTTTACAGGAAGGCAACGAGCATGCCTCCTATGCATTATAAGTTTCATTGCTAAGAAAATTATAATAACATGACCCCGAATCACTTCCAATCCGCAAAAGGGTAGAGAAGTATTCAGAAGGGAAAATTCGCAGTTGATTTATACCAGACTATACTCTTATCGATGAAGATTTACAAAATAATAACAAGATGAGCGATAGCTTCCTTTTTTGAAACCCACCCACGACAATTGGCAATACGAATTAGTCCAGCCTCACCAGGCAAAACATGCGATCTCGCAGCGGGTTCAGTGCAGCCAGCGCTGACC
Organism: Hetaerina americana; assembly: GCF_022747635.1. NCBI lineage: Eukaryota > Metazoa > Arthropoda > Insecta > Odonata > Calopterygidae > Hetaerina > Hetaerina americana. Next base: position 36,617,248 of record NW_027286763.1, read on the forward strand.
ACACACGACGCCTCAAGTGACTGCAACCCACTTGCACGGCGATGACTGGCGGCGCCCTATTAGTCATCCCTGACCCCAACCGAATTCCAGATCACCGCTCAATGTGCGCCTACTAGACTGAATCCCGATTAATAAGACGAACAACAGCTTGGATGAATAGTAATATGCTTACGGTTGAAAAATAAAATACAATTCGACGATAAGACATACATGGTAGGCGCGCTGCTTCACTTAAAATGAAATCATAAATGGTAATCAAGCTGGCAAGTAGTACAATTTTTTCATCTTTCTCCTTTGCTCTCCAATATCTCTTCGTTTGCTTACAAGCACGTGGCATCGCTACGTTATTCCCTGGCTCGTGCAGGGATATCAACCTTGCGCTTAACAGTTCCTTCAATTTCATTTCCATGATTACCTTCAGGACCCCATTATATTCCCAATAAGGTGATACTCTTCGTAAGAGGTTTCTTTCTACTGTCACACTTCACGTATCGTCTCTTTCATAGTTGTTCGAAACGTCAATTTTAGCTTCATCCATACTGCAACACTAACTTCCTTTAAATTCTAGCAATAGCTCTTTATTGCTGATAAGGTCATACAAGTTGTACTGCAAAATTTTGGGTAACATTGGCATGTCCCATAAAACAAAACATTTTCAAAATTTCCTTTTCTATTATTAATTATTGCAAACCTTTCCTATTGTCTGACCTATTATACGCCGTTCTTGCTTTTTCTCTCCGATGATCTTCCTCCGCGAAATTATAGTATAGTCACCTCATCACATGTTAGTAATATCTTTTTTTTATTCTTTCACATGTTATTTATGGGAATTTTTCAAAACTTCTTTGAACAGATGTTCAGACAAACTACAATCCCTTGGGAGGATATTTTTTTCTCTTGTCACGGGGTACATTATAGGTATTTGTTAAAGGGGAAGAGAAAATGAAGACTGGATTCATCAAAATTCAACCATAACAGAGTCTGGTCCCTTCAAGGCCACGAATTTTAATTGATTTACCCATTGGCTCGCGGTGAAACAAATTGGTATTCAGCACCAAATGCGAAGACACATTGAATCGTTCATATCCGGAACGATGACCAAGGATGTCACTGTCAATCATCTGCAGATTGCATGTTTTCGAGATGAACACACCTTAAGTCGGCAACATTCTTGAGCAACATTTCTTCCATGAGAAAACTGGATGAAAATTTTATTTTTTTAAGTTTGAAGTCGTAACAACAAAAGGCCGACTATAAAAGAAACCGCTGATTCAATAGTACGATCGCTAAGGAAATAAATTTTATTAAAAGCGCTGTGTACATTCACCAACGCACCGCAGGGACATGATAATTTGACGCGGTATATTGATATCTCAAAATCGCATCCTAAAATTTTCAGATAAAAATAACACAAATGGCGAATGAAAATCAATTATTTTCGAAAACAGAGTACAAGTAAATGTAGAGCAGAGCACATTTTTAACCAATCAACGAATAAAATATTAGTGTTCTTCGTCGGGCACCAAAAAAGGGAATATCCCAAAAACCGCGAAGAAGTTTCAGTTGATATTGAATTAATTCTACAACTACGAGCAAGTTATTTAAAACACCAGAAAATGGTTGTTAAACAGCAGAATGATTATAATTAATAGCAGCATAACACAACTGTTGCAGAGACATTATAGGTATTAATTACTCAAAGACTGCTTCAGTAACCATTTTTTGGGGGATTAAAATAATACTGCATCAAGTCTTTAAATGGAAAGCCGTGAATTATTTCCAAGCTAGATTTTATACAATTTCAACGACGGCTCGCTTCCTCGTCCAAATTAACATTTTCTCGCAAAATCTTTGAAGCTAAGTTTAAACCAACTTTTAACATACGAATTAGTCAAGGGAAATTTCAGGAAAGGAAATTCGGAGATGACACTTTGAGGAATCCGGACCACAAAGCATTCCGGCGCCGTATCTGGACCCCTGCCATTCGAATACTAGTCAACTGCGCAATACTGAGACAGGGAAGGGAGGAGGATCGAACTAGAGGTATCGAAGGGGAAACGGGTACGAGGGGTAAGGGGAGGACGGGGTGACGGAAATAAGGGAGGACAATGAAGAGGGATTCCGAAAAAGCAAAGGGAGGAAGGTATATAACGAGAGAGAGAGAGGCTAGAAAGGGAGGTGGAGGGAGGAGTAGGGAGGGATGTGGGTGGGGTAAATGGAGCGAAGAGGGGCGGGGGGACGAGGAAGCGGATTCGAATGAGGCAGAAACGAGGAGATGAACGTGAAGAGGAAGAAGAGGAGAGAAGGAAAAGGAGGGCGGCGCAGCAGAAAATAGAATAATTTGCTCTAGGAAATCTCAGCAGAGTGAAAAACTTCACACAAACAAACACATAAGGGAAGGGAAACCCGCGAAAATATTTATACACAAAACTGAAAGTAACGAACGAGATGTTTTCAATAAAATACATGTAATACTCGTAATTAGCATTACTCGTGAATCGTTACTTCGCGATGCATTTATTTTTTTTTAATTTACACTAAATACGCATTAATCTTTACTACCCGAGTTGGTTATACATACGTTAACGGTGAAATCTAAAAATAATATAACCCACTCTATAAGGAGAGAGAGCACAGAATTAGTTATTCAACCAACAAAATGCGGAAAATTCAACATAATGTGTGCATTTGTTGGTTAATTATGAAAATAACATAAGTGTAACAATTTTGCAAAGAAGCGTAAGAGGAGAAAGCGCGGACGATATGAAAAAATTTGTGTGGCGAGGAAGCATAATTTCAAAAGGTAAAGAATAAACGACATGGAAGGATGCAATGGGCAACTCGAGAAATTATTAGATTTCTTAACGCGAAGATTGATTTTCAGAGAAGGATAAAGTGTGGGGGATGAGTATTTAAAAGAAGGAAAACGATACACAGAACTACGTTGTAATTGTAAGCACGTAGGTCAGGAAAATTTAAACATCAGTTCAACTAAAAAAAGTCTCTTCACATGCCGCGCACCGTAACAGATTTATTACCAGCGGTGAGGAAAAGTATAAAATGTGTGCATTTCATTTAAGAAAATCAGAAACATCCAAGATATACACGTAGAGATATTCAGTGAGTGGTTTGTCAGCGCGTAAAAAGAGGCAAGAAGCCATAATGAATTCGTGCACTTATACATATCTATGAACATGAAAGGGTATTATGCATATTTCAGTGGATCTCGGTTGCCTTCTATCGTGGGTGATAAGACACAAATTTAAACATGGGAATCTCAGTACACTTAAAAACCTGTGGACGTAAGTACGTGAGTAAAATAATTAAATAAATGCGATGTAAACTCACAATTTTGACACAACGCTTTTCCTCGTATGTATTGGGAAAAATAAAATGTCATGAAATAACCATTTCAGGATGACTTGAAACCTTTATCCGAAAAAATGTAATATTAATGTGAAAAGGTGGTCATAATTTAGCAAGAGGTCTCTCCTTGCTACTGCTCATTCTCCAACATCACCGAGAGTTGGACAACATAAGTAATATATAGAAACACTAGTCACTGATTTTTTCAGCAAAAAATATTTCTTACTTTGCGATGTAAAATGAATTAAATGAAGTTAGAACGAATGGGATAAGATGTAGGCGAAGGCTGAAAAGGCAGAAAAGGCTCATGAATTCCGATGAAGACATTAATGAAAGACGAAACATAAGTATTCTGATGAACTTTGGGCAGTCCGTCGCCCATCAATGGTCATGAATAAAATGAAATACGTGTGATAGGATAGGTTGGAGGGAAAATTTTAAAAATATTATGATTTTTAACTTTTTCTAAGGTTTCGGGGTGAAAACCGCCTCCTTTACCAGAAGAATTAATGCTTCTCCGTTTCGCCCTTGTGGAGGTATTTTCGGTGGTTTCCCTACCAAAATATTAAAGAAATCTTGGGTGACCACACAATTCATTTTATAAATTATTTGATATTGATGACTTTTTGTGATAGAGATGTATTTCACATTATTGCTTCAGAAAGACAAGCTTGACTGTGACTGAATGTGAATGTTAACAATGTGTGTCCTACCTGACACTGTCTCACATGCACATTTTTATTATAATAAAAAAATACGTCCGTGTTTTTTAAAGGTGTCACAGTGGTTAAGTCAGTTGAAATAAGTCAGTGCTTCAATAGAAACACGTATATACACAAAGACATTTCACTCATTCACAATCTGTCAACAATTTGGGCAAAGTATGATAAACTGGTGAGTATGACTTAAGAAGAAAGAGAGTAAGGGGTTGAAGAGAAGAGGATTGAAAAATTGTGCAAGTACTAATAAAATAGACAAAAAGGATAGAAAATACATAAAAAAGTCAGTTACAGGGAAGTGGGGGCAATTCTAAGAGGCGTCGATCGGATTCGCAACGCGGGAACTGAAGGTACGAGAAACAAAAGTATACGACGGAATACCGTATCATAAGTTACGTCATCGTAGCTAATTACTGCATCTTCATTCGGTCATTTTGCAACAAAATACCCTGAAACTGGAATTATATTCCTCGTCGTAACATATGCTTGAAGAGTTTGGTTTAGTTACACATGCTTGTTTGTTAGATCAAATCACTTATTCAATGAAGTGAAAGAGTTGATCTCAATTGTTGACAATTCCTGAGATTTCATTTGCACGTGCATCTTATACGATAACTTGGAATTACAGGGGGACCTTAGGTCACCACTCCTAAATGCCCTTATTTTTCACATGACGTACAATTACAATTCAACAATAGCCGCCATAGTGTTGTTTATTTCAATTTCTCCAATTTCTCCAGGCTTACAGTGCAAAATTTAAGTTAACAAATGTAACATTCAGTAGTGTAAACTTACTACGGTGGTACTTCGCCATCCGAGTTTCCCAATCAGCAAATTAAAAGTTTCAAGAGGATATTATAGCATTTTAAGGTTGATTTTAGACCTCAAGGTGATGACCAATTGGTAACTACGACAATTATGGATTTCCCCATGACCATGGTCAACACCGAACAAGTCCGTATTGTTAAGGTAAAATGCTGCTTTATCGACCGTAACTTTCTATTAATTTGAATTTAAAAAATCAACGTTAACATATTGCAAACCTTAATTTCAAAATCCATTATTTCAAGGTATGTATTCCAATGCACACTATTCACTTCCCACGTGTTCTAGGAATAATATTTAACTTCCACGACTATTCAAGATTTTCTTAACTTAACGAACGAGCCAAGCTCACTATGCTTGGTGAGATGGAAGGGATACACACGTTTGTCCAACTGTTACTTTACAATTGTCACTAATAATAAAATATTAGGGTATTATTTCTACGACGTAATTATTTCCTTCGAATTTCAAACAAAAAGAGAAATGTTATCTGCCGTCGGTTAGGCCCCATTTAGAATATTCTGCAAGTATATGGGATCCTCACGAAGTTGGATTAATTGCCGAATTGGATCGCGTGCAGCGCAGAGGAGTTAGATTTGTAAAACGTTGTTTTGATAAAGTTAGTGCCGTATCCAAAATATTAGAGCAGCTCGGCTGGGAATCACTCAAAGAGCGAAGGATAAATTTCAGATTAAATTCTAGCATAATTTGGAAGGACATCTATTTAGCAGTGATGTTGAAATGGTATTCTTACCCCCATCGTACTACGGTAGGAGATATCATGCTAATAAAATTAGAGAGATTAAGTGCATAGCAGATACATTTAACAAGCCATTTTTTCCACGAACGATAGGGGATAATAATAACATTGTTCGACCGCGGCAGGGTCATGCTCGGGTAAAATTATTCCAGTGAGTATTCACCCCCTGCCACACACCCTAGCGGTGGCTTGCAGGGTATATATGAATAAATAAAACTAAATAATGGAGTAATAAATAATCGGACAGCAATACAACTATCAACTGACGTACAAAACACTGAAGCATAAAATACCAACAATGTTCCCCAGGACCACGTCTGTGCCGAGAGAAAGTGTGTAAATCAAGATTCGATCAGCAGATCCTTTGCGACAGCCAAAACTCACCTCCAAGCGATGCGAGCCAACTCCACTTCCTTCGCTCAGGTCATACGTCCTCGTTCAAATCCTCAGGGTGTGCGGGGTCAATTTTGGAGGGGTGAGGGAAACGGGAGAGTGTGACGAAGCCGAGACCCTTCGCCACAAAAGCCTATCACTTTCACACATAAATACTCGAACACAACCGAACAAGACGACCTCTGACTGCTGCCTGAGTGGGTCACCTGGAGAAATCGAACAAAATGTGTAGGGACGGAGAGTCCCCTCCGGGAATCGTCACCAAATGCGGAGAAGAATAGGAGCCCTCCTTTAGAGCTTAGCAGTTATTTTTTGTCGTCAGTTTAGCATCCGAGCAACCAGGGGCACAACTTTATGTACAATTCAACATGAAGTAAATAAGGCACAAAAATAATCGCACACAAAAAACGTTTCCTTCAAAAATTATCCACGCTTATTTTCGGGAATGAGTATTCCCACTCACAATGTAACGGTTGACTAAATCGATGTAAACACTTGGTATAATGCTTCCGCGATAGCAGAAACGCCAGCACGCACGTAGGGTAACCAGTTAGCGCTCGTTTTCCTCTCCTTTATGGCGCCGCAGTTGGCTACTTCTTTCTCTCTGGCGATCGAAGAGGATATATTCCAGAGGAGTCGACCGGATTGCAATGACTTTTATTTCACTCAGATAACACGATTGCGATATAACATTTTCGCTGCGAATGCGGATTACGAGGAGGAATTTTAAGGCGTAGTGAAGTAGGGGAGGTTGAGAGGGCCGAATGCGATCGCTCCGACGCAGACATGCAAAAATCACGAAATGGACGACCACGAGACGAAAAACACGTTGTTTGTTCGCCGCACGTCCTTCGGGGAGTGAGCTCGAGTCTTTTCGGCAGAGGTGGTGCGCTAACGGGGGAGAGAGGAGGGGGGGAGAAGGACGAAATGATAAGAAAGCATTCAAGGGCGCCTTAGGACGGATGACTGGAGGGGGGTAGTTTCAAAAGAGGGGAACGGCGGGGAGGGTAAGAGAGAGGCGGGGAGCGGTGGGGAAGTGGACTGCAAGGAGGCGGAAAAACACTGAGAAATCCCGCTCTTCACCTTGAACAAGGAGTAAGTAGTGGCGGCGGCGCTGGTTTTAATTAGCAAGCGATTGACAATGACCACCACCGCGCGTGGTGACGCGGATCGCTTGCAAATACGCGCAGGGATAAGGAGGGGGGGTGGGGTTGTGCGAAGGTGGGAGGATAAGGGGCCAGAGGCGGTGGGGTGGGATTAAGGCGTCACGATTTCCCAGAGAAACGGCAAAAGGGAATGAACCGCGCTGTTGGAGCGCCGGAATGAATGAGGCAAGGGATGAGGAGTGCCGGGAGGGAAAAGCCGGGGACTAGGGTCTGGAAAAAGGTCCAGAAAGGAGAGAGAGGGAGAAGGAGAGAGAATCGCACGAGGCCGATTCACTATCGATTTGAGCGCAGAAAAAAGACGCCGTATTCTTGAACTGGTAGGAAAACGCACGACCGAGCCACGCTGTCCGGTCAGGAAATCCAAAAATTGAGTGGCATCGCTCCGGTCTGGCACGCGTGCCGACGAACACGCCTCTTCTGGAAGAGGCTCGCGCGGGAGGATAGGAAAGAGTGGGAAATTTCACCTGGTCACCTTCGGATTCAACGTGCGCTCCCTCGAAGCGCGGTGGTGGTCTCGACGGGTGCTTACGGCGTGGCACGAAGCACGGTTCCGCGGTCGCAGAGCAGAAGACGGGACGGGGCGATGATGCTCTTCCACTAAGAAATATCCACCACGGCGCTTCGCCTTCGGTCGCAGCGACCGGTGCCCGATGATGCCCGCACACGTTCGGACACTTCTCAAACAGATCTGTCTAGGGCTTTTGTTTTTCCCCCGATCAAACCTTCACCTCGGTCACTTTATCATTACGGCGCATTTTCAAGACCCAGAGAGATACAAAGAGAGAGAGAAGTGCAAGAACGGCGCGCGCAACGAGAGAAACACACGCGCACACAGCGACCGGCACACGTCAAGCCACTTCGGGTCCTTCCGCGGCGGCGACAGGCGCCGGTGTCTCAACCTTGTTATTGTTGCTGCCGCCTCCGACCGCTCGTTGTTCAAGTGAAGCTATCCAAGCGGGCCCGGCGAGGGAATGTGGCCCGCGTGACCTCAGGCGGGGCGGCCGGGAGCGAACCGAGCGGATCCTACACGACAGTGCGGGCAGGGAACAACACGCCGCCGAGTAGGCTACGAGGCGAGCGGGAGGAACATTCCATCCGGCACTGCGCAGTTTGTTAGCGATCTGCTTCTTCAGCTTACTATCCTCGTGCAGTGGTTCTTTTGCACAAGATGGGTAAAGGGATGTGACGTTGGAAAAAGGCGCGACAGTCACACCGACTGGAGCAATCACTTTTGGGTTCTTACAAGTGTTAAAGAAAACTATTTCTATCACACGTGTGTATCGATCACAAAAAGGGGTGAATTGAGGGTAGGATGCAAAAGGGTGTGGGATACTAGCAACGGGGAAGGACGGTGCAAGCTGTTCACGCGGGGAAACATGTAACTGGTGAGCGCGGATGAAAATTAGACGCAATTGGGAACTCCCTCCCGTGCGCTAACAGCAGAGCATCGCAATCCGTACCCGGAGACATATGATGCGGTCCGGTAAGGGAACGAACGACACACCGCGAAGCAGACCCTGCGCTTTCAGCGTCGTCACTTTCACTGCGCAGTATGCTGGTTCACGGACAGAAGACAGGGAAGAGGAAGCGCCCTTTCTTCCTCTCGCTATCTCTCTACCAACCCGAACGTGCGCGCACTCACACAAACGCAAAGAAACGAAACGCGAGCGGAGATCGTAAGAGGGCAGCACCGACAGCGAGCCCGACTCTCGCCTAGCCGCTCAACCAACAACGCCGCCACCACCGCGCCTGTGCACGAAGGCGGAGTGCGCATGCGCCAGGAACATGGGGCGCCACGGTTTAGAAGCGCGGGAAAACTGCTTTTACATTATTTTATACGTGCTCCGCCGACCGGTCGATTCCAGCAATGTAGCGACGATAATAAAAAGAGCAAAAGAATGAGAATAAAGCCCGGCATTGATGCCACGCGACGTCCCTCACACCCGCGGGCTGTTTCTTCTCTTACACCCAAGTTATTATGTAACTAACTCAAATAAGAGTATTACATTTTTCAAACGCTGCGCACTGTACGGTACGTGAGAAGCAAATTTATCCTTCACGCCAGGTGTTTACGGATAAGCCAAACGAACACGCGCCCAATACTGGCAATTGTGTGATGACATACTGATATAACAGAGAGCTTCAGGGAGAATTGTGACTTCTCGCAATTTTTAGACAAGTGTGAGGGCGTGTTTACCACAAAAACACCAGTCTGAAGAAACACGTGTGAATGCCTGCCGCAAGTCAATACTGGAGAAACATGTTTTAACGTTGTCCACAGTAATTTAATTCTGAAGAACCACGAGAGTGTGTTTACACGAAAATTCCTTTTCGAAGAAATAATCCTCGCAAAGAATTATCAATCCATGAGCCGATGAATCGCGCTCTATTCTTGAGGAGGTGAGATATTTCCATTGAATTTAACTCCTCGTTTGGCTATCGCCAATGAGAATTCGCCATTTCAGATGAAACAGCGTTAGTTAAATAGTTTGATTTACTGCCGCCTTTCACGGAATAGGTAAATGTCGAAACCTGATTAACCGCTTTTTGCTGAGCTTCTATTTACCAATCGACTAGCAGATTTCCACGATTAAAAAATGACATTTTGAACTTCTCAATGAGTACACAGCAATACCGATGACATTTGCTTTAGGCGAGGACAACGGAGGGGAAACATTGGCACACCAATGTTTTCACTTAATCACATCGTTCGTGAATCGTCTATGAAAGTGAGAGGAATTCAGCCGCGAACTGTCGAGAGGGGTGTTTTTTTCTCGTGAAAACCACCAGTGCTTAAATATGGCGCGACCACACCTTTTTAGTGCTTCCGACTCGACTGCCATCAACACGCGAGAAGTGCAGGGGAAGACGTGCACGCCGCATTCATCTGCACCCTTGCCCTCTCTCCTCCCCTCTCGCACACACCACGCCGCGTTTCCCCTGAATACACCTCTCCCCCTCTCTCGGCACCCCCCTTCCCTTCACCATTCCGCCCACACTCCTCGTGGTATTCCTTCCCTCACCCACCCATTCCGTGGATGTTATCCTCTGATGACGTCGACTCCCACCCCGTGCTGCCATCTACGCGGCCGAACCGATCACTTCGCTACGTGCGTGTAGCCGCCCCACTCCTCCGAATCCCTACTCAAATCCAAAAAAATACATCGCCCCTCCACCCCCTTAACCCGTCCTCTGTAACCCCCTGCCCCCCCGCGGCTCCTCTCTTTACCTCCTCCTCCGCTCCTTGATCGCTTATTCATGCCACCACGGCCCCGGTCTGTGTCTTGCCGTCTCGGTGAGGAGAAGAGAGCGAGACGGGAGGAGAGCGAACTGCGCATTTTAAGGGCAAAAAGCCGCAATGGCCGATCTGGGTTATAAAATGGGAGGATGGATGGCCGCTTCATTTCATCCAAATCCGTACTCCAAAACCGAAGGAGGTGGTGAGGGGAATGAATGGCAGAGTGAATGAACGGCCGTCCGTCCGATCGCTTCGACGGCAGGACAGGAATTCAGTCGAGAGGGAGGCGGAGTGGCCCGCGTGCAGGTGGAGGGTCACCCCCCCTTTCCCCACCCCTCCGCCCGCCAGTGTCTCTGAACCCTCCTCACTTCGCGTACGTGACCGCCGACGCCCGAGCGGTTGGGCGCCACACGAGTTGTCTCACCCCCAACATAAACGCACTCCTCCCCCAGCGCTAGAAAACACCCCCGGATCACTTCCCACCCTTTGATCAACGTGATTACCCTCACTCTTTCCCCACGTTTCCCGAGGTGGAAGCACACATTTCTGCGTGCTAGCGAACAAGCGTGACCACTACACTCTCACCCCATTGACTATCCGAGAAATCCAATGAATCAGAGAGACACACAACATTTCTCGTGGGCTATAAATATCACAAACACGAATAGTTAATTGAACTAGCAACTCTACTAGACAAGTTCGAGGCAAAAATTGTGTGGTTTACCGAAATAAAACTAAAGGCAAATGGGGATCCCATGACCATAAATTGGCCACCGGAGGTGTTCGAAAAAATCAAGTAACCGTTCAGGATTGTGAATTTTCTATCGGAGTTTGAACTAAAGACGGTCTAGTGTTAACTTTAACCTTATCAAAGAGCGTAAAAAAGTATCCCCACCATTACCGAATAATATTTACCAAACACGCAAAAAAATTAACTTCCATCGAATTCGAAAAGTACACTAATTACAGAGCAGGTGTTACATCAAATTACGTGCAAACAGCAGGCAGCTTTTGAATTGTAATATCCGGCTTAATTTTTTTAAGAGAATTGCTATTACAATAGCCTAATGAAATTATGATTTTTTACTCAAGATATCAAAGTCGACTTCTTGGAATTACTTTAAAAATTACATGAACATCGAAGCGCGAATGAAGTTGAACGTCGAGAAAGCGGTGTAATATCACAAAATGATGTATAATCATTTCCCCAATAAATTAAATAAAAAATTGATTTCCACTCTTAAAACAATCAGCTAAAGAAAAATATTGGTTTACCCGATGTGCCAACGGAAACGAAGCTCCGCGATTTTTTTTATTAAAACATTTTTTCCAATTAATCCTCAGAGAAAGTCTTTATAATCGGATTAATAAAGTTATAATAGACTATATTTCCGACCTGGGGCACAACATCCGAGAAATTTATCCACGAAAAATATCCATTAAAAATATATGCACCAAACAATAGCCTGCGAAAAGGATAGTCACGCGATTGAGCTCATGTTTGGCATTAACCTTGACTCTGAAAGGATGTTCACACTGAGACCCGAAATTAGAGATAATACAATCACTCACGTTTTTCAAATAAACGCAGAAGCTCACCCTACCTAATTTATACTCCACAATTACTCCATTACCATTCATATGCTCTATGGAAATACCAAAATCTTATTCTCCTTATGGAAGTATCCTATTTATGAAGACGTTTTGGCTAGAAACAAAGAGATTCCTTTTATTTAAGGTAGGTGAATTCCAAAATCACACGTAAATCACAAACAGTGAGTATCTCTCTCTATATCAGTTATCACCTGCCATTAACAAACACTCCAAAAAACCAATAAAAGCGAATAGTAGACATTTACATATTCATGGAGTGGACCCTCACGTCAACATGATTTGAAGACTACTACGGGGTATTCATTTGTTACGGGATATTGAGAACACCGATAAACGCAGTAATGAATTAAGATAACATGATATTTCACCAACCGTGGCCGTAAATCGTTATTCAGGAGCAGTTAATTTTGGAAAAAATCCCTCGCCGTCACAGAACTGTTAAGATTATACGATAAAGGTGACCACTTGGCTAGATTGGCCCACTAGAGAGAGCAAAACCGCCAACCACCTCCCAAGACACACTGGCCCAAAGGTAAAAACTGCACAGCTTCAAGCGATAACAACAGACCAGTGTCATTTGTCGATAAAAATTTTTGTGAAAAAGAATATGCTTCAGAGAATATATTCACGCAGCTAAATTTCATGCGTGCTGTGTTTGTCATTAAAATCAATTAAATACAGCGTAGGCCAGAATATGAATAAAACCACGCATGGCTGCATTAGGCAAGATTAATTAGATTAAGCACGCAAGGCTAAACGGCCTAAGGAGATCTACAATTTTAACAGCAACAAACGTACTGCCACTAATCTTATATTCCTAAAGGACATCAATAAGCGGTAAATATGAAACGTCCAGACAACATAAGAATTCCCAGCGTGCTGCTTTCTTTATTCCATATCTCCTCCTGAAAAATATTCTGAGAATTCCCAAATTATAGGTGTTTACCATGATATTTTTTCTCGTCCCCACTAAGCGGGGGCTTTTGCTTGCGCTATTCACATTTAATTTTGTCTAGAAATTTCGAGAACAGAAAAAAAGTCGAGCATTCATGGGTTTTGGGGAAACTAATAAGCCACAGTGATAAAGCATAAAAAGGGTCCACCTCAGAAAATGAATTATCATTTCCTTCAGTTAGACGTTTTACTTTTAGAGGAACTACCTAGAGTTCCATTCATCAACACCAAACACTGATTGAAAGATAAGCCAGTTTACAATATAAAAACATGTACAAAAATACGAGACCTGTTCAATGAAAACAACCTACGAGTCCAAATATTTTTTGCAAACTATCTACTGAATTTAAATAATCATTTCTTACACGTAATACACCTAGAAGTTCAGATTCATTGAAATAATTATAGTGAACTAGTAATCGTTTGCCCTGCTGACGTTCTCTAAATCACTCTAAAAATAATTAACATTATATTCTAATACTCAATCACAACAGGGTGTAAACTTGAATGAGAATTTCACGCAAATAAAGCGTTTGCCGAACACAGTAGAGACGCATTTAAATTATTGGCAATGAACAAAGAAACTACTCCAAAATCTTACAACATGAACATGATATATTAGTAGAAGGCAACTTCTTATGGCGAGCTTCTTACGCGTTTCTTTCAAGAACTAATTCCATCAATCTAAACAACAATCGAGTTACTTACCTCGAATCCATCGGATTTTTAACGATGCTGCAGAGAAATGAGTGATTTAATATAAAAACCAGTACACCAAAGTGCAAAAGAACAACTATCTTAGTTGAAACTCTGAAAGAGAGCAACGCGCAACTCAAACAGTGGTTGTTACACCTCAAAAGAATCAGTAATTATAAGAACACACGCTTAAACACAGGCTCGAACAATATTTCTACGCAACGAAAAGACGACTCGAAAGACGAAGACGTACATACGACACATTTAATAGTTAATATGAGTGACATAATATCACCGCAATTCCTTTGACAGTGCAGAAAAAGGCGAATGATAACACATGCTCACGGAGGAATGGAACTCGAAAAACTACATGTTGGACGACAATTTCGCTCCACCCAACAACCAACCCAGCTTATATAAGGGAGTCCATGTACTGGTACATATACATCACGAGACGAAGATTTCGTTACGGTGATTCATCCATTTATATTCAAGGATGTTTTCCGATAAGGACATGAACGACTCAAGTTCTAAAACCATGCCATTTGAAATTTCACAATTACAGTCCTTTAACAATTCAGTTAAACTAATATTAGAAATGGCGTAAAAGACTGTTGATTGCATCAAAAATGGCTATCTATGCTGATTTTTGATCGGCATAGATTGTGATGTTGAATTTATGTCGGTAATGTTTCATCTTTGTTGGACGGAGTCACTTGTCTTAGCTGTATATTACAGGATAAAATGGGGTAGGTGTATTTATTACATTAGACTTTAGCATACCTCAGCATTATGAAAAACAAGGTTCAATATTCATGATGCCTGAAACGTCAATAAACGAGTAAATACGTGAGTTTCTGTTTGCAGAGAAAATTTTATGCCAGTGGCTTTGTGAGTTGAAATAGAATTGAAGGAACTCATCAATTGTTCCATTGGTACTTCCGGATAAGACGGAAAACGACCTCCAATCTGGTTACGCCCGAATCACATTAATACACAGAGAATTGGCAATCGTGAATGCGTGATCGCGTGACAGTTGGACGTTTATTAAAATATTTGAAGGAAATTAATATCAGTGGTTTGAATTCTATTGATTCAAAAGGTAATACTGTAAAACCTATTTTACCAAAAGGCAAATGATTTGGGGTTCATTTTTAATGAACTGGAATTACGACCAACGGAGTCGTTAGTACCGAAGAATTTATTAAGGTTTCGAGGAGATATTAAGATATTAAAACCACTCAACTGAACTGTATGCGAGATTAAGCACGGAATTGAAAATAATTTTACGACAAAACCACCAATAATTAATTTTTAATAAAATAATCGAGCACAATACGCTTTCAAGCGGGTATAATATCCATTAACTCCTAACCTAAAATTCCTTAACCCAAAATCACGGATTTTCATGCGTATAGCTATTTATTTCGCACACATTAGTATACGTTGAAATCAGGATATAAAACACAGATGGGCGACGTGTTATTCTGAAACGGCCCTTTTCATCAAAACAATCATAATTTCAGGAAAACTGAAAATATCTCTTATAGTTCTTTAGAGAATTGCTTACTTCAAAGACACGATTAATTTTACCGCAAATCTCATTGTACTTTGGAAAGAATATACACTGCAACACCAATTTTCCACGTCCCGGCGATTATTTTTTGAGGCTTAAATAATTACCTGATTAATATGTATTTTGCATGATGGCAGGCTCTATTTTTTTCTTGGTCTGCTTGCACATCTTTTATCTGCTTTACTTCATGGGATTTTTAGATTGCAATATTTCTCGTGGATTATTCATTTGGATCCAATGTTTCTCGCCAGGTGTACTCCAGCTTCAAAGAATATAGACTATCATAGAATTTTCCCAAGAGATGGAGAGATTTAAAGAAAGTTTTTACAAAAGAACAGAAATTGTTTTATTCCGCTGAAGAGAGTCAAACATGAAGCTGCTTTGCTCACTGAATCTCCCACTCCGGTTGACACTGCCGTGTACTATTCCCTCCCTTCCCTCCGTTACTTACACCATCCGTCATTTTCACCATCTACCACCGAAAATGTCGACCATTCGATAGCTATAACACTGAGTCTGTCGATAAAGACACACGGAATCGAGGCCAAGATTCTAAGAGAAGTAAGAATTCGCACTCTAGGATTTTCCAACACAATGCACTGCAACGAGTGTGCGGTTGAGGCGTGCCATGACTCACGAGTGCATTTGATTTTAGCGAGGGCGCTTTCGGAACAACGAAAACCTTTTATAACCAAATTCGCATAAATTCACCGACGCCACCTCTCAGCATTTGTCATAAATAACGATGAAACTTCCCGAGTATTTAATTCAAGAAGGACTGAAGTTATTTCCGATTATCCGCTTTTAACTCACAGAAACGTGCTAGCATCCCGTTTATTTTAATTATCAAGAGTGACTCCTACCAAGAGCTTCCATAAAAAAAGGGGAACGTAAATAAGCGCGCACATTTTGACGGCGAATAATTTAACCGCTGCCTCCTCCGGGAAATAAAAGCAACGCTATCAAATATTCACGGAGTCATTCTAATTGCGAGTGTCGGAATAAAAACGTTGCTACAAATATCTACCAACATTTTCACACTGAATAGAAAAACACAACCGGCACAGACCTGGTTCAAACGAAAGAAGTTCATAGTCAACGATACTTTTTCTTTTTATTTGAATGTTTGTTCTCAATTAACTGAAATCATCAGGACCTCATCCAGTTAGAATGTCTCTCTCTTTATGATTAATGAGCACACATCTCTATTCCTTAAATCAACATCAATTCTTTTGTAGGAATAAATTAAGAAGATTTTGGCAATATTAATTATTGAGATCGTGGTACTAGTAATCCTCCTGATTGGCAGCTCCCAAATGCTTTAATTTAGGAAATGCAACATAATTATATCCTTCTTGAAATTCCTACAAAGGATGAGTTTTTAACATTTGAGACAATCCAAATGCCCAATACAACTTATGAATATAAATATACATATTATATTAAATAATCAACGGTTCCTTAAATGAAAGTAAATTGAAACATCCAACCAATCCGATTATTCACGTCACAACTTTTGCAAATTTAAGTTTTAGACCACCTAGGGATCTCATAAGAAATTAAACTTTTCGATCCTTTAGAGGAACCGTTCCTCTTCCATAGTACTGAACGGAAGTGAAAACTGCTGCAGACGACTAGGGAAAACTTTGATCGAGTTCAGTTCATGAAGAGAGGAAGTATTAGCGCAAAGTTACAGCCAGTGCAGGAGCATTTTCGAAGTTATGAAGCAACGGATCAGACTGAAATATGAATTCCCGTAAAAAGAAATATAGTATTTTTATTTTTAACACTGCTAATTACCTCTTATCGGCTAAGAAAAAACGACATTTGAGATAAAAGCTAAATTGAAGAAAAAATATGAAGCTAAAAATATACATTAGAAACTTACATCTAAACTTAGCCTGAAATAATTAATTTAGTAACCTGGAGGAAGTCAATGAACGAGACAATAAACTTATTACACTTGCATTAACATGCTAGAGGAATTGAATATTTTTTATCAACATAGAGAATTTACCAATGCACAATGGAGATGTAAACAATGCGGCACATATTTAAAATACACAATTGAACTTCGCGAAAAAAGTGCTTGATCCCCAAAACAGGCCAAAGTCGCATTGGTAAAAGTTCACCAAAAATATCATTCTAAGAGAAAACTTCACATAGAAAACAAAAGCATGCATTGCAAACCAGTACAAGAGTTGGCACACAATTAAGAATAAATTACATAAAAAAGAATAATTACAAAAAAGAATAATTACATAAAAAACACCTTTCATTAAAAACGTTTTAGGAAAAGAAAGCTCAGATTGTTTTTCCTTGTTTTCCATTTTTTCACTTTCCACTTCAATGTGATATGTTCAAATGTCTTGAGGATCTATCGCGACAACTCATTAAATACCCTAAACTTTGATACTTTTACGAACCCTTCTTCACTGCTTCCCTCCAGTAGATTTGCGAATTAAAATCTTTCAGAATATCTCTTGTAGAAATGAAGAAGCAGCAATGATGGAAGAACTTATGTTTTTACAACATATTTTTGATAATCATTGCAAAGCAATAGCACAATTATGCGAAAATCGAAAGAGCGAAATATACAAAAATAAACCAAATTATTTTGAAAACTTACTTAAATGGAAAATTAATCTGTACAGGTCAAAAATAGTCACCAGATTATACATTCGAGGACTATAAGGTATTTTTTTATTTCGAAAAACGGTAATTATGAATATTATATAACTAACTTCCAACAAAAAATCAGGCAATAGAGGACTTCTAAATGTTTTCAATGCAGAATTAATTATAAACGATTCACCCGAGTCCGAAACGAAAATTCACTTGATTGTATCGAAAAAAGTTGCGCCAAATACATTAAATTGTATAAAAATGTAATTTCGCGAAATTCAATTCGAAATCAACGGTAATATTAGGTTCATTGTCGTCGTGTTAATCAATCACTCAAATCACAAATCATATCTTCGAAATTTAAGGGTTTTCAACTTCGATAAAATAAGTGAAGGAAGATGCAACTCAGCTCGGCATGAACCAGTGTCTATCCACCACATTTAAACCATCAGACTTAGTACATGAAAAAAGTAAGTTATCCCCCTCGAAGAAAAAGAAAGGATCCTATTCCGCTGTCGAGGTTTAAATTGACGATACGGCTTCTGATTCGTGCGAAGTGGTTTGCTTACATGTGATGATATAAAAGCCAAACAATAACTACCACGAAGAACGAAGTGAGTGAAGAAAGAGAAATGAAAACACTTAAAAAAAAGATTTAAGGGTTGATGAAGCCAGTTTTTGAAGGAACAGTGAACAGATGGAACAACATATCAATATATTTAATATGATTAAAAAACTACGAATAGCAGCGGTGAAAGCTATGAAATCTACAGCTATGAAACTGTCAGCCGACATAGAACTGGAGGCCCAGCTGCGTCAAAAGGCGATCCTTGATTGGATGATGAACCGCAGAAGTAGTTTCCAAAGCCCATATGATGCATGAATTTCGTCACTGGTTTGAAACAGTACTAAAAAAATTTAGTCACACAAAGCCAGCATAGAAAATGAAGTAGAAATATATATTGGCCAAAGATATAACTCCACATTAACAACACATGACCCCAGCACCCACAATTTTCGCTTTAGCTAGCGAGGATCCAGTGATACACCTCATAGGATTTAATCGCGTTAACAGATTCATCGTATGGCCTCCGGGTTCCACAAGAGAATTTCGGGGTTCATATCTGTTGGTTGACGAAAGAAATGCTTCTGAAAAGAAGACAAGACTTTCTTCATCATCATTTCTTTTCCGCCGCACGTTCCGCATTCGCACGCCATTGCGTCAGGCTCCCTGTGCTTCTTCCGCCAGTCGAATTTACGGCCGCTTTACGACATGGAACAATTGATTTGTGGGTGTGCGCGGGGGAACGCTTCAACTTTGCATGTATGAGCGTACCCGAAACCCCTTTCGCCCCGCGCCCCAACCCCCTATTAACCTCACATTCACTCCACCCACCTCCCGCCTCATTGGGCTCCTCTCGCACCCCATCTGTTGGCCGCTCAGCCAAGCTGTTGTCTGGAGATGGGTGAGAGAGCACACACGTTTGAGTAGCAGCTGAATTAGTCCCAAATCGAGGAAGGTTCGCCCCTTGTACTGTGGGCCTACTCCCTTTAATCCACAGGTGGAAATGCCACCACTGTACACGCGCTGTTTCAGCGGCAGTGGGGTGCCCTAAACGCCAAAAGGGCGGCAAGCGAGAGAAACGGCGAGGGATGGAGTACATACTATATATGTATGGAGACGGGGCAGAAGACGCCCATGCAGCGGCCGATCAAACGACCATCCTCCTCCGAGGGATCTCGCCGCGAAAGCTACAGGCATTTTACCCTCGGCGTCCCCGATTTTTTACCATTATTCGGAACGTCCCAACCCAGCCTATGCTAGGCACATTTGCACTTTAAAATACGTAGTTCCTATTGGGTTCAAATTGCCAGGCTGTGATTCTCGTTCTGCAGGCGATTTTCGGGAACCGGACGGGATGGGTGGGTGACACTCAATTTGGCCAAAATGCTGAAAATCATAGCTGGCGAATATATTAAGTTTTTTTTTAAATTCTGAATAAAGTTATGAGGTTCGAAGTGGAAAGCAATATCACTTTGGAAATGCAGAAATTTCGAGACATTTCTAAGGCAGTGTTTATCTAATTTTGCTGAGGAAAGCGTCGGTGGCCCGGGATTGTAATTATCACCTATGGTCAGTTTAACTAATAGGGCCGAAGTAGAGAAGAGCTCAATAAAAAACAGAGAAAAGATACTATTACCCGCCTACTGTTTTCGAATAATTATACGCAAAAAAACATCACCATCTCCGGCAGTCATCTTGACCCACATTTATTCGCAATACTCATGTCGAAATTTGCTTCGAATTTCTACTCCGGCTCTTTCTCCTATTGTTTTTTCCTGTTCACTTTATGATTCGCAATTTGAACTTTGCCCATCAATCCATGTGTGTCCGATAACGTTATCCTTACTTCTCAAAGTTATGAATAAACTTCACTCTCCCACTATTAATAGAACTTCGTTAATTCGAACTGCCCATTTTTTCCTTACCATTAACCTTCAGCATGAAAGTTTCGTCTTCTCTTAAGAATACGTAGGAAACATTTTCACGCGGTCCTCCGTAGGCACTGCACGACCAGGCAGTGGCTGAGAAACGAGTCTGCTGCAATTGAATGAGTCCCAGGATCGCAATCACGATCATGCCAATACATTTAATAGGGAATATATATGAGCCTTAAAAAAAATCACATTTAGAAAGTTATATTTAATATATTATGTAAAAATGAGGGAATAAATATTTTCCGCAAAAATAAAAGAAAAGAATTTTTTCTACCTGGTATTCCGTAGCTAAATTAAATGTTTCCTTCCACAACACTAGCACTGTTACTGTGTTTAAGAATAATCATTAGAGCATTCGATTCGGATTGAAACATTGTGAATAAAAAAATAAATGTTGTCTATCTAACGCATAAACATGGCCTCTTTGATGATACGTCGTCCACATTCATACTGTTATAAGCACAATCGGACGCGTCGGGGATGCGATGATTCGAGAGGGTAACAGGAAAAATATCCTTCGTTCGGCAAACGTGGGAGAGATATCAAGGCACGTTTAAAGGGACGGATACACCTCTATTAATTGGATTTGAAAACCGCCGCATGGGAGATAACGTATACAATAGGTTATCTCATTACGCTATGCATTTACGCAGATACAACGCCCTCGATCGTGCCTTACTCGAATGACTATGCCCTTACCAAGTTACAAGGGCATCTAATTTGAGCAGTGGGACGCAATCGGGTGATTCTGAGAATCCGGCCACGCGTCTCATTTAGGGAAGTGCAAAAAAGTGTAACTCACTCGTGACTGATATAGGGATAGGCGGCAGATGTAGCTTAACAGAAAATCTACTCATCCTTCCCATTAGTGTGTGCCTTCCCCTGGATATTTAGATTTCTAATTGGGGGTGGAGGTTCCCTAAATCTCGCTAGTCCTGGTGGGAGTAGAGGGGGTAATTAGAGGGCCCCTAGGGTGGCAGATGCTTACGTGCCACTTGGGGGCTGGGCGATATTGCGTTCAGTGCCTGCATGTGCTTATGCCACTCTCCTCTGGGAGTCTCTCTTAGCGCGCCTTAAAAGGAAGCTAATTTTAAGATACATTCAGAATGATTGATGAAAAAGAAAAAAATTGCGTAAACAGTTAATTTTAAGTAGTTTTACGAACGAAATATTTCGCACATTATTGTGGCCCTTCCGCGAATAATAGCAAATTGATTGATAAAGAACTGCACTATTTTTGGGGATCAAGATAAAAGGAGAAGAAAATAAAAACATAAAAACTTGGACACGCCATGACGCAGGGTTTACCGGAAAGTAACCCCGCAATAGAGGCCAAAAAACTTATCGACTCCCAAATTGCAGCTTCAACTAACGTCATCAGTATGAAGGAGCATATCCCTAAGTTGACCTCCCAAGAAAGGAAATACCCCTGGAGAATGGTGAAACTTGACAGGTTAAATAAATGAACGAAAATGTTCAGGAAAAAATATCAAAACAGGAAATATAATGATAGAGATGTCCACCACATATTATCCAAATATTAGCAAGAAATACTGAATTCTTAAAAGAAATCCTGGGAAATTTGGGTAAAAACATTTTTGGCGAAAATGTATGGAGCTTTACTTATAAATTATTCTCCTAAAGGTTAAAACTCTCCACAATACCGCTTGCAACCCATAACATCAGTGGAGAAGGTTTCTCCTTTAAAGATAATATGAAAAAAATCCTTCTCTCGCTGCTTCCTGATGATGCGGAAGGTAATGAAAAACATTTCGGAATAAGAATCTCTACAAAAAATATATCAGAGTCCAGAAAAATCGTAAACTTTACCGAAAAAGAAATTGTATGAGCAATGTTTATGGCAAAAGAAGGTAAAGCACCTAGTGAAGACAAAATTACTGGCATGGTTTTGAGAAAGACATGCATCGGTTTTAGCAATATGTCAACAAAAAGTTTAAATGATTGCCTAACATTGCATATTTTTTTGTTGTCTCAGGCGTAAATTTATGGAATTTGCATTACATATTTAAATGTAATGAAATAATTGACTCTGTAATCCACAACCTTTATTTCAAAAAATTTCAAAAAATTTCAAAATATTTTAAAATTTTTCACACCTGACGATGACGTTCAACGTCGAAACCTGGGTCGTCTTTTTAAAATAAAGTGTGTGGAATTACAAAGTCAATTATTTCATTACATTTCAATTGCATATTTTCCCTAAAATGAAAGCAAGGGAAATGAATAGCGCTCCTGCAATAAAAGGAAAAAGACCCAGTTGATCCTAACGCATATAGACCAATCACCCTTCTGAATAATTTGGGAAAATGCCTTGAAGGAGTAATTAGAGCAAGGATTAATAAAGAAATTGGCTCGGAAAACATTTTCCACCCAAAACAACTTGGCTTCCGGAGCAACGGTAAAACTTCTGTTACAATTAAAAGATTTAAAAATTCTATTGAAGAATGAGAAATGGAATATTTTCTTGCCATATTTACAGGCATAACGGCAGGTGTTGATTCAGTAAGGTGGCCAAGTATAATTGAGGAAACAAAATATCTCCAATTCGCCATAAATATAATAACATTTCTTATTAGCTATTTCTACGATAGAGAAGTTACATGTTCTGCAAAAACGGAAAAACTGTCAAAAATAGACACTAAATGATATCCCCAAGGATCGGTTCTCGGACCCATGATGTGGAATATATTAATGAATTCCATGCTGAGGAAACAACTCCCCGGAGACTGCAGCATGGTGGCTTATGCAGAGGACATGGCGATAACTATCCCCGCGAAAACAAGAATAGAAATGGAAAATCTGGAAGTGGATACATGAATATCCTGAACAATGGGCCAAGACTAACAAAATAACAATCTCCACGTAGAAGAGCATGATACATGATAGAATACACGTAGAATACATGATATTTGGGGGCAAAATGAAGAGGAACCCTCCCCAGCAAAATCTATGGAAAGCAATTGAAAAGGTCTATACACTTTAAATACCTTAGTAAAAAACTTGGATGAGAACACTTTCAGAGCATATTAACTTAAGCACTGAGAAAGCAAAAAAGATTTTTCACGCTTCAAAACGAATTTTTCAGAATAAATTCGGACTTAAATCCGAATCAATAATCTTTAAAGGAGTGACTATTCCAATAACTTTACATGCTAGGCGATAAGCGGGGATCAACAAGAGGTAACTCAAGGATAATAAGTAAACTAAGGGAGATTCAGAGGATACGCCTAATACGCCTGTACAATTATGCAGAAGCTACACAACCGTCAGCACCGACGCTCTGTGCGTCATAACTGGGCACTCACCACTTGATTTTATAATCCAGGGAAAAATGGCGGCAATAAGGCATCAAAAAAGCTCAACATTAAGATACTTAGGAGTTGAATAGATGGAGAACATAGGAAAGAGCTACTGGCTATCCTATGGACAAAAAGTTGGTAAGGACTTGCCTCCCAGTAAGACGGGGAGGTAACTCCTGACGACAGGTATATGTATTGAATATTCCCAAATGCAATTGCAAGATCAAAATTAGACTTAAATATAATCAAAATTTTACTCGGACACTTCCCGGGCACTGTAGCTGTGACGCCTAATAAAATAGGGGAAGCGGTGACGGACGCGTGCGAAGAGCGAAAAACTGACGCTACGATAGAATCAGTCTGTGCCCAAAATGTGTGAATCTTCGTAATAATATCCGACATTTAATGGACAGAAAAGAGAAAGACACTTTTGAAATTTGCACTAAATGACAATAGTTTGAGTTCATATTTGGAAAAATTTGTTGAGTACACGGAAGAAGGAGAAGATGAAATACAATAAAAAGTGACCAAACTTACTTGCAAGTTTCCAAGAGAGCCCAAGACATCCTAAGAAGTAAAAGAACAGAGGAAGACGAAGAATGGTGCGAACGGAAGAATATCTATTCGCGGAGCGCTAGTCGCCTGAGGCTTTAAGACAGCGAGCATGTACTTAGTCAAACTGGAAAACACTAGTAATACTGTATGTACTATTGAAAGGAATGATTACAATGCAAATCTCAAAAAATCAATTGTAAACGATGTAGCAAGATGTAAAGGGGAATACACAAAGTAGAAATCCCTAAACCAATAATGTAATGTATATTAATTAATTGTAAGATTAATAGAATTTTTTCTCCCTAACCTTTAAAAAGTATCGAATAGTGAAAGGGATGCAGGTTAAACTTCTGCTACTTATCCAATTCTCCTTTTTTTAGAGTCCAGCTAAATGGACCAATAGGCGTAAAAAAGGAACCTATTTGCGCAATCAATCTAACTAGTATTTCTGCTCTTTAGTACGGCATGATCACGCACAAATTCTAGCTCCGTGCTCACATTCACTCGAGGAAAGACGCAGTTAGTCTAAAATCATTTCCCCCTTCAGGTTTATTATTTTATTTTTATGGTATTCATCAAGCGAATTAATCAGATGAAAAAATATTTAAAAAGTTAACGGAAAGATGTGTAGGTCTCCGATAATCTCAAAAGATTTCTTGAGATTAGGGAAGAGAACACCTGAAAAATATAACTTCAGTTTCTCCATTTTCGCTTTTCAAGGAAGAGCTTGCAATCATTTAATATAAATTCAGTATTTATTATTTAAAAGTTCTTTAATATTTCTTCCTGATTTAAAAATTAACATCTTGACAATTTTTCAAAGATTATTATTCACTGTGGATAAATATCCATCGTCATCTCTCACACAGGAATCTACCACTAAAGTCATCACTCTTTTGAGAGAGAGTCGGGAATTTAATCTTTATTTATTCGAAAAATCGGGATAATATTGGGGAAAGGGGCCTAATTCATGAAAATATCGGAATATTAAAAGCGTTCGGGAATTTTCCATATGAGTCTCATATGAGACTGATAACAAATGGCAAAAATCAAAGCTATGATTTGACCGACCGCGGTGACACTAGTGACAGGTTCGGAAGGAAATATCATTGCCGCTGACGCACGTTGAATTTCCTACGATTAGGTTTATGTGGAACTCTCTTTACCATTAAAAAATATGCCTAAGCTAAGCTTCAGGTTTCTGATTATTTTTTTCAAAGTGTTATATCATGCTATCAGCTAAAGCATTAGATGGTAAGATCTATATTTTCGATTACCAAACATAGGTCGGCAGGTGCCGAGGAAAACGCCTAAAATAAATTGTGAAAAAATCGCAAGTTCAACGGGAAAACTTCGGGCTTCGGAGCTAAATTCCACCTTACCACCTTATAAAAATTAGTGCAAAGTTAGATTCAAAATCCGACAGGAGAAATTAAATATTGGGAGTTAAATCGAGCTATCCGCTTGTAGTTAATACAATTATGATAAAATAAGCACATTTTCTCTCTTTCTAAGAGCCGAATATGCGGCTGGTTTATCCAGAATATGGTGGACAATTTTGGAAGTCCATCGAAATTATGCGAACTAAGTAAGAAAGAAACTGCTTCACGTTGGCAACCAGAAAACGTAGAACCCAACCAAGGGCGTAAGCACAGGAGAGCTTTCAAGAAGATACTACGTGACAATTGGCTCGCGACTTTCTAAGCAAGATTACACCGCGTGTGAATGTTATAACCAAGCAGTGAAAGGAGTTATCCTCCATAATCGAGCCGGAATGAGAATGAATATCGGTGCACCGACCTGGCATGTAGGCGACGGCGGTGTCGTGGTGCGTCGGCCCGTAGGTCGGAGGGGCGGAGAAGGCGCTGCTCCCGCGGTGATCCCGACCAAGGGGCGAGTGGTGCCCGCCACCCACGTGGGCCAGGGGCAGCGGCGCCGGCGGCTGCTGCTGGCCCAGGTGATGGTGGTGATGGTGATGTAGGTGGTGGTGGTGCTTGGGGGCGGAGAGGTGCTGGTGGGGAGGCGGGTGGTGCGAGAGGAGAGGTGGGGGCGGGGGTGGAACCGGGGGCTGGTGATGATGGTGGTGGTGATGGAGGTAGTGGTGGTGCGGGGGCGGCGGGGGGTGGTGTGCACCGATGACGTGGTGCCCGGCGCCCGTGACCCCCACCACTGGGGGCTGCATCGAGGAGAGGGCGCCCAGCGGCGTGTACGACTTGCACGGCTGCTGCTGCACGCCTGACAACTGCTGGTCCTGCTGGTGTCCGGGGTGGTGCTGGTCCCCCAAGGGGTCCGACGAGTGAGGACCCCGTGAGGGGTCTCCGCCACAGTAAGCCGACGCAGGGGTCTGAAAGGAATGGAAAGAGGCAGCTTCTGTTAAATCGTTCCGGAGTCAACCTCGTAGACAAACGTGCCCTGAATGCTAAAACAAGACGAGGGAAATGTTAATAGGGCTTTTTTAAGCAGAGGTGTCACGAAAATAATAAACCGTCCGCAGCCATCGACCCGAACGTTGAATTTAGGTCACACCTCACGTTAATCAACATTAAGAGGGAAAACATCTCCCTGTGACATCGCCCCGCTCAACATCCTCCAACTTGTCAATATGCGGCTTCTGGCCGGTAGAAAGGTGATATGAATGGGTGCCTAACCGCAGAATGTGGTACGACCTCAATGAAGAAAATAAAAGGAAATAATACATAATCACCACAACCTTGAATAATACCTCTCTACGATTAAATGAGAGATCTGGTATAAACTTTGAAAGCATGTGAAAAGAAAGTACCCAGCAGAGTTTCTCCATTTGTTTAATAGTTCAATTCACCGATGTATTGTGATCCTATTACCAGAGGCGTTGATTGCCTTTCTTTTAACTACTAAGACAAGAGAGGCTTGCGTAATGACCAATATGTCTCAAGCGCTGCCATTTTTTTGCATTTAACTTTTCTTCATTACTCGAAAGATGCTCATGGTATGGCTGCTCATGAAAAGAAGTAGCTAACTTAAATAAATATTAAATACAAATGGTACCAATCTTAATGTTAACACACACACTCTTTGTATGTTGGATAGTCAAAATATATATTCTGTCGTTTTCGACGTAGAAAATGAAAACACGAATGAGTATTTAACTTATTAATTATTATTCATAGAGATGGATCTAATTTTTTATTAGTAGCAGCAAAGGAAAAGTTGTTAACCAAAATGCAAACAACGGCTTTGTTGCTTCCCTACCCACAATATTAAGAATAACTACCAATGCATACTTATTAAAATCTTGCTATGAATAGACACCAATGTGAAGCCTAAATTCACCCTTCGAAGGATGTACGCCATCCTTGTCCGAATTCTTCGAATATTAATTGGCTGCAGAATCCTGGGAGTTTAAACTGCCAGAGAATTGAACAAGTATGCATTTTGTGATGGCATTCTGGATTTCTTAGCGCATATAACTAGTACTTTTAATGCTTATTTTTAAATAGATAAAAGCGATTTGTATGACTTTGTGTACAACCCACGCATACTTCACTAGAATCGTGTGCTGGGAAAACATTAAAACCATTTATGGCAAAAGCTATTAAAAGGACCATAAAAATACGAAAAAAATCGAAAATAAATTTACGTAGACATAATACACCAACTTATACTCTATTCCTTTTAATGGCAGTATACCTTAAAGGGAAAGGTTGTCATCACACGAGATATTCGTCAAAATACAGCAACCACCCTATTATTATTAGCAATTTAGCTATCTCGACTGCCAGAGGAACATGGCTAATCCCTAATTCATAAATTAATTGAAGCACTACTGGCGGTAAGAGATCAAGCCCGATATTTCACAATAAAAACAAATTAGCTAAGCATTTCTACTTATAATGTCCACTGGTATCGAACAAAGATTAAGTAAATCGCTATTTTTAATGACTGAGAAATGACGTACGTAAAACGCACATCTTATACTCTAGTAAGCATAAAATTCACGTTTGAGTGTAACTGTCTTGAAAATGGCTCCTAGGATTTTCACTAAATTCGTATCAATTGGTTATTGGGTGTATGGAAACCGATGATTTAGGTCTCATTTTTGGAAAATATCTTCAGGGGGCAAAACCATTTGACACATACAAAACATTGGCAATGTGAAATCCAAACCTTGGTTACCATCTTCACACTTCGCACCATATGCATACATACAACCTGTTCGGTGTGTGATAGGTTTACTTTTCGAATGCCACCATTTGTAAATTCGGATAAATTGTTACATTAGTAAGAATGCTGAAGAAATGGAATGATCCTACTGTTTTCCGGTACGAGAAAGCGATTGGAGTAGAGTAGCATACACTAAAAAAGCCATTACATTTCGCTATTTTCAATTTAAAAAGGACGGTCAATACAATAGCGAGCTGAGCATCGCCGAGGAAGTTAGAAATAACATTTAGCAATTAAAGGGCGAATAAAACCAGACTAAATAGTTCCTAAAGATTTTAATAAAAAAATTATTTAAATGAAAGTAGAAAAATAGTTTGTTTTCCTTAATATCTTGTCGCGAGGTTGGCGGCCGCGACAACATTGGTGGGAGCGTAGCACAGAATAAGAGAGTCGTATTCGGTTTATGAGTCTTTTTTTAACCCTTTTCAAGATATGGGGTTCAGGCACCGGGGACGACGAAGATGTCTTGCCGTTTTTTAGGCGGCTTTTTTATTTCAGAGATCGCCTTATTTGGGCTTTTGCTCTGTGTCCTGTGTATTTTTTCCGTCTTTTCCTGGACTACCAATCCAGCGTCGTTTTTATTTCCCTTTTCCATTTTTTAATTGTCATTATATTCATTATTTATATATATTTTTTTTCCTATGTGTTAGGGGTTTAACACCATGTTTGGTCTTTTGTACTTATCGTATGGACCAATTTTGTTGATTTTAGTGTATGTCATCGCTTCGTTAGAATTTCCTTTCAGTTTTTCGAAGTAATTCTTAGTTTGCCTCAGTAAAAAGTTGTGTAGTGTCTCTATGTCTATTATTTTGTATATATTTTCGTTTTTCTCCCACGGAGGGAGTCCAAGGGCCAGTCTTAGTATTTTCCTTTCAGTGGTTTTTAATTTTTCCATTTGGGATCTACTCACTAGCCCCGTCCATGCAGGTGACGCGTAGGTTAGGATTGGTCTTATAGTGGTTTTGTAGATTAATAATTTTATTTCCTGAGGGGTGGCGTTATTTCTTAGAATTTTTGCCAGTTGTGATGTTTGTATGGCCGCTTTTTGTCTTATTTCCTTAATATGGCTGTTAAAGTTTAATTTATCGTCAATGACAACTCAGAGGTATTTTATGGTGTTACTCCATTCAATCGGCTACTGTCTGATCCTGATGCATTCGCAAGTAGTTTTTGTAGTTCTAGGGGGCGTGAATAGCATGGCTTTTGTCTTGTTTGTATTTATATGCAGTTTCCATTTTTTATACCATTTCACTATTTCATCCAGTGCATCTTGCGCTCTTTCTTGCATCGAGCTAATATTTTTTCCTTTAACAAGGATTGCAGCGTCGTCCGCGTATAGGGCAATTATGCTACGCCAGTCATTTCTGTTTCTTGGAAAATCGGCTGTATATATATTGAAGAGGAGGGGGCCTAGTATGGAGCCTTGTGGAACGCCGGCTTTGGCACTTGTGCTAGTACTTGTTTCTTCCCCCATTTTACTTTAAAGGTTCTTCCGTTTAAGTAGGAAGTCGTCCACTTTACTGTCCATTTCGGGAATTTCCACTTTTCCATTTTGTGTATAAGTCCCCAATGCCATACCTTATCAAAAGCCTTTGATAGGTCTAGGAAGATACCAATGGTTCGTTCTTTTTTGTTAAAAGCGTCGCTGATGAAATCTGTGATTCTGTGAATTTGCTGGTCGGTGGAGTAGCCCTGGCGGAAACCAAACTGCTCTTTCGGAATTACTTCGTTCATTTCCGCATGTCTCCTAATATGTGGTGCAACTACCCTTTCTAATAGCTTACCGAGGTTGGAGAGGAGGGATATCGGTCTTAGGTGTTCTTCTATTATGGTTTTCCCCCCCTTTTTAGGGATGCATCTGATTAGTGCCTCCTTCCATTTTTTTGGGTAGTATCCCAGGGGAGTAAGGACGAGCGAGCACTTACGGGCGTAGGGCGTCTCGGGCGTGGTCGTACGCTAGGCCAACGGACTCGGAGGCGGCACGGGACGTCGGGAGAGGTGCAGGGAAAGGCTGGTCTCTGGTGTCTCGACCGACGGGCTCAGAGGCAGGGTATCGGGTAAGGAATCGGGAAGGGAATGGG
Source organism: Hetaerina americana (assembly GCF_022747635.1). NCBI lineage: Eukaryota > Metazoa > Arthropoda > Insecta > Odonata > Calopterygidae > Hetaerina > Hetaerina americana. The sequence goes on from NW_027286763.1 coordinate 36,647,838, forward strand.
GTCCCTGCTCCAGGGTCGCCTCGCTTTACAAGGCATCGCGCCTTCGGGGGGAGGGATGACTTCAAAGTAGCTACATTGTAGCATCAAGGGAATTGGGTAGCGGACTTTGTCTGGTCTTGGTTTCCGAGAAACCCGCACTACATCACCATACATTGTCTGGTATGCTTGGGAGAGTTAACCAATAGTGGGGGTTTCCGAGAAACCCACACTACAATCTACCCTAACGCTGATAATTTAGATTTACGCCGCTGTTGATTCGCAACTTTTCTATGATTCTACTCATACTATTAAGTAAAAGACTGATTTCCTACTACGCAATTTGGAAAATAATGCAACACAATACTAAGAATTTTATGGACCTTAAAGTTTAAAGACAGCTCTCTTGCAACGAGCAACGCTTGATCTTCCAGGTATTCATTATCATCAGGGCCATTATAGTAATTTCTGAAGTACTGTGTATCTATTGCCAAAACGTTATACGTTATTTTTGTAATAAAGCTGAAATTTTAACGCTCTTAGGTTTTTATACAGCTTTATAATGAAGATTATTACGTTATAATTTTATGTTAGGAAAAACCGCGTCGATAAGACACCTTTACTCCTAGTAAATGAGTTCAAGTTAAGGGCAAAAAAGCACTTTTCACGCCAAATATTTCATTTAGCCTTGAAGCAATAAAAAATTATTCAAAATTGAATTACACTGCTCAGCTAAAATCCCTTTAATTTCATTCCTTAAAAGTTATTGCAGAAATTGCATTTACTCATCTCCTATTTCATCTCTTCTAGTCATGCGTTTCGTAAGCTGGCAAGAAAGAAATTTCAAACGCAACTTACAATAACAAGGAACGCTCTATTCTATTACACATAAATATTTATTACTACTATTGTTATTGAGTCCACCTTTTACAGTAGATATTAAACAAACACAGACTTAACGTTGCTAAATTTCTCAGCTTCGCATAAGACATCCTGATCCATGACACTACATTAAATTGTTGTTAAATTCCGCACATTTCCTCCCTTCTTACATTCCATCCAACATGCCTTTACTACATGTATTCCTTCCACTACTTTGCCTGAGTAATATTTTTTCCCTATCACAGACTTCAATATTTTGTCCCCAATTATGACCTGAGCTGTCGGTCGCCTCCCATAAAAACTACTACTCGGTCCGAATGAAAACACTATGATCCACCGTTCCAGCCTACTTCTCACTTGCCCCAACAATTCTCTCTCCTCCCCCACAGTACCAAGCACTTCTTCGTTTATTTTGCTTCCTGTAGACTTCACCTTTTCCATTATTCTCCACACGAATATCTTAAAGCCAACAATTATCCTTAAATTCACATTACTGACTTTCTTACAGAAAACGATAATACCGACAATTCTTCAGCTACATTTATACCGATAATGTCATCCCCAAAATTTGTCTTGTCTTTGTATTCGTACCCATAAAACGATGGAAGCGCTATTACCATTTTTTCCGAAAATTAAACAACAATAAGACGAGGGCGCATGGTCTTGATATAGTATACCACAAAATATAAATCCCCGTAAAAAAACTATCTTATTCGTATGACTGTTTCCAAAGATGAGATATTTAATAACCATAACCTGTCGAGGGCGTTTTCTCCCGGAGTTCTTTAATTGGGATGTACGAGTGCATTCAGAATATTCGAAATATCATCAACAAACTAACTAAAAGAAATGTTAATACCCATCTTCATTTGGTCTAACACCACTCCCAAACTATATGCATGCACTCTCAATCCCAAATGGTGGCTATTTATGAGACAAAAACTACATACAAATTTCAAATTAATCAGAGCAAAATATTTAACAATTTTTGGCCAAGGAAATCCCTTTTTGTGGCATAACATCCACCAAATTACCCTCTTGAGTTAAACGAATCAAATTTTTTGTCGTGTACAAATTACTTGCCAATTCTCTGGTGTTACAATGGGAGATATTCGTTGCAATAAAGCAGACATTACTAATCCTTGACGGCCTTGAATCCTTAGCACCTTCGTTATGCTCGTTCCATTTTAATGAGAAGCGGGCGTCCAATGTTGACAGAGGCTACTGGATTCACTTATGGTCCCACGAGTGTTCTGAGGCCCGAAGTAATTCCTAGGGATAACTGGGAAAACAATATGGAGAGCTTTGCCTTTCACAAATTAGGCAAACGGATGGTTCGCTTTACGACGCCGTTATTTTCACCATTACGACCTCATTTATGAACACCTCTATCCTTCCCTCTTGTAACACTTCATCACTAAAATTCACCCCTCTCTCTCTCTCTCACGACAACCAATTTGCATAGTCAAATTCAAACCATATGCATGAACTCCACCAACCGAAATTACTTTTGTTTTGTTTTGTCTTGTTTTTTTTTAATTGTGCCACATACATACCTTCGCACCGACGCCTCTTCTACCACATCCACGTGCATCCTGTTCAATACCTTCTTAATATTTAATCTTAAAAAGGCTTTCATTAAGGTGAATTGATTTAAATACATAAAGTAAATAAGCACTCAGTAAATGATAGATTTTATTTAAGAGCGAAAACTTAATTACATTCTATTAAAATTAAAACAACTTCCAACGAACCAAATGTAAATACCTCGCAAACCACCAGTTATTACTCTGTATAAACGAGAGTAGTACTTGACTTTTATAAACCGGTGGCATAGCAAGGTATTATTCCGAGAAGGGGCCATTTCCGCGCAATGGTTAGCTACCTCACAGAGATAATTTAAGAGTAGCGTTCGTCATACACATGCAAATCAACACATAACCGTTTTCTTCAAAGCAATATTAACTGGTCCATAATTCACCACCGAATGAACGACTTTTCCAATTTAGTGCCGCAGATAGATTCCTGTTTATTACTTATTTATCAAACTAAAACCACAAACATCAGTACAAAAATCACTTACAGACGGTTATCTTTAAAAATTTGCCTCGACCAACGAAGAACTGAAATGCTAATCACTTTGATAATTATCAAAGGCCACGTTATTTGATACTGAAGATTTTTGACAGTACTGGAGAACTGTGGTCTAATGACGTGCCCAGTCGGCCGTTTCAAGAAGCTCAATAAAAATTACCATTCACTTGCATGAGTCAGTCGTGAGTGACAGGTCGTGACTGAAATGAGGTGGCAGCTCGCGAGCTGAGACTGATCGTGATTGATGACTCTCCTTCTCTGTTAGCGATCGATGCAAATGATGATAGTCTTTTTTTATAGCCATTCGCAATCGATTTGCTTGGCTTACATGGCGTTTTAATCTGTAACAGATCTGTAGTCGGTCATTTGTGACTGAGATAATTATAATTCATTTATGATTGAGTATTAAAAAGCTCACCAGAGATCAATTTCGATTTTTTAGTGGATAGTTACCTCATTGTTCATTCCTGTCATTTGTGAACCGGAAAAACCAAATTGCTAACGTTTTCATTTTTCATGTCTTACATAAATCAAACCATATATTAAATCACACATATCAAGGGAAGAAGCAATTGAGGGTTGGGAAATTGAGTTTCAATGAAAAGAAAAGAGATTTTCATTCAAATTGATAGTAAACGCACTGACATACAGGCATGGGCCTGTACCTACATACCTGTACGTAGGTAATCCCTTAAGCTCCTAGCTTGTTCAACAATTTGAAAAGCCTAAAGGCGAGAATACGGTTGCTTTCAAAGGCAAATAGTGTGCTATCATTTTTTATTGTGCCATAGGTATTCTAAAATGGAAACTACCCACAATTCTTCTTATGAAGTAGGGTTCTCTAAAACAACACAACCAACCGTCAATGACCCCATCAGTTCCTAACGATTTATCTATGATTCCAATACACGTTAAACATCCAAAGGTTTATTCAACTACATAGGGTAGACACATTTCGTATTGATCGCTTTCAGCTCTCACCCCTAGCGACTTAAGGGTTCCCATTCAGGTCAGGACATGCATATTTTCTCACACCCCACGCAGAGGCATAAACGTTTATCCAGCTGATTCGAAAATACCGGCGATTTACCCAATAAGTATTCAAAGCGAAATCTGACGTGGGTAAAGTGTGTCTTCAGAGACTTTACCTGGATGTGAACCAGCACCTTCGGATCAAGGCCGAATAGTCCATTCTCCAGGTCATCATGCGACGTCTCTATTTCATTCTTGGATTACAAACTCCTCCCACATTCTTATTCTTTCCCCCTCCCTCCCTACGTAACTACTACACTCCCTGCTAATTATAAAAATTTGAAGTAACTTTTGGAATATAAGTGCAGTTCAGAGACATGTGACATTTAAGGAATACTGGGTAGGATGAACAGAAACCCGTCGTCAGAATTAGCTTGGACCTAACGAAAGCACCGTGAGGGTAAACGGTTAACATCCCATCCCACCAAGGAAGTACTGCACAGGCAGTGGTCTCCACACGCCACCCAATCCAAGAGCTGAAAACTCCAATGGAAAGTCGGCATGCGTCGGGAATCGAAATCTGGTCCTAAAGCGACGATTTGAAGCATGTTTATGACAGTGGAAATAAAGAATAACAAATGTGAGGAAGGTAAGCTTACATGCGCCCACCTTTTTTTATATTTTCCAGCTGAAAAGAAGCGGTGTAGCAATTTAGGGGCATAAGGGGATCAGTTCCCCTTGAGTGAACATTTCAGGAGTACGACAAAGCAAATTCCGCGCGTATGAGAAGGGCTTCTTATACTGATACTCAGAAGACAAAATTGAACCATTATCTTGGTATCTGGCTGATTAATGATCATTTGCACCAAAACGACGTATGAGTAATTAATACTAATAAAAAACAAAAGGAAAAATATTCATTGCTTCCAACTAAATATGTACTCTATAAGGATAAATGAACTTCAGCTTTACTTGAATATATATACACCCAATTCCGTTGGCTCCTTTTGGACTCTACGCAACTATCAACATAGTTTTTGATTAATTTTTGCCTTGGAAATAAGCACAGGTTAATTTCATTGCACAGTAATGTGGATCATTTTCTGGGAGATAAGACATATGTGATAGTTACAGGAAGAGGATCAAGTCTTATCAAAACATAAATATCGTTATTATTACCAATGGTGGTTCCCAAAATTAACATACTTTGAAATTGTCGGAGGACTTAGACGGACACTTTCAGTCATGATCATAATGAATCGCACGTATACTACAATAAACGTATTCTTCACGAAGTTTTAAACGTGTGACGAAGCGCTATCGATTAATCTACCGCGAAATGTGATCGATGCTAATCACGGTCGCCCAACGAGGGGAGTGAATGACGCCATTCATTTCAATAACAAGGGTCCAAAGTGAGCTGTTCCATATCAGCGCGAACCAGTTCATCACTCAGTATTGAATAAGAGCTGCGTCTCAGGATTGGATCACACAAGGCTCATCACTACTGCGGTGACTTTGGGAAGTATAAGATTTCAGCACCTTTACCTCACTGTTTATGGATTTTTATACATTTATCTAGGGCTCACCGAATGTTTTCCTCTGCAAGTTATGAAAAGTTTCTCGCCAAATTCTTTAAACTTCTAGCCATTTTCCCCTGAGGATTCTTTTCGGCCTGTTTTACTATAAAATGCAATGGAATATTTCAAAGCTGAAAACGATGATGGAAAAATCAGAATAGTAAAGTACAGTAATCGTGTTATTCTAATATAAGCCCCTTCTATGGACGTAAACAATCTTGCGCAGTTTTTCATGCGCGAAAAATGATTCCATTTAAATTTGTCTAAGACTTAAATCGAATTGTGAACGGAAATTGTTTTAGAGATTACGGTTGGGGACTGGGGTTAATTAACGTTTGAACACACTGAGCTACCTACATTACCCGCATATAACGGATATTTCAAGTGGACCCTCGAGCGTCCTCCTTTTATCAAGCGTTAGAGTGTGAGAAGTCCAAAACAAAAGCCAAATCTTCTTTTTCACCCTCGGTTATTAAATAAAACTTTTACTGTAGAATGATCCGGACGTAAACCATCCCCCCCATTCTCGGATATCCGAATGGGATTACTGAACAGTGAACAATCAATTTAAGGTTGGAACTCTAGGAATAAGAGCCACTTTGGACATGCGAGAAATAAGTAAAAATATTACGACGGTCATTACCTCTACAAGCGAAATAAAATTAACTAAGCGGATGCTTGAAGCAGCAACTAATGGATAATAAGCACACTATCGGTAAATATAAATGCGGGAGTGGGAGTGATAATACAGAAGTTTGGTGCGGAGGGAATGAAGAGTTTCCTGAAATGAGGGAATCATCAAGGGGAAGAGAGCAATGGACCCACGGTCACCATCGTTCATTATCAAGATCACGACGACGATGTAAACAAAGTGAATCATCATATAGCAGAATTCTAAAAGATATAACAGATTAATTCTGAAAAACTGGAATACAGTCCTCGGTGGACATATTAAGAATAGATTATGATACCACAGTGAAAGCAGTGAGAGGATATTTAAGTCTCACAGGCAAATTTAACTATGACAAAAAATTGGCGAGAAACTAATATATGCATGGAAGGCCATGAGAAGGTAGAACATTGATCATACACTAGTAAAGTGTAGGAATCAACTAGCGTATTGCAAAAAGAAACTATCCGGGGACGTGCATTTATATAATTAATTGGCAAAATGAAATTAAGATGCATGAAAAGAGCGAATAATCATTTCCTGGTGCATATTTTGAAGGAAAACGAACCGTGAAAAGGAATTAGAGAAATAAATAGATTGAGAGCAAAATAATGGAAGCGATGCACGAAGGAGAAAGACATAAAAAGTCTTCTAAAGTAAATCTTCGTCGAGAGAACTCGGATCATGGATGACGTACTAATGTGCTTGTATTTACCGCAATCGAGGTGAAGCAAGAACAAAAAATCAAAAACTGAAAAAGAAAAGATGCTTCAAAAGAAAAAAAATGAATAAACTGAAATTCAAGAAATGTTAGAGGACTAAATGAAGAACAACCGAAGCGTATACGGGGAACAACACTGTTCAAGGAACAATCGAAGCATCGTAGAAAACCGTAAGATATCGCTTCAATTTACTCGGATTATATGCATGTAGACTATGGCTATTAAAATGGCAACTGGATAATTTTTGTTGACTTTAAAAAACCAAATAAGATGAAAGAGTGTTCGTATGTGGGTAGGCTGAAAAGTAATGCACAAATGGTTGTGAGCGCGAACAAAAACAAATAGCAAGATGGGGCAAAAAGTACATCGAAGTATAATTCCTAAGTTTCAAAATCATACGCATACTTATTTTCCACATAGTCACCGTTAAGGCAAACAAATTTCTCCAAACCTATAATGTTTTTTCATTCTGTCACTGAAAAACTCGTCGACTTTTCTCGAATCCAAGACTTGACAGCTGCCTTCACCTCATCGCCCGATGTGCAATGATTACCCCTGAGGTGTCTCTTGAGGTAAGGAAAAAAATAAAAATCGCAAGGCGCAAGATCGGGGGAATATGAAGGCTGTGGAATCGGTCCAAATTCCGGTTTCGCAGAGCCTCTCCAGTTGCGCGCGAGGGGTGAGGAAGAGCGTTGTCATGTTGCAAGATTATTTGCGCCAGGCTCCCTTTAATACGACAAACTTCTTCTTTGGATATTCCAATATGGTTTGCGATACGCTTTTGAGTGATTCACCGGTCATTTTGAATCAAATCTTCGACGATTTTACGATGTTTATCTTACGTGGCAGTGATCGGCCGTCCGCTGCTTGCTTCATCAACAATTATGGCTTTTTCACGTTCGCAACCACGAAATTTTACAACCCATCGATTAACAATAGACCTATCAACAGCATCGTCACCATAAACAACCTTTAAACGACGATGAATCTCAGTAGGAGTCACTTTGTCAGCAGTTAAAAATTCGATAACAGCTCGCTGTTTAACTCGCGTTGACATAGCACTAGAACACGTCTCCATACTCCCGCTTCTCGAAATACACTGGGTAAATAAAACGATCTCAAACCTGCGCATGCATGCTGGGAGGTAATGTTATTTCCACATGCCAACCGGAGTGCTTCTGAAGGTCATTTTGCTTGTGGTATATAAGCATTTGTGCATTAGTTTTCAGCCTGCCCTCGTATTTATTTTTGACTGAATAGAGTTGTATGTCAGATTACGCGAAGGAAGAGATGACACGGATGATGATGAGAAAAGGGAATAATGAGATACTTGGCTGAATTAGAAGTACGGGATGGGAAAATAAAGCATCAGAAAATAGTGAAATAGCAGAGGATTTACTTGTAGCCAAAAACTCGGGATTATAGATCTTGATTTCGCTACACCAAGTAATAATCTGTAGTTCCCGCCAAGAGGTTATACATCGGCAGCCCTCAGAAGCTCGCAATGATTCCCGTACCGAAACATATAACGAATTTGATAGCTTTTGAACGCAGCCTGAAGACCCAGAAAAATAGAGGATACACTCACTCTCGAGAGCTATCATAAAAAAGGGAATTCAAGTACTCCAATCGACGTTAAAATCATTCACTAACCCGGAAAAGGCTTGGGTAAACGAGTACTAGGGTATAACGTTACGTATCCCTAAGGAAATTTTATCTAACCAAACGAAAGATGGGTTAACGCCCAAAATGGAAAGCAGTGGGTACATGTAACTCGCTGCAGTTTGGCGAAAGAAGAAGCGGAAAAAGATCTCTACTCCTAAGAAACAACTAAGAGCTCTCGATGTCATCAGCCTACACATAAACTTCATTTCGAGTTTACTTTTCTTCGACTCTGAGGAGTTAACAGTAGAAGACACAAAGGAAAGAAGATAAGAAACAATGGAAGTGAGGTGCCACATAAACGATCACAATAACAGGTATTAGCCAGGCTACTGATAGACAGGTTACTAAAAGAGAAGTTGGAAGACTGTGGAAGATCTCGAAAAAAAGAATCCACAATAGGCTTGAACACCATACAAAAGGCACACTAGGAAGTAGAGTCATGAATGTTTTAAAAGTAAGAGATGGAAGACGAAATAGCGTAACGGGCTGTGAAAAAATTAGCGGATTGGCAGATAACAGGAGATTTTGGATGGCTGCCACAAACCAATCCTACGATTTATAAACTTTGACGACAATTAGATATATGCATTCGTCATTGCCTACCTGGGGATGAAGTTTGCTAACAATACAATGATTCGCAAAGAGTGTGCATAAAAAATTCATATTCATTGCATCAAACAAATACACATACGCACCTATCGTCACCTTTTTCTAACTTTTGCAATTTATAACAAAGGGAAAATTTTTTGGGGAGTTAGGTGGCCAATCGATGTTTGTTTTCCAATTAACTGTTAACTGATTGCTAAAATCGCCGCTTTAAAAGTGCTATTGAACTTATTGACCTAGTGGTTAAAAAAGCCATTTTTTGTTCATCTGCGAGAAATGCAACGTTATGATAATAATCTTCAAGTGAGCCATTTAGGATCGAATGCGTTTCCTAATAAAACTTGAGCAAATTGCAACTCTAGAAGTTCTTTTCCTAATGCGTTAAAGGGAACATCAAATTCCTAATTTATGTGAATATCTGCTTTTTGCAGGAAATCAAAATTTATTAGCCATAACTATAGCCGTTACACTAATGATGATAAATGAGCTAAATCCACAATGGTTTAGCCACAAACAATAAAAGGTAATGCCCATGAAAATAGCTGGGGCTAGAAGATGAGACGGCTTAAGACGTAGGTGATTGGTGGGAGAGAGTTTCAGAATTCGGATAACTGCAACATGGGAATATTTTAAACCTGAGATTATGATGAAAGGAAGCCGATAAAAGGTACGCGTCTTTGACATGTCCAATAGTGAGCGCCCTCTTCACTCTTGTATACATCCAATACAACACCGGAGAATCTTGGAGAAACAAAGCACTAACTACCCCCGGGGCGAAACTCCAAGGTTTGCTCAGCGTCAAATTAACGCTGTGAGAACAACCGTAAGATTCAGCATCAAACACGCAGGCGCCAAATTGGAATATTAATTCGGGGGCTGAAAATGGTTTCGCTGATAATTAATTTCTGTAAGAGTTAGGTATTTTACGATTTCCAGGCGGATATAAAACTAAACGTTAACTCTTCAAAAATTTTAAAAAGATTACTGCACAAAAAGTTCCTGATATTCGCGAGCAGAGAAGAAAGAATTCGACTATCTGATAAATAGAAGTATAGAAATGGCAAAGTCGAGATGAAATGGAAATAGTAATTGCTAATTAGTAAAAAATGTCGTCAAGTCACAAGGAGCAAAATTAAGACATTCGAAACAGCATGTTCTATAATCCTCGGAAGGTCGCTCTGCGATGTGCTCGTAGTAAGAAATACAAGTATGTACACGTAAAACCTGCTGGGCCACCTCTTAAATTCGCATTCTATATACCAGGGGTCAAAGAATGGTGACATTATAGCTTTGAACAAAACATTCGTGGCTCGCAATTCGTGATTCAATCACTTCGATACATTTTTATTTCCGAATTCTGACCCATTTAACGATCATTGTTTCATTTAATTTAACAAGTGGTATAATAGGGGAACTGGTTAAAAGTTCGTATGATTAAAATGAATTTATATCTTACTTTTAAGGATACGATAAATAATTTAATGGTTTCTGACACGTCTGCTTAAGAATGTATTAATTTTGAATTCATATCCGTTTTACGCGGCAAATTTTAGAAAAATGATTAATTGCAACAAATGCTACAGAAGGTTAATCAATAAAAAATATCATAAGAGCAGGGTAAAAATTAAAGTAACACCTGTCACAAGAAAGGAAGAGAATTATGAATAGATGAAAAAGTTGGTGCAAGAGCAGGCCATAAGAAAGGTTCGAGGAGTAGAAAACAAAGAGGAAGTTCGCAGAGTCAAATCGAAGAAGGTAGGGAAACAGAGTTGATGAAAGGCTGATTGATAGCCTGATATTGAAGGCAGTGACGTAAGGAGAATTTCATGCGATCGCGAACGAGGGAGAAAGAAGAGTCTTCGAAAAGGAGGAATTGATTTTCAGGGGTTGAATAAGGTATCATCGTGGGAGAAAGTTTTTTTGCCTCGTTTATCACGTCATTTAGAGTGTGAATTGATTATGAGGAACCGTTCGTACCCCTGTTGAACGGTAGATCACATGTACGAGGGTCATCCGGAAAGTAGTACCCGTTCGTGCCGCATGAAGTGCTGACGACGCGAGTAGCCGCTGGACGAGGTCAGATAGCTTCAGTGGCTTGTCTGCCTTCTCTGAGCCAAGTTGCGTGACGCTAGCATTGCCTGTGTTGTTTCTGTGATTGTTTACAATGTTTAAAAAAATTGAGAACGCCGCCAGTTGTGAAGTGAGGGCAGTGATTAAATTCCTCAATGCAAGAAACGTTCGCCCATGTGATATTCATCGCCAATTAAAGGAGGTGTATGGAGACAATGTAATGGACGAGTCGTCTGTTCGGCGGTGGTGTCGCAACTTCAACATGGGGAGGGGGAACACACACGACGATGAGCGTTCGGAGAGACCGTCTGTCATTACAGACCAACTGGTGAGCTCAGTTGACGAATTCGTGAGGAACGATCGGCGCGTCACAATTGATGACATCTGTGAGCATTTTCCCAATGTTTCTCGAACAATTGTTCATGAAATTGTTAAACACCATCTGCATTATGCAAAAATTTGTGCAAGATGGGTCCCTCGCGTATCTCAATGAGCTGGCGGCGAAGGACTATGCAGCAGGAATACAGAAACTTGTCACACGTTATGACAAATGCCTTAATTTGCTTGGAGATTATGTTGAGAAGTAGTTTAAAGTATCCTCTTTCAAATAAAATTTTTTATGTTTGTTAATATTTACTTTTGTGTCTTTATTTCACGAACGGGTACTACTTTCCGGATGACCCTCGTACACATATACCCCTAAAGCTGTTGCAACTTGGGAGTAGGAAAAGTCAAGAAAATCCTGATTTTAGTTTGCGAAAGGAAACTATTTGTACAATTATTTCCATACTGTACCCTCGTATATTTATTACACGTGAATTACATTCCAAGACATTCCTTCTTCTTAGGACTCTTAATATTTCTGAAACCATTCATGGTCATCTACTTTAAAATTTCATCTGATCCACGAATATAAAAGAATATGTGAACAGCTAATACATCAATATTGCCAGGATAGACACCCATCTTAGTAGAGCTAAATTATTCAAGAAGCACCTTGTTCCTGCCATCAAGCTAAGTGGTTAGTTTGAGGAATCGTTTTTCTGAATTACGAGTACCTATGCGTATCCTTATTCCCAATCATCATTTTTATTGGCAATAATTTCTATCCCCTACAAATAAAACCACATAACGAGCTCTTTAAATTTGCTTCTCAGCATTATCGTGTCTATATGATCATTCAGGCGTGTTCCACGTATCAAACGTAGTCCCATACTTGGTCCACTCTATGAATATATTACAAGAATTACTTAACCTATCCTCAGGCCCATTTCTATTTCACTGGTCTCCAAATACAGCAAACAAAAACGCATTTTATCACCACTTATGAATTTGGTGTATGTTTTACAAATATAGCGGATAGAAAAATAGTTTTTTTTAGGGAGCTTTTTGAAGAACAATTCCAGGATTGGCTACCTGTAGGGAAAAAAAATTCAGCCCAATAATACAGCCATGATTCCAATGCGGTTCTAAAATGTGGAGTCAACATCAATCTAGCTGTTTCTTTTTCGAGTACCATATCTCTGTGAATTTCACACGCCGTTGGGCGAGGTGAGCTCTACCCTCACCTATCCAACAGAAATTTGGGTTTTCGGTTTGCGTTTCCGAAACCGAACGGTGGTGGTTTATGGTTGTGAAAAAACATGATCGCAATTTGTTCTGAACAATGAACCCTTGCTCATCCTCAACATTTTGATGGTCCTTGTTAACGTTAGGGTCCTTTGTACTTACAGGTAATACTAGGAAGTCTCTACCTTCGCCTATCAAACCAATCTTTGGGTTGATACGAGTTGATACAGCGGGGGTAATTTTCGCAATTTGAGCCAGGAAGCGACGAAAACTTACCACAAATCTTTGAAATGCTTACTAATGAACACCCCATTATTGCAACAGAAAATAGGCATGTGCGCAGCAGCGGAATATTTCCGGTTTTATGGCTTAAAGACAATACATGCGACACAGGATTTTGGCGTTCAAGAAATTCCCTTGTTTTTGCAAGTTTTACATGGATCATTTTCAGTTTTACATGTTGTTCTTCGTCCTAAAAAGACTTTAACTTTGGGAAAATACTGGTTGTGTTAATAAATACATACTGCGGGTGTCAGAAATTACATGGAACGGTTGATAATGTCATGGTGATATTGGGGGCATAACATAATATACAGTACAAGTATTTTTGTGACGGAAGTATACGTGAATAATTCGTAGCAAGTAAAATTTCCTGATCAGAAATTCTATTTTATCCCAAAGTACGTCGGTCGTTCAATAAGTCCTCGGGGTGTAATAGAAAAACAAAATATTTGGGATAGCTAATTTTTATTTATAAATCCAATCTCTTTTTAGCTCGATTAGCTTTTCCCAGTGTTTCTCCAAATTTTTTACGCCGCCCAAAAAGTAGGATTTCGGGAGATTATCAAAATAGACATCTGAGTTTGCGATGCCCTCCTAAGTCAACGTAAATTATTTTTCTCAAAGCCATTTTTTCAAATTTAGACATGAAAAAAAGTCAGTGGGAGTCAAATTTGGCGAATGCGGTGGATATTGTAATAATTCTAACTTTAATCCCATAATTTTCGCCATCGAAACTGTGTGCACCATGTGCATTGTATGATAAAAGATAATTTTCTTCTTGGCCAAATGAGGAAGTTTTTTTGAATATTTCGCTTAACCGGGGCAAATCGACGAATAACACTGCCCATTTATCGTTTGTCCTTTCTGCAATTAATTGATTCAGATGATTCCCCGTGCATCCTAAAAAAAACCTCGGCCATCATCACGTCGGCCGATTTCACCATCGTCACCATCCTCAGAGTCGGAATGCCTTTAGAAACCCAGTTTTTCAACTGCTCCTTCGTCTTTTGATTAGGATAGTGTACCCATGTTTCGCCCACAGTTATGTATCAATGCAGAAACTCATCACGACTGAGACGGAAGAGCGACAAACCAGCCTCTAAATCGACCATACGAATGCGTTCACACTGAGAACAAACGTGGCACCCATCTTACCGAAATTATTTTTCACGCACAATTTTTCGGGCAAAATTGAAAACATTGTACCTTGTGCTATATCCGTAGCCTCAACGAGCTTTGTTTCGTCGATCACTTAAAACCATATTGCCGAGTTTGTCAATTATTTCGGAGGAAATCACTTCCACTGGATCTCCCGAACGATGTTCATCATTTGTGTATTTACAGCCACGTTTAAACTCATTAACCCATTTCTCAATACTCGCCAACACAGGAGCAGATATGCCATGACTTGCATTCAACTGGCTTTGATCTATTTCGGTGTTAAGCCCGTTAAATTCGAAGTGTTTAATCACTACACAAAATTCTTTTTTTTTCATTTTTTTAATTAAAAAAAGGTTTGTTCCTTTATTCGAATATTAAAATGAAACAACGAGATGGATGTAGCTGAAACTTCAACAGCAGTCTATTGAGAGATGAGGATTACTAAAAACAAGCTTATTCCGATACTACGAGCGCCATGTCTTGGATTTCATAAGGAATTATTAAACGACCCATGTACGTCAACAAAAGTGGGCCCTCCCTGGAAAATACCCGCATAAATTTTAATTAATTTTATCATTAAAATGTGCACTTGACAAACGCAAAGAGTGGCAATGGCAGCAACACTTCAGACATTTCAATTTTGTCATTCTCACTGATCAACAAAAAATTCCATAAACACTTGACTATCTCTTATCGACAATCAAACGACCAATGAATTAAAGGAAACATTTCCTCTGAATAGAAAAAATCACAAAAAATAATGGTACAACGGGAAAAAAAACAAAATTTAAATATTCAAGGAAAAGTTTTTTAACGTAACGTTGATTTAAGTTTTTTAGCGTAAACTAAGAACCACTGCTCCAACCTATACAACCTAAAAGCAGTGTATCTCAACAGAGATTCAAGTAAGTTGGGAGTTGCGAAGACGAACAGAGACTCGAAACATGTTAATTAGGGTGGCTCTAAATAAATTCTCAACATGATGGGCGGGAACTTACCTATTTCAAATACAACTATAATCACCCGACTAATTGTACATGCATGCAACATACGACTACTGTTCTTTCCCACACTACGTTAAGTAAGAATTTCATCTCGAAATCATTTCGGATTTTAAGAAATCCCGAAGTGATCTAGTACTTCATTAGGGAAACACCAGTGATCGACGCACCGATTGATCCGTTGACTAAAATGACTACCCGCACTTGTAACTTCTCTGAATATATTTAAACTATCCAGTACCAAAAATGTTTAAATTAGGAGAGCTATCACCAGAGAAAATTTATAATCCACAAAAAATATTGAAATGCTTGATATATGCTTCTTTTCGTCCCCCTTCCATTCAGCAGTCATATGCAAATAATCTCTCAGCATTACTATGCATTCCAAACATGTTTTTCTTAGTATTCAGTATTCATAAACATCAGCCCACAAGTCAACACGTTCAACAGGTCAGTTTCGCTTGTCAAGTTGTTCCTCGAAAGTGGAAATAAAAAATATTCATAAGGGTCAAAGGGGTTGATCCAAAAACTTGAATACAGAATCGGCAATGGCAGAAAGGAAAATGCAGGAATGTACACGAAGGATTTAAAATTATCAATAGATCCTGAAAAACGGTGTTATAATTCTGCTATCGCATTGATAATTTCCTCATCTCCAAAACATTCAACATCGTATTACTTCTAGAAGTGATGGTAAAATTCACGTATTTTATTGAAAAAAATATTTCTAAACAATAACAAAAGAGCCTCTCAAAGTCGTATAAGAATTAAATATTTTATCCAACAATGTTATCTTCGAATATTTTGCTAGACATATCCACTTGAATTGACATTTGTTAAATACATTAAGGACTATCATTAATTATTTACAAATAATAATAAAACGGAAACATTAGATTTTTATAAAAGGCTAACGAGGGAATAACTTCGAAATGGCTAAGCGAAAAGTAACGCATGACAAAGAATTCTTTTCGATTAGTTTTTCAGAAAAATATATGAATCAGAGCCAAAAATAAATTATAAGCTTAGGACTATTTAAGTTCTCCTGAAGTCTATTCACAACTCGCATAATGGTATTGCTATAAGAGACTGTGGAGGAAAAAGTTCATGCCTGTTGTTTACGTTTGCGTGGATATGTTTTAGACAGCTACAACAAATACATACAGTGTGCATTTAAATTTATCTCACATGCTCAAAGACATCCTTGAAAAAATGTACTTCATACAAACGTTACTCTTCCGTCTGATGTAGTTGCTGGCCAGTTAAAGAAAAGAGTCAACGTATCCAAATTAGACGCATTCCGGTGAGCTTTCTTTGTTAATATGGAATGGAATTTATATTCGCCAAGTCGCTAAATTATAAATACATAACAACATGTTAACGCTATCAGAGGAACTTTGGCATTATAGCGTGGAATGCCTCAAAAAGTGGAAAATAAATTTATACGCAAACGAGTTTCCTTCCCTATTTGACGCAAGAACTACTAGTCCTATCATGAAATTACCAGAGCAATTAATATATGAACCAGACATTGTTGACAACGAGGAGAGATACTACTACCTTGATCAAAAAGTTCCCGGAATAACCACCGTGTGGCGCTCCCATCGTTCCGATTTGAGTTCTGTTTTTTTTGTTAAATTGGTACATCTGTTGTTGATATTCCCTTTAAATCTTAGTGTCATAACTTGACATTTGCAAAAGTTACGTAGCCAAGAGTACATCTATCTCTGTGTGTGTTGGCGATTTTTTACAATTGCAGAAATGGATTTAAATTTGCAACAACGAACTTGTATTAAATTTTGCGTAAAAAACGGATTTAGTGGCGCACGGACGTTGGAAATGTTGGAAGTGTTTCGGCAACGATTCTCTAAAAAAACGGTCGTTTACCAGTGGCACGAGCGGTTCAGAAGTGGTCGTGAGTCAATCGAAGATGATGAACGCAGTGGCAGACCATCGACATCGAAAGTCGGTGAAAAAATTGATAAAGTAAAAGAAATGTTGGTCAATAACCGCAAATTAACCATCAGAGAAATAGCGGAGGACTTGAACATTGCCTATGGATCCGCCCAAGACATTGTGGTTAATGATTTGGGTTTCCGTCGTGTAGCAGCAAAGTTGGTGCCAAAAGACCTCAATTTCATGCAAAAAAGAGACCGTGTTGACTTCGCAAAAGACATGATTTGCGAGGCTGAATCCGATCCCACATTCATCAAAAGGATCATTACTGGAGACGAGACGTGGGTTTATGAGTACGACACGCAATCCAGACATCAGGCAAGTGAATGGCGTTCACCAAATGAGCCGAGACCAAAAAAACCACGTCGTTTTCAGTCAAAAAAGAAGGCAATGCTGACGGTTTTCATGGATTACAACGGTGTAGTGCATCATGAATTTTTGCCAGAAGGCCAGAAGTAAACAAAGAGTATTATTTGGGCGTTATGAGACGTTTGCGTGAAGCAATTCGCCGAAAGAGACCAGAAATGTGGGCAGAAAACTCGTGGATTTTGCACCATGATAACGCACCGTCGCACAGTGCTATCATTATTCGTAATTTTTTGACGAAAAATGCAACAAATACCATCCAACAGCCACCGAATTCACCTGATTTGGCTCCCTGTGACTTCTTTCTGTTCAATCGAGTTAAAAAACCATTACGGGGAACGCGTTTTAGCAGCCGAGAGGAAGTAATGGAAAAATCGCAGGAAGCACTGATGGACATGCCGAAAACCGAATATAAAAAATGTTTCGAGGATTGGATCAAGCGCTGGCATAAGTGTGTTGCAGTCGATGGGGATTACTTTGAAGGGGACAATATAGATTTAGATAAATAAACTTGTATTTTTAATTTTCTGAAAAAATTCCGGGAAATTTTTGATCAAGGTAGTATGTTGCTAAGCATTCAATGATCTGTTGAGAATTCATCGCATGGGCTGTTGGATAAACCAACCACAGCCATCAACCCCAAGGATACAATAAAATATTATTTCTTGATATTTTCTAATGCAAAAAAGATATAATAGTTTTTTGTTACATTTGAAATGAATAATACGTAATGACGGAAATGCTATAATTTTAACCAGAATTAAAATTTATTTTCCTAAAATTCTACAATAAATATATTCAAATGCCAGTCAGTATTGGATTCTATCGGAACCGAAAAGTCTCATTTTTGCAGATAAACAACGAAAGTAAGTCTGAGATGAACATTTCGGTGTAGCACCTGCGAGGCCATTTTAAGCAGGGACTTTTTTCATACATTTGTTTAGATGATGGCAATTCTGAAAAAATGCAAGAGGGCGCACGGAATATTTGCCACTCTAGGACCTAGAAACTAGAACAACCCTGGGTCAGAAAAATAGAATAACACCGCAAAAAATACTTTTTTCTTTTATAATTTTCTAAATATCTTCCAATTATCGAATAAAAATAAACCAAAGTCAACAATCGCATACAATTAAATCTTATAAAAAATGCTTGAATGACATTCGAAAATATATGGAATGTTTCAAATTGTTATATAACTGATGAACGTAGATGTATTGTTAAAGTGGCGCTAATTCCTTATAGTACCCATTCTCTTTTCCAGAAATGGATAGGAACAGCTTAAAACTAGAACGCTAGAACATTGCCTACACACTATATGGACGGTAGGGGCAAAAATGATTCATTTGAATAATAAATATGTTGTAATAATTCATTTGGATAATCAAGAAGTTGTAAGATGAGAAATATTTACATGTGGCAAAGTTTTGCAATATTTTTAACTACTTTAAAGATTTTCATGAGACGCATATTTTCCTTTTCACAATTACCTCTTTAGTGTCAATATGGTGTTCCATAAAATATTCTTCTTAGTAACTTGATTAGACAATATACAATACTCGTATTTAAACCAGATACGTCAACGATATCAATAAAAGCATGCAAGGGACATCTGTGAGTTCCTCGCTTTATTAGCTATGAGCGAATCATTTTGTCGACAAAAAACTCCATATTTTGGGCTAAAGTTAAGAGTTATCCTTGGACTTTCTTTTTGAATCTGTGCCCATATGAGCATCGGACACTGATGTGTATCTATTTGCCTTACTCATTGTATCCACGAAACTCGGGCGTTTATTCATTAGTTTTCGGCCAATTTCAACCAAGCAAAAATATTGCCACTAGTGATATTTCTACGATTATAGTAACAAACTCAATCTTTGCCTAAGTAAGGAAATGCATTCATGATATATTTATTATACTTGGTCTAGGGCAACGCAAAATTTAATCCATATACGAGGGTCATCCGGAAAGTAGTACCCGTTCGTGCCGCATGAAGTGCTGACGACGCGAGTAGCCGCTGGACGAGGTCAGATAGCTTCAGTGGCTTGTCTGCCTTCTCTGAGCCAAGTTGCGTGACGCTAGCATTGCCTGTGTTGTTTCTGTGATTGTTTACAATGTTAAAAAAAATTGAGAACGCCGCCAGTTGTGAAGTGAGGGCAGTGATTAAATTCCTCAATGCAAGAAACGTTCGCCCATGTGATATTCATCGCCAATTAAAGGAGGTGTATGGAGACAATGTAATGGACGAGTCGTCTGTTCGGCGGTGGTGTCGCAACTTCAACATGGGGAGGGGGAACACACACGACGATGAGCGTTCGGAGAGACCGTCTGTCATTACAGACCAACTGGTGAGCTCAGTTGACGAATTCGTGAGGAACGATCGGCGCGTCACAATTGATGACATCTGTGAGCATTTTCCCAATGTTTCTCGAACAATTGTTCATGAAATTGTTAAACACCATCTGCATTATGCAAAAATTTGTGCAAGATGGGTCCCTCGCGTATCTCAATGAGCTGGCGGCGAAGGACTATGCAGCAGGAATACAGAAACTTGTCACACGTTATGACAAATGCCTTAATTTGCTTGGAGATTATGTTGAGAAGTAGTTTAAAGTATCCTCTTTCAAATAAAATTTTTTATGTTTGTTAATATTTACTTTTGTGTCTTTATTTCACGAACGGGTACTACTTTCCGGATGACCCTCGTATGTCCATCGTTTTGATAACATAAATTGTAGCAATGGACAGCGAGACTTGGTATGCTTGGGACCTTTTTAATATGAGATATGGAGTTCAGGTTTGTGGCAAACCTATGATTTCAAAATTAATCTTTCTGTACCACGCCATTTTTTCAGAAGCCATTGTCCGTTTCAATTCTTTAAATTTAGCAGCCTAAAGGTGCCCATAGAATCAGAAAATGGAAGCCGTGTTACCTGTGTTTACCCTTCCATTAGAGAGTTATAATTTTGGTTTATCTTTCGGTTTGTATCATCCAAACAAGACCAGTTACTTTTCTTAGCTGCTTCAAGTTATGTTCTTCGATGGCTCCGGGTATCCCTCATATGGACGAAAAACGGGTTCCTTTCAGGGCTGCCTTAATCCAAGGGACCAAAAATAAGTCCGATGGGGCGACGTCAGGACTATAGTGGGAGTGGGACAGCGTTGGCACCTGGTGTTAAGCCAAGAACTCGCGGACTAGTAGCCCGTTGTCGTGATGGAGTTGCCAGGTAGCGGAGATGTCTTTTCTCGTCCTGATCACCCTTTTTCGGAGTCTTTCCAGCACATCCACGAAGTAGGCAGCGTCTGTCCTTGAGGAACGAACTCCTTATGGACAGCTCCTTTACTATCAAACAAGACAATGAGCATTGTTATCACTTTTTATTTGCTCATCATTGCCTTTTTGGGGTTGGGGGACTGGTCGGTTTGCCACTCAAAGCTTTGGCGTTTTGTTTTTGGGTCGTATTCAAATCCCAGGTTTTGTATA
The DNA here is from genome assembly GCF_022747635.1 of Hetaerina americana. Lineage (NCBI taxonomy): Eukaryota > Metazoa > Arthropoda > Insecta > Odonata > Calopterygidae > Hetaerina > Hetaerina americana. The sequence continues at coordinate 36,668,894 of NW_027286763.1, forward strand.
GTGATGACATTGTCCAAATCATCGGGTTCAAAATCAATACGTTGCAAACGTTCACTTGAAATTTCCTCTCGGTTGGCCTTTTGGCCGTCTGACAACTTTTTGGGCACGAGCTTGGCGCACACTTTTCTCATAGCTACATCTTATGTAACAATGTGAAACACAACAGTAGAGACGACACGTTCAGTTCATTTGGCAACGATCTTTACACTCAATCGACGGTCAAAGTCCAACAACTGTCGAACAAGAGCCACATTGTCGTCAGCTTTGCTGGTTGACGGCCGTCCAGTGCGTTATTCGTCATTAACATCTTCCCGGCCCTCCTTAAAGGCCTTCAATTACCTCTAAACGTGTGAGTAGGACAGAGAAGAGTCCCCGTAAGCCTGACGAATCATTTTTTTAGTCTCCTGAAGAGATTGTTTCAGTTTAGCACAAAACTTAATCGCGTAACGTTGCTCGATCGTCGATTCCATTTTTTTCGTGACACGGTCGGCGTGGAGAGGTTTAAAATAACTAACGTCCTTCCGCTTCCGTAGCTTAGAGATAACTGACACGGGTTACGCGGCAAATCTTAACGTCTCCCCCACCTACTCCAAGGGGTTTGATCCCATTCCAATCAATAAGAGCGGCGCGGGAAATTCAATTGCATTACTTGCGGAACGCACCCTGTATTACGGTTAGGCACAGATTTAGGAACAGCGCGATTGACTCGCATTTCCCAGGAACATATGTGGAATCTCATAATAATTTAGCACTAATTGTCAGTATTACACTTCCTTCTAAAGAAATTCTTGAAAAGAAATCGGGAAAGGTTATTTCTATAGCACGTGAAAAATACGACCGACTCCAAGTACTACGTCAAAGTCATAAAAATGAAAAAATAAATGCAAGGAACGGATGCTTAACCATGCAGAGATCTTGAGGGAATAGACCATCTGAAACACTTATTAACTGATAGGTTAACTTAATGATAAATCAGTAACCACACCGATAGGATGGTGTAATATGCTTAGAAATTGTGGAATATGATTATTTAAGTTAGTTGATGGTAAGGTTAGATTCAAAAGAAAAATGCAGGAAAACAATTCTGGAAATTAAATGCACAGGCATTACCCGGGTCGAAAGGAAAAAAGCATCAGCAGCCGATAGAAAAAAATATGGAAGAGTAGCTCAGCACAATTAAAAAATGAAACGTATAATAAAAGTATATTGAAGTGGCAAACGAAATTATAGGAAAGTAATTAGGAAAAGGACAAGGAAATAATTGGATTATAGACGGGAAAAGGAAATGTAATCACAAAACTAGGTACGCGAAAGTACAAAGTGATAAATAATAAACTGAGGCAGGAAACTAATAGGACGAAATCAGCGTGGTGCAAGACGCAGTGCTAGGATATGGAAAATTTCTAAGGAGGGATTTAATTAGTGCGCTGTGCAGGAACGTGAAAGCATCATCAGGAAATAAGGAGGAAACATCCGTGCATACTATCAAAGATACGTCAGAAAAATTATTAATAGTTTCGGGAAATATTTCATAGAGATGAAAACAATACATTGAGGATCTTTCTTGTTAAATATATTAAGCCAGCAGGCTTAAATATAGAAATAGAATATGACTTAGATGGACAACGCTTAGGTTCAGTCATTCTTGAATGCGAGGTACACATGACATTGAGGGAAATTGAAATAAGGCCTTGGGGATAGATAATATTCCCGTTCATGAAAGCGTGGAAAGAAGAGTTTTATGGGATAATTCAGGTAGCGTTTATGAGAGAGGAAGTTGGGTCGGAATTTTTCGTCAGATCCCTGTGAGTTTTTATCCCAAAAAACGGAAAAGAATCTTTATGCGAGGAGCATAAAACGGCAAGTTCAATATGCTTTGTAGTCAAAGTGGTACTTTGGATCATTAATAATAATAGACTGGAGAGAAGGGCAAATGATTACTCAGGGAATGATCATTTTGGGTTCAGAAAGGAAACAGGCACGCGTGATTCCATAGCAGTAATGAAGTTACTAATAGAGAGTAAACAAATAGGACAATCAGGATGCATTTAGCTTTGGATTTTGAGATGCCGATAGATATAGTTAATTAAGTAGAACTATTGAAATTTGGGTTTGGGGAAGGATGGAAAAGGTCCAATGGACAGAAAGGAAAACAAATGAGGCAGTTCTATGAAGGCTAGATGAGGAAAAGCGATTGCTGGGAGAAATCATAAGGATACAGGGAGGGTGGATTCAGAGCATTCTGATTAGCGATGGAATGTTGAAAACTGTAATACTGAGAGAACGTTGGGAAAGCGAGGAAGCGCTATGAAAAGGATAAGCATGTTGGAGGAAATGAAGTGAGGAAAGAAGCCGGCAGAAGAAGGGTCTATTATGCTCGTAGGGTCGGGTGTCAGGTTGCTTTTCTTTAAGATCGGCAATGATATGCATTGTAGTTCAGTCTGTGTCCATCCAAAATAAACGTTACGCGGTGGAATATAATATAAAAACGGAGCATGATACTTCGAAATAGGTGGCGTCTGCCCCTTCTACTACCTGTAAAACTGAGGTAATCGTCCACCCCGTCATGAACATATTGATGATGTGACCGTCATGAATAAATTTCCCCAGCCGATGGGTAGGATGCGATGTAATATTCGTTGCCTGTTCGGATTGATTACTGGGGGTATTGGTTTCAGTAGCTTTGAGACAATTTAGTACAATATTTTAAGCTGCAATGGGTACAAATACAGAGTAGAAACTAACAGAAACGAAACAGGAAACTCCAAATTTAGACGGTGTTGATGATGAAATGGCAACCATTATGCTAAAAAGGGGGGGCCAGACGTCCAGATTAAACCCAACGGATTTTGAAGGACGTAATCAGAATAAGTCACCAATCTTGGTCATTATAATTACTCTTTAATTTTTTGCAGTAATTTACGAGGCAACATTTTGTCGTAAAAACATGAGAAGGCGACATCAAAGGATGAAACGGTTGGATAAGTTAGAATGATACCATCGAAAACGTTTCCTTTTGCCACGTAGCTATAGGGCTAAATGAATTGCGTTAACATTCAATTGAACTTCGATAATCCAAACATCATAGGATTCAAGGGATGTTAGCAATAAGTTTCCGCGTAAATGTAAATTTTCTAACGAATTCATCAAAAATATTTTTTTAATGGGAGCAATGACTATGAGGCGAAATTTAAAACTGAAGGAACTTTCATACCCTTACAAACGAAAATGTGCGCCACAATTTCACACATTAATTTACAATGGTACTGACATAATGAATTTCAGCCCTCAGAAAAAAAAGGAATCGTGCCATGAATAATATGATTCGGCCACAGGCCATGGAATAATTTTTGGAACGTATGTATTGAATTTCTTCTATTGGTGTTGGCTGATGATAACAACCATGAGTTTTAAAATTATCGTAAAAGACAGTCTTTGGAATATAAATCAAGCAGCATTAAAGAAAAAAGATTCAAATAAATGCAAGGTATCTGAACACACAGAAAGGTCTGACCAGGTTTGTAAAACGAGAGACTCGTTAGAAGAAAGATAAATTAAAAATTAGAATATACTATGCTATTGAAGTTGGAGTATGTAAATGCAACAATTACAGAGGATAAAAATCATTCGCCTTGACCGAAATGATTTTAACACACTGAAATTGTTGCATTGAAATGCATATTAGCGGATGACTCCATTAAAAGTTACTGTTGCGGCATTTCCAACAGTTTCTTGGAATTTGTTAAGAGCATGTAAGTTTTAACTAAGAATCGGCCTCGCGGCACATTATTGGGGCAATGAATCATTCAAGAGGAGAAAAAAATAGCTTATACTACATGTTTAATACTTTCAAAGCATAGTATACCGTTTTCATAGCACGTTTTTAACTGATATGTACTTATTTTATTGTACTTTGAAAGGGTCGACCTCAAACGGCAAAATTATTTAATTGGATAATATTTGCCCATTACGAGACACACGTAATAATTTTCATCGAAATTCATAAAACAACCGACGAAATTTTAATGATTTTTGACTTATCTGCCATTATAAATAAAAATAACACACGTGATAACTTAATTTAATAAATCCCAACAGCAAATTTAAATAAACAAATGAGCCACCAAGTTAATTACCAGCTTATATTAAATTTAAACCGAGAAAGTTTTTTTTCACCGTGCAACCTTGAGGGTAAATCCAAGACAATCAAATTCAATTAAAACAGTGTTTAAATATCTTTAAAAACGACTTTTATTTTAAAAGAAAAAGGCGGAACATGTTTTTCATATGATATTCAAAAGATATTTAGTCGTAAGAGATCGTAAAATCTCTCATATGAAACCATTTATGTAAATGGCATGCATCTAGATTAATTTTGTCTGGAGTAGTTCCATTCGTTTTGAGGTGCCTCGAGGAGAATAACTTCGTTAGGACAAAGGCAAAGAGTGAACCATACCATAACCGCCCAGATTTACATAACATTCCCACATGTTTCGTAAGAAATCAAATTGAAAAATATCATTAGTTATTTTGACTCTTATTAAGATTTTTCGCTGGCGTTAACACATTGAAACCGATTACATTCATACTTTTGCACTGGCCGCTGGGTTATTTCAGTTATTTGTTACAGTCTTGTGAAAGTTACAAAAAAACTATTAGCCCCGTAGGTCTTTTACTCATCGAACGAAAAGGTGTGAACTCGAATCCTATACATTCCATAAATGCCGTTTTAAAAATGATTTAATTTAAGTTTTGAATGATAAGCTGTCGGTACACCTAAAATATGTATTAAATATTCAAAATGATATTACGGAAATCAGGGTGAGGTAAGGTGGCATGTGTCAAATTCAACCTGAAGAATAGCTTAACGACAAACCTACTTTTAAGGTAACTAAGACCAACCGAGAACAAGGGCAGAAAAATGTGTTTACATTTCTGTCACAGATCACACTTCCTTGAAACAGTATATAAAACGGAATCCTTTATTGATAAATTATCGTTTAATATTTTATATAATTTATAGGTAATACAATATAGCAGTAAAACTAAAGCCATGTAGAAAAGTCTGCATTTTGAAATAAGGAACATGAGAGGGTTCATGTTTTCAAAAGGGAATTTCGAATTAATGTTTGAAAATGCAAAATGACCTATCTTTTACACAAAAAAGCTTCGAAATGCCTATCGTCCCCAATTAAGTGCAGTAAGTCTTGGCCTTATTTAGCTATTTACGTTTGGAAGATATGAACACTACATATTTTTTTGCAATTAAAATACCTGGATTTTTAATGCTGTCCATGTTGTAAGTCGTGTTTCCAAAGTCATTTGGTTCTTAAGGATATAATATCAGCGAGATAAATCCCGTTCTTATGAAAGCTCAGAAAATGCCCATGGCTAATTTTGAAGACTAATTGTTACCCAATTAGAACAAAGATACGCGGTTATCGTAGCAGGCATTAAAAAATAAACTTTAAGAATGGTTTACCTAAGACAACTCCTGTGAATGAATTATCTAAGAAAACTCCAGATGGTAGATTTTGGATACGAAATCTATGGACGTTCTATTTTCAAAATTGTCTATTTTAGGTCTTCTAAAAGTTTTGTTTATTTCGTACGGTAGTATTTAGCAACATGAATGATGGACAATAATCGTTATTAAGGTTCACAATAATTTTGAATAGATAAATATTTCAATTAATGTTTGAATATTAAAAACACCTCAGACTTACTCCAATAGATTCCCTGAATTTTTCACTATCTTCCTTTTCTTTTCCGAAAATGATGATTTTGAGAGGAGAAAACAAAATTTAACTTTAGCCGTTCCACCAGCAAGGATTTGCGGATCATTGATTCCGACTTCCTGTCCTCCATTCAAGAGCCCTTTATGGGAATCGGCAATTACCGATTCTGCGAACTCATCTCTTCCAGATTTTTTTAATATGCTAATTTTTCAGCAATCAAAAAGCGAAAATGATATTCTCCGATAGAAATTGAATTATTTTTTGGGATTTTCCGAATGTTTCTCAATAAAATTCATAGAATATAGGTTACATGATTACTTAATTTTTCACGAGATATTTAATATGAGCTCTCCCATACAGCTTTGATCTGTTCACTTAAGGAGCTAGTTGAAAAATGAATTGAAGGTTATTTCCCCATCTCATGTCCCTCTCCACCGGTGCTCTATTTAATCAAACTCTCACTCGCTCTGCTATCCCGAAAGAAAGTTGCTTTACAGGGGCTCATGCCTAGCAGTCGGTAAGAAAAATCCTGAATCCTTGTATTTTGACCGTTAACGCGCTCGCCCTGGACGATGGCTTAAGACTCAGGAGTCTTAGTTTCAGTAATTTTCTACGCCTTCAAATCAGCTGCCATAAGAGGGCATGACATGGGGCGCCAGGAAACAATCAATAAGGGTAATTAGTGGTCATTGAGAATTCGATTTGCATTTACCCAATAAGTTACGTCGTGAAGGCAATCTTCGTACTTCAATTGAGGCCCATGATAGAATTCCTAATAAACGTGTGACGTTCCCTCTTCCCTCATAACGATTTTGAAAGATATTAAGAGCTTTTTCGGGTGCCAATATTATATTACCCTCGTCGACTCGGCCCCTCCACAACCTGCTTTAAAAGCGCCCGAGCTGCGATTGGCAAAAAATAACAATGATTTACAAGACCTTGGGTTTCTTAAGGGAAGTACGAAGTTGTTCATAATAAAATAAATGGCGATTAAAACAAGACACTTCACTTAATTCCTATATCTATAAACCTAGCATTCTGATTTATGATAGGCGCAGTGAAAGCTAGTTTCTGTATTTGTGTCGCTATATCTCTTAAAGTCCTAATGTTCTACAGTCGCAAGGAAAATCAATTTACATACACTAATGCTTACATACCAAAAAAAGTCGTCGAAGACAAGATGCACTCTGCTTCATGCCATTCATTCAGCGTTTCTAACAGTGGAGATTAATGCGACATCAAACTGAACTATGACGTTATTATTATTATTCTTCAGTTAATCGATTCTTTCATATCGTTCACTTCAATTTGCCCGTATCAGATCTCAAACGTTGACTTTCGTGATATATTTATAGGAGACTGCTTCCCGGAACGTGGACAGATTTCTCAGCTGAGATCCATGAAAGGTTAATTAACTAGAGAAACCCGTTGACGAACTACTTTGCCGAGTCCCTCGGAAAGAAACAGACGTCAGAATAAAGACTCTGCGTTCGCCACGTCGTCCGAAGGTTTCCTGAGTGGAATATAGAGCTCTATCGAAATACCGTACGGTTGTTAACATAATTATACCTGCTCTGTACGTAATTACAACAAGTTTATTTTGTAATAAAACCAAGTGATGCCGTATTCTCTATCATATAATTCTACACTCATGGGACAACACGAACATATTTTAGCTCTTAATGCACAAAGATACATATGCAACATGTAGTAAAAGGTGACTTATTAATTAAAGCTTATTAAAGGTGACTCGCATTATTAAAGCAATTCAATGAATAAAGGTAACTCAAAAGTCCACGGGTTAATATAATGTATATTATTCCCAATTTTCGGTGGTATATGTGACCATATTTCACAAATGTACGTAGTTTATTACTAGTTAAAGACATGGTCTATTTGACATAAGATCAATTTTCCTTGCCCAGAGTGAAAGATCTCAAGTTTGGAATGCAGTGGGAGTGCTTTAGGATCATACAATTAAATGAGTGAATTGCATTCTATTCCAAACGTCCGGGGATTGATAAAATATATGTCGACAACATGCAGCAAAAAGTGATCATTCGGCTTCATTCAACGCATTTATTTCGAATCACACAAATTTTATATGTTGAATTTTTCAAACCGCCGGTTTATTACATGAAAAGATAATGGGGATTATTTACACAGGTTGTGAATACCTGCCAGTAACTAGCATGATACACGTGAGTTTAAAATTGTGTGTCTGTTATCCAGAATATATACTAACTCTAATTTTACTAAGCCTCTTCCTGTCATTGCGTTGCATGATTTCCAACAAAGAAACAATGATTTTCACATAGAAAGCCGTTTGCTATGTTCTCAAGTCTCTGGTTCCTACACTATGATGATTCTTATGACGGTAGTAGTAGTAGTTATTAGGGGAAACGAACGACCACAGAGGTCGCCAGAAGGGATATGTATCTAATATGGTGGAGGTAGGATGTTTCAGGGATTGGACAAAGGGTAAAAAGATTAACTGCGTTGCTGGCAATAACAACTTTTTAACGAAATGCGCCAAAGTTCCCACGGTTTAACGTCACATCCGACGGACAGTATACTCAAAGGGTACCCCACATAAAATCCCACGTCCGGATCGTGATACCACCAGACAATCCGGCTACCACCAGGATTTGAACTTGGGTACAAAAATTCCAATTTCAATAGGGGAAATTTGTTGACATTCGCTATACGAGAACATGGGTGCACAGTCTTGCTACCCTCATTGTGGTGCACAATACTTATTAATGGTAGCCTGCTGCGTACAATATTTTTAAAAGAGCAAAAAATAAAAAATGATGTGGCCTCCCAGGAAAATTGGATCTCTTAAACCCGTTTAACTATCAAAGGAACTACCTGCAAGTCATTCCACAGAAGCATATACTTTCTACCTTCTTTCATGCCATAAAAACCCCTACATTTTTTCGGCTAAATTTTTATCCAGCATTGATCCTTATTTCACCGTCTTCATCGTCGTTTCTTCTCTCAACCCACGCATATCATCTTGCTTTAATAACCATGTTTCCATTCCATACAAAACAAAACCAAAAATTTATAGAAATATATTGTTACTAAAAATTAATAGAGACTTAATTTTGATAAGTCATTTTAGCTGAGTGGTCACCCCTTTCACACACTTTAGCGGTGAAGGGTGTTTATCATGTAGATAAATAGAAACTGACGGTGCCCAGTAGTGCCAACTGGAACCGAACCCAGGCCCTCTATTAGGTAGTCCAAGGTCTATCCACATGATTACTACGCCCAGAAACTTGGAAATAATTTCGAAAGTAAATTTTGCATGTGAGTCTCTAAAACACTAAACTCAATCCAGCTATTTCCTACCAAGGACATGGAATCGTAGCCAACAAAAGTAAAAAATTGAACCCATTTCATTGACGATGTAAATAAATTATTAGTAATTGAAAACGAACTCGAACTTTGTCTTTAAACACCAAAAATGAAAAAATTCATCCGTTACGAATTTTACACCAATGTATAATTATTGTTCGTGTTCCTTAGTGGTACTTGCTACATATGTTTTGCCCGGTATCATGACCACTGATTTGAAAAAACGAACCGATGTACTATATAAGATATCTCTCCAATAAATTTTTGGAGAACATCGAATTGCACAGTAACAATTTACCGAAACAATTATGCACTTTGAAAGCAAACATTTAAGGAATTATGCGATCCGAAATTTTAGACTTTTGCGGCAGCTGTTCAAGGTGCACGAAGCGTCTTTCCAGCTTAGGTTGGCGGTGGTGCATAGGTGCTGTTCTTCCGTACCAATAGTGCACACATAGAGTAGTGTTTTTTCGTGTAGGACATATTCTAGGCGGCACAGGAAATAAAACGGCCTTTACAATAATAATAGCTTGTAGCTACCCTTAACGCTATAGTCCTAAGAATGTAAAACAAAATCCTAATTTTTCTCGACTGGGGCATTGTGAAAAGGGAGGCGATGGCTCAACTCACCATTAGGTGTTCTGCAGAGTGAGGATGGTGCAACGCCGGTCCTCCGGCCTCCACCGACGTGGACGTAGCCTCCGTCTGCGTATGGCTGGTCGACGATATCCTATACTGCATTCCGGAGATGCAGTAACCCTGCGTGGACCTCGTGTTCACGTACACGCCTGTAATGGTTACGTCCGTGTCCTTGACAATAACTGCCACTTTCTTGGGAGCTCTCAGCTGTATAACACCTCCACTGTCAAGCACGCCTTCTGCTCCTACGACATCATCTTCCTCTACCATGTCTTCCTCTTCGTCCTCCTCTTCGTGCTTCGAGGGCCTGCCTCGGCGTCTCTTCTTCGGTGGGGCACTTGCTGCCTTGGTCGCGCCCTTCTTGCGTCCCCGGGGCTTCCTGGGGGCGTCTCCAGGGCTAACTCTCCTCTGTCCGGCTCCAGACGATGGCGCTTTCTGGTCCGCCTCAGCCCTTGATGGTCTCGTCTCTTCTTCCTCTTCATCTTCGTCATCATACGGGTCCGATATGTCCTCGTATTTGACCACCGTCCGCGGTCTACCAACCGGGCGCTTGCCAGTCGCTGGTTTCTCAGCACCGCCCTGCTTCCTCACTTTCTCCAGTTTGAGCAGCCTCACCTGAACGGAGGAGGATGTTGTGCAAGTCGATCCCCGTTCCTTTCGGGTCCGTTTCTCGAAAGAATAGCTGGCGGCCAGGATGGCAGACGCATTAAGACTGGCCATCCGCTTCCTTACCACCATATCCTTAAGATCCATCATCATGTTGGAACCCGTCCTCTGCCTCCTCCGACCCGGTCCGGACGACCCAGTGCCCGCGGGACAGCCTTCGGTGCGGCTCCTTTCGGTTTCCTCTCCATTCTCCTCGCGACCACTCCCCTCTCCAGCCTTATTCTCATCACCTCCGCCACCTCCTCTATCCCTCTCGCCCCCTTCTTCTCCACCTTCGCTGTCCGAAGAAGACTGAGACCCAGGGGCTGTGGAGGATTCTGCCGTCCTTTCGTCCCGCTTTTTGGGCGGCACAGTCTTTTTCGCTCTCCCTCTAGGGGTTTTCCTCCTCTTGTACGGCACGATTAGGGCAGAGTCGGATCCGCTGCTGTCCGAACTGGAAGCGTCATCATCCCAGTGCCTTCCCACTCCCCTCAGCCCGGGTCCCGAGCGGAGGATACGGGTACAGACTGAGGTAGAGACAGTAGTAGTGGCGACCGAAGTGGTAGTCGTCGAGTTGACGGTCCCACTGCTGCCATAATCTCCTGACGGGGAAGAGCTACCGATTGCCCGGTGGCTCTCGTTCTCGAAGAGACAGTGAACTTTGGCCAGAGCATTCAGACTCGCGACGCGATGTCTCTTGGGCCCGTTCCAGAATCCGAACATCTTCTTCATTCGGAGGGCGGCAGCGGCAGCTGCTCTGGAAGTAGCTGCAACACCGCCAGCACCCCCTCCTCTTCCCCGCCTCCTGCGGTGGGTTGGAGCGGGAAGTGAAATGAATGGTGGAAATTCTCTTCCTTCCAGATCATCTTCTCCGCCGCTGTCGCTGCTGCTGTTCTCCTCTTCCTCTTCTTCACCCTCCTCCTCTTCACCGTCTTCCACCTCCTCAATTTTCACGCCTTGGTCTTTACGCTCTGACGATGACTGCCCATCAGTGCACTGTGGGGACCTTCTCACCACCCCTATGGCGTCCTTTTCGTCGCTTTCGGAACCGCTGGTGGCTTCATTCACTCTCTCATTCGACTCTGGAGCGTGTTCGATATCAGGTGATGGGGCGTTCACGAGGGAATTGCCGTCTTGAGGCGACCCGACATCTGAACCAATTTTTATTTCCTTGATTACTACACCTGGGGAAAATGGGGGGATCCTCGTCTCGAATCTCTCCGCAGTCGGGGATCCAATTTTGACCCTCGAGGATTTGCATGAACGTCTTTCTCTGTCTGAAGCTTTCTCGTCTTCCTGAGACTCTCCCCCACTCTTTGACCGGCTCTTACTCACTCGCTGTTGCTGTCTTCTAGGCACGTGCGCCTGCGAAGACCTCTTGACCTTCTTTCGCCAATGAGACGGCATATCGTCGTTAGACTCGTTACTGAATGGAGATCGACTGGAGTCTGCCCCGTCACTGTCGGCAAAAGTCACCACAGTTTGTTTGTGCGCCGAAATTTCTTCCTCGTGTGGCGGAGTCGATGCAACAAGCGAGGAACCAGACGCTACCACGTCTTCCTGCCTAAGCTCAACTCCTGCTGAGTATCTCCGCTTCAATCTGGGTGCTGGAGATTTTGGCGGCTCAGATTCAACGCTGGAAATGGGAAATTCAATCAGTGGGGAAGAAGGATTTGACTCCCTTGGAGAATCTTTCACGACTGTCGGAGATACGGTTCGATCATATCGAGGCGATTTCTTCCCTCGTGGTTCGGAAACTTCCCTCTTCTCATCGTCTTCTGATTTCAGAGAAGAAGCTTTACTAAGGCGGCCACGAGTTACCTTTTCTGGAAGTGAATCAATTTTAACAGTTTCATCTGGTTTTTGAGAGACATTGAGCTTGGCAGCCTCTCTAAGATTAAAGGTACTTCTTCTGAGGAGGACGTCCAGGGTCATTTCGTCGGAGGCGTCCGAATCTATATTTTGCATGGAGCAGGATGATTCTATTCTGTCGTCATCTGTTGAGTCTTTTTTCATGAACGACGGGTCTGGCGAAAGCTTTAACTGGGTTATTGCTTTCTTTCTACTACTCTCCGACAACTTTTCTTTATCCTCCCTTACTAACCCTTCTCTTTTACCCGCCGAAGAGGTATTCTTGGCTGCATGTGCCTTGGCAGTTTTGGTGGCTGTTTTTCTGATCTTGGCAGTGACAGCTTTAGTTTCCTCGGAAGTCTTAAAGTGTTTAATTTTTGCTTTCTTCGAAGGCTTTCCACTCTTTCCTTTCTCGTCGCTATCGGAAGACTTCCTTTCTTTATCACATTCTTTACTTGGCTCGTCTTCTTCCTTCGCTTGTTTCGTTTTTGATTTTCGACCAGTTTTATTACTCTTGCCGATAGACGCGATATTACTTTCCTGTTTATCGCATGGCGGTTCTTTAGCAGATATGACCACTTCGTCTTTATCTTCTGGCGAGCTTTCCAGTTCCTCTTTAATTTCCACAATGCATTGTTTGACACCAGAAGTTTTCTTTGTTTTTGATTCTTTCTTCATTTTGCCGGGCACTGCAACAACCGCAGTATTCGACTTTGATTCTTTCGAGCCCTTGGAAGATACTTTGGTGCTTTTGCATTTGGTCGAATCCAATCCTTCTGGGGAAGAGTCCCTTATGAGGGAGGCCACTTGTGGCGACGGAGGAGGTGAGGTTGTATGTCCTCGATGCTTAATGTTTACCTGCTGATGACTTAATGGTAGTGAGCTATTTCCCCTTCCAGCAGACGCGGTTAGCGATGCGGTGTACTTGGCTATTTCCTTGGATATTGCCAAGGAAGTAAATGACTCGACGCCAGAATGATACGCAGGACTCTTGCTGCCATATTGCGGACTTTTACCGCCGTACTGCGGACTTTTGCCACCATAGTGCGGGCTCTTTCCCTCGTAAGATGGGCTTTTACCCCCGTAATGTGGGCTCTTGTTTCCGTAGTGTGGACTTTTATCCCCATACTGGGGACTGTTCCCACCATGAGAAGGGCTCTTTCCCCCATGAGACGGGCTCTTTCCGCCATTTGGAGGACTTCTTCCTCCGTAAGCTGGACTTCTATTCCCATACCCAGGACTCTTTCCGCCGTGAACTGGGCTCCTACCACCCATGGCAGATATTTTTGCTACGTGTGCAGGACTTCTCCCGCCGTGAGCAGGACTCTTGCCACCGTATACTGGGCTTTTGCTCCCATGGGCTGGACTTTTGCCTCCGTGTGCCGGGCTTTTTCCTCCGTTTGCTGGACTTTTGCTCCCGTGGGCAGGGCTTTTACCGCTGTGCATTGGACTTTTGCCACTTCCATTTCCGGGGCTTTTACCACCTGGAGCCGACCTTACAATTTCGTGGACTAGACTCCGCCCAGCTTGCATCGGCGTCTTGGCCTCGGTATTTGATACACTCGAATTTGATTTAGCCTCTAATTCCTTAGAAAATGGAGCTCCGACGGAGGATCTCCTACGTGGTCCCTTCTTCGCAGTCTCTTCAGTCTTATCATTACCTTTGATGGCGCTGAGTTCTTTCGCAGCGGCAAGCTTTAAGTCATCAGAAAATGTTTTGACGCGACTGCTTCCGTAGAATTCTTTGACTGAACTCTCGGGCTCTGGTACTTTTAGAACGACCTCGGCTCTGGCCTGAGGTCCACGTTTCTTGGTGCCGACCATGGTTGAAACGATAGCAGATTCGAATTTAATGGAAGATTCCTCCTTCTTTCCTGAAGTGGCCTTGCAGTGGCCACTTCCACTTGCAGTAGCTTCTTCTTTCTTCGTCGGTAGCTTACTGTTGGGAATTGTTAAGCCTTCTTCCTTCTTATGTGAAGTTTTTTGCAACGTTGTAATTTTCGTACTTGACTTATCAGAATTTTCTGACGATACCTTTTTCAATTTTGGCACTTTCAGTGGTCTGCCCTTTGAAGAAATTTGAGAATATCGAATGTTCTGTAGGTGTCCACTACGAGTTACTTTGCAACCTTCGAGTATTTTCCGCCTTGTAATAGGAGTTGCTGTAACTCTTTTATGGGCCGATGACGTTTTAACGGCGGATTTAAGTTTCACAGCAGTTTCTTCCGTGGGGGTGGACCTAGGCTTTTCGTCGGCCGAAGACTTTTGATGCGACTTCTTCCCAGACTTCCCGGACGGGGTTGCGAAAGGAGCAGAGGCTGGAGGAATCGTCTGCTGTTTGACGACACTCCCAGATGCGGTAGCAACCACGCTTTGTTTCTTGGCATGCGACTTGTAAGCTGAAGGAGGCTTGGCTTTCCCCGGCTTGGAAACTTTGCTCGCCGGCAGAACTGCCTTCTTGTGCGAGGCCTTGGCGTCTTTGGCCGGCGCCTTTCCACCCGAGCCGGTCGTAGCCGCCGGCGTCGAGGATTTGGCAGTGGAACTCGAGGAAGCAGCATGGGTGACGCCGGATCCCGAAGCAGAAGACGATTTAACCCCGCCGCCGGCGGAAGAAGACCTACGCTTAGGAGTGGGGTGGGCAACGATCCCTGCCACTGGATGTGATTCTTTGGAATCGGACTTCTTGTGGCTCGCAGAAGGAGCTTTCCTTTTCGTTCCGGAAGGCTGTCCGGATCCGACGGCGGCGGTGTTGCTCTGGTGTCCAGGGGATGCAGCTGTTGTCCTCGACCTGCCGGACACACGCATCCCGCCGACTGCAGACCGCCCGGCAGTCGACGTTCTCTTTCTCTCGTTCCCCACAACTCTTCGATGGCGAGTAACAGAGGTTCACCGACTGCCGTAGATTATCGGGAAATAATTTTCGTCAGTCAGCAACTATTAGGTCGCTTGTAAACCGTCCAACAAAGATTGCTTAGTGGGCTTCAGACATAATATTTCTCACAAAAATGCAACGACAAAACCAATTTACGGAACAATTGACACTTAGGAGCACATTACAGTCCCCAAGATTCCTTTTGTTACTGTTGATTTTTTCCTTATTTTACAAAAACCGAGTTCATTAGCGTATCCGCATCCATTGATGAAAAAAAATTCAAATGATAGGAGAGAATTCATAACTTGAGATTTTGCAACCTTTTTGGAGGACGCTCAAAGCTTCATTTTGGAAGACTTCTTTCTTCAATAGTCGTTGGCTATAGGCCATCTTGTAGTCACATTTAGGCAAGACCTGAAAAATAAAAAATAAAATAACATTAGCAGGGCAAACCAGAATATTTTATAAATTATCTGGAAGTAAATCCTTAATATTTATCATATATTTAATGTTTGTTGGCCAACACATACATCATCCATATACTCAATGGGAAACATGCGCTTAAACTGAACACATTCGCAGTTGAGCATTAGTCTTGAGCGCTTCTTGACAACGTGAGCAATTAAAATTCTAATATTTCTATAACGGAGCCTAAAAACACAGATTTACGGATTTTATATCTTCATTCAACCGGTGATATCGACCCCAAGGAATTGAACATGGGAATCGAGAGAACTACCGGATATACAATCTTCCCTGATTTTCATTTACAATGAGTTAGCGATTTGATACCAAGTGCTGCAAAACCATGGAAATTTATCATTGAAAACAGTAATAACAGTTTTATATTTTTTACAAAATGTTTCGCAATTAAAGAGAACCGAATAGCTACCAATGCATGTCATTCTGTGATAATAAATATTCCGCGATAAATAATTAATGTGATTATCGACGTTAAAATCAAACACTTCCACTGCAAAAAAAACAGACAGTTGTGAAAGATAAAAAACCGAGTGGCGATATGAAGTCTGCTTTATCTTTCTGTCAACGATATAAATGGATTAAAAATGAATTTCAGAAGTTATTTCTAAAATTAATAAGATATGATAAGGTGTGACAATACCGATGGTGAGGCTGTCAATAAAATTGTAACTAACTATTGTAAATAAGTACATAGGATAAGAGTAGCTCACAGAAATTCTCTGAATCACGACTGAGCTAAACCTGATAGATTTTACTTTACTATAACGCATAATTCTGAACATTTCAAATGAATACGGGCGATGTAAGTTCCCTAAGGTAAGGACAAATGGCACATCTTTTACAACCAATCAGAAGCGGCAGGACTCTATGGGAGCTGATTTTGAATTAAATTTCTCCAAACTTCATCCGGCGATTAAATGTGGGCCTCTGCCGAAAGAAATGGAATGCAACGAGCATGGTTACGAAACAACCTCACCTTTCGGTTAACACCAATCGCCAGGATTCTCAGCCTGCGCATATAACTGTGAATTTGCGGATGTACCTGAATTGATGAACCACAACTAAATACCTGCCTATGTTTACGTTTGATGGTAAGCATTGCGAAAATCCTGAATTTAATAAGGAAGACAAAGTTTTTAACATAGAAATGATATTTATGAGAGAAACAGATAGGAAAAGGAAGTGTAGTGAAAGGCGCAATACAAAGATAAATAGAACATTTGCAGCGGATAAGTATGCACTAAACACAAAAATGTGAGAACTTTCAAGAGGCTATAACTGAATGAGTACGTCAAATAGACGAGCACCTCTCCCGTTGAAAATTAAATGAAAAATTGTGAAGATTTACATCCACCCTTTTTCTCAGTGATCATTGTTTGGTAATATCTCATTGCACTATGTACGTCAGCAACTAGGGAGGATAACTTCTATATCAGATTAGAATTGCATTAAGAAGATCAAAGAAGCGCCTGCGATAAGAATTCATAAAAATAACATGTACCGAGAAAAACATTTCTACGGACAAGTGTATCGAAATTTTTCGCTTCATTATTTTTTAAAAAATTTCTGAAGACAAAAACTTAAATTCTTAGGCATGTTTTGAGTAGAAGCCAAATCTTTTTGGCACTCGATAGTCCTAAAGTCCATCAAACATTGTCCATAGCAAACACTTCCTTTTCATATGACCACTCAGACAACAGCGAATAATTACGTAATTGGTTTATTTCAAGCAACGACAAATCTTTCTTTTGCTAAGCAACGACTAAACTTCAAATTAAAGCTTTTTCCGGGTATATATTAAAGCATTCCCGCGTTTTTCTCTATTTGTACCCAGTTCGCCTTTAGTGCCACTGCGCGAGTATGGCGTGAGCAACGGCCGCGATAATTTAAGCCCACCACGAGTGAGTTCGCCGGAAACAACAACGGGTTTTTATCATGGTGACTACACAAAATTTCGATAAAATCTCTCATATTTCGCGTTTTAATGCATTGCTTGAACACTTTTGAGCGAGATGAGATACTCGGGGTCAATGTGCATCCTGAAGCGTTACTAACAGTGACAAAAGTCAGCGTAGGAAAAGAATAAATCAACCGGTTCTCCAGTGTGGGCACGCATAGAAACTTAGCATTTTACTAAGTCCATTATTAAGGAAGTAGAAGGAATTAAAAAAAGGTATTAGAGTAGCCGAAAGGTTTTAACTTAAGAATGAGATTAAGAAAGAGTTAAATACTTGGAAATGCTCTGAGAATGTAATTTTGGTTGAGTACTAGCCTGAATTCAAGAAAACCAAACCGTAAGGAAAGAATCATTGAACGTAAAAGTGAATAAGGAAACGTAATATGGAATATTTAAGTGAATAAGGAAAGTTAACATGTAACCTTCTCGGTAAATCACTAATTATTTACAAAAAATATAAATGATTTGATTTTAAGCTGGACAGCACGTAAGTTGATTTTAGTAGTTTGATTTATGATTTCCCAAAGTTTTCCGGACTACACCGACCTATTTTCACGAAATTTTCTTTAAACACGCACACACATAAGAGTGGGCTACTTTCATGACATTTAAAGTTTTCCTTACTTACACTGACGAAAAATAGAGTAATGATAAAACTATTTGAAATTGGATAAGAGATACGATGAATAGACAAACCGTTTTAGGATTTCCTAAGATCACTACTGATATAATCTCAACATCTCAATATTAAACGGTTACTCTTTCAAAAGTAATACGTTGCTAAAAATATAGACATTTCGCTGATCAACTAACTCAACTATGATGAACTCCAAAATGGATATGCGAATGTCAAACTACAAATGTTTTAATATGGAGGAAAAAAGTAGTAGGGTTGTGCCACTATATTTCCACTGGTGACAATGGATAGGTCTCAGACACCATAACTGTGTCCTTGCTTCCAAAGATCTTTCAATCAGACGGCTTAAAAGAAAAACTACCCACTTTTTAATAAACGAAACTTTTCCCGGCATGTAAATAGTATGAAGGGAAAATCACATCCATAGAGATTACACTTCTATTTCCAGTGAACCTTTAACTTATACATCTGTATTATGTTTTGCTGACAGTTCCACTCAAGAGGTGTTCGTGAAAACGAAAACACGATCATTAACATGCTCTTATACTATAGTTTTATAAAACACTGTTCATACCTGTAGTTCCAAAATATGGGCATTGAATGGCGACTTTGGAACTAAGAAACTGCAATATTTAACTCTTATTATTTTGTTAAATTCTAGAAACGAAGGAAATTCTCTGAGAATCGCCCGATTTTTTTTGTAATTTCCGTTCATTAAACACACCGCGTTGCATTTTCAGGGGAAAATAAATTGCAAGAATTTTCCGAGGAAAATTTTAATACCATAAAAAGAAACCGTAAAGCTTGAAAATGTCAACCTTGTGTATTTAATTACGCACTGGGTAAAGGATACCCTCTGGATTACTAGTAAAAAAGCTAATAATGTTAGTTAGGCTTTAGAAGCATGAAAAAAAACTAAACAAAATTTCTGTGTATTACAAATTAATAATTAACTTTATTTTAACTGCAGAATAATTATGGCCAATCGTTTATTTGTCCATGTAATCACCTATTAATCCGTAGTTTGTTTAATACTGAAAGACCGGTTTACCAGAGAGACGAAGTGGCCAGGCGTTCACCGTAGACTGATGAAAAGTCTAAGAATTGAGCAAAAGCCATCAAAGTTAGTCCTACCAGTTATGCTTACCAGCATATAAAGAATTTGAGCCCATTAAATTTTACTTTTCAATTCCACAAAAAATATAAAAACTGCTTAACTTTGAAAAAGGATGGTTATAAGTACGCTCTTGTTTTTTTCATTTCATCCCCATCAGCATTCAATCTGAGACTAAAAAACTTCGGCAAGTCCTGCGCAGGTGAAATGTAAATGACGCATCATACTGTATTAAAGAGGGAGCTTTAATCTTCGAAATGAGCGAAGTAAAAGAATCCCGAGCACACTAATTCAGTTTTCAGTTACAGGCACAGAATAAATACAGAGACATTTCTGCTTGTTATACTCTTAGTGGATTTCGTACGGATTTCTTAACTTGACGCGTTACAGAATTTTGCACGACCACGGAGTGAAGTTTTTCTGAGTTTCGAGCTGGCGAAAAGAAAAGAACCCTACGCGCAAACTTGATCTACCTCCTGGGCGCACCACCCCCGAAAAATTATCAAACTTCCAGCTGTCGAAAAGAAAAGAAACCACATTGAGAGCTTTCTCTCAGTATCTCATGCTATCTTCAGGAAAAACCACCCACTCTTCCATTCCGCAATCGGAATCGCGCAATTCATGTGAGATCGACCACATGACCAAAAAGGACAGGTACTAGTAAAAATATTACATTAAATTATATTTTCTTTATACATAAACTATATATTTGCTTTAATCGTGAAAGAGTTAAGAGACAATATTTTGAATGCTTTCTCAAATGTTACATTCTATCATATTACTGTCACCAACTCTTCGAAACATTTTTAAAAAAGGCGCCTTCAAATGAACATTCTTCGTGTTTCATTTTCATGGATATCGAAGAATAAGTGATTAACAAGGACACGGATAGAAGTATTTTAAATGGTGCCTTTTCATCAAAGCGATCGAGGACTTCAAAACTGAAACCCGTTAAATCTCTTAAAAAGCTTAACTTTTCCAGCATTTTAATATCAAACCACTGCAATAATATTAAGCAGCAATTGTAAAAAAAACCAAGTTGTGGTAGATGATTTAATTTCACAATCAGTTGCGTTCATTGTTTCGTGAATACTAAAATAATATGGGTTTACAATGATAGTAGGAAAATGGTACTTGAGCAAGAACGAATGCTGAAAGTTCAGATACGCGTTCATTCGCTCTGGAGAGCCGAGTCTTCGAATCCCGATGCGGATGCAGCCAGACGAATTGCTTCACGCTCTGATTCCTAGCGACAGACCAATACTGAGAAGAACGAAAGGATCTATACTCCATCGACGTATGACGATCCTGTCACTGCAGCCCGTGGGATGCGAGCTGAGAAATGATCTCGGAGCGCTCTTTGTTTACCGGCATTCGGAACGAAGAATTTCGTCCCAAAAAACTTGGACAGGGTGTAACCACACCAACCGGCGTAGAAATCCAAGGCTATACGATGCCTTTCCGTCTTTCATTCATCGCCAAATTTCCATCGGGATGCCGCAAGCCGATAATTAAACCACCAGTGACACTTCAAAATATTTCCTCGCCCAGTCACGAGTACTGAACATACTTCACGGTACCGCCTCACATGAATATGAAAGTCACAATTCTCACATACACCAGGACTTAATAAACTTCAACTTGAATTGTACTCCTATTAATGTTACTTGGCCAGTTTTTAATAGATATAACGTAATGAGTTCTATTCGGTTGAAATTTAAGTGTGTTTGCAACTAATTTGGCTATTTTTGCCTAGTGTTAGTTTCTAATGATTCTGCTATGTTTATAATTAATTCTTGAGCTTCAAAACCTCAATGCCCAATTTATATCTCCTTACCCACGTAAAACGCATTCATAGTTGTGTGAACACAGAGATTTAAGCAATATCGAATTTTTTTCAGGCGCCAGGCACGTCGAGTAAATTTATTTTGAATTGCGGCGACGCAAGTGTCTTAAATAATTTTTTATTTATTAATTGCGATTTATTTCCTTTTTACTTCCCCTTTTACTCAAATAATGAGACGAAAATTTATCGCTAAAGCCCGTTTCTCGTGTCGGAGCCTGTATGCAAGTTACATGCTCACTAAAATACGAGTAAAAGCACTCTTAATAGTTCTTGAGAATGGAGAGAGATATAGCATAGCAAACCACTTATCTTCTTTCCTCTACTGCCCCACGTCTCACACCCATAGTAATGTAGACTCCATATAGTTTGAAAGAATGGCTTCCTTATATCTGCACTGCTAATATTTTCTAATGGTGTTTTTTCTTCTCATAGAAAGTCTTCTTCGCCATTCTTGTTCTGCTAGTTATATCACTCTTGCTCCTTCCACCACTAGGGTCATCTCTATACCGCGGTAAAATATCCAATTGCTCGCATATTAACTTTTGCCAGAATTCAGAATTATAATTACATGCTTATAGTGTTCTTTTTTCAGCAAAAAGCTACAAAGAAATAAATTTCGTAGTTTCAGGCATGACTTTGCAGCACTGTTCCATTACAGAAAGAAAAATACAGCTTTGCTAATTCCACTTCATGGCTTAATCTTGCGACCCTGGTTTCAAAACATAGTATCAATACCACCCCAGGATTATACCATGCATTGGAACCCGGGACGTAAGATAAAATATTAAGTGGAATTACAACATATGTATTTTTCTTTCCGTAAAAAAAAAATAAATGAAAACCTATGTACCAATGCTGTTTACAGGAAATCAGTCCCTTGAGTTGTGCAAGACTCGTGATTAGGATCGTAAGAGCCATCCCCTGATGTAGGTACAACAAATGTTTATTGACGGGGAAAATTATATTTATTCCAAGGAGGAAATTTATTTCGCAACTCTAATTTCCATTACTAAAATATAAATATATTATTCTCAACACACCTGCGAAAGAAGTAGTATCAATTGCCTGTCACAGTTACGCTTTTGAACAGCGTACACCTAATACAAAAATACCGAGCGAAAATAGCTAATGAATTATTTATACATGTATGGTTGACTCATATGCACTTTGTAACTTGCACTATGTTTATGAAATGTTTTATAATGGTCTTTATTAAGTTGTTCAATTATTTAGTTTAATGAAATAGTTCCGTAAATCAGACATTTAGGGGAAAAAGCATGAATGCCGCGCAGTCGGAAACAATTATTAATTCAGTGGCAGTGATTTAATAGGCAAAAATTGTAATATGTTGAGGGAGAGGTTTTGTATCAGCTGTTTATTAATATTTAAAGCATTTTTTCTAATGGCTAATAATGTTATAAAAAAATTGGAAATACCGAGTAAGTATCATGAATGCGACGCCGTCAAGAGCATAAGCTTATTTCATGTCACACATTTTTGAACGCGTAAATTGAAATACGTGTATATTGAATGGGAACGATATTTTTACATTTAACGTTCATCACAGAATACAATTAATTATTTTACATGCTATTTAATCTAGCCAATCGGGAAAAAGGAGGAATCATTTTCGAGAACTCATCAGCAGATTTTATAACAGACGCTCTCGTAAAATTATGTTGACAAATTTAGCTCATTATTATCAATCAAAAACAATCTGGTTTACCTATTATTCACATTCATTACCACTTGTCTAATGCATAAAATTCAGTTGAAATTTTCGAAAAAGAAATTGCCAAGTGATTCCATCCATCATAACAGCTGATTCAGTTAGTCATCGGCTTTTGTAATTCTTATTACTACATCTCTAAAAGACTTTTTAATTTAGTTACTACACAAATAAGATAAAAACGAGCATCGTAGATTGCTTGAATGCATTATTTACTACGTAACTCTTCATACTTCGGGGGATCGAGATGGTGCAGGGGCTAACGTACTGGCTTCCCACCCTGAGGGCGCGGGTTCAAATCCCGGCGGTGTTGAATATTTTTCAGAGGTATCTCGATCCCTACTTGAGGTGCTTTGTGGAGGGCACTTTGAGTGAGTACGCTGTCCGTCGGATGGGACGTTAAGCCGCGGACCCCTTGGCGCCTTTCGTAAAGAGTAGGCTAATGCCGACGCCGGGTTTCTCTCCACCCTTCATCCTTTCCTGTCCTTCCCCTATGGCGCAAATGACCTTAGCTGTCGGTCGCCTCCCCTCAAAACTACTACTACTCTTCATACTTCACCCGTGATACGTCGTACTACATCTGTTTACACAGAATTTACATGTTAACGGCACGATCTACCATTTTCACAAAGCCGAATTGCAAGATAACTCCCCTGACACTGTCAAATTCTGGGTTCGCCTAATTAAGCGACCGATAAGTGGATTACTGCAAGCTGATTAAAAGAAAGAAACAATGGAATCAAGTGCGAAAAATAAAGCAATACAGGACAAAAATAGTATAATTAAGGGTATAATTATTGTAATCACGTAGTAAATGAAAAATCAAGAAAAAAGGAAAAGAAAGATAGATATATCTATGGACAGTTTTCAACGGATCTCTTGTTTCCCTAGTACTCTTAGATAGCAATTATGTTTCGTGGGATTTTCTCTTGACGCATGTAAGCCATGACAGGTGGCTCGCAAGACCATCTGTCCCTCCATTCGGCATTATTCCTCAAATAGAAGCCCCTAACGAGATGCAGCTCCAGTGCTTCAGGTACAGTACCCGCGAAGGCGTTTGTTATGTGTCTTGCCCGCCGGCCATTCGTGCGCCGGCGTGCCATCCATATTAGTTCGCAGAAGCCTCAATGTCAAAACGGCGCCAGGGTAATCAAGGATTAATTATCTCATCCCCATCGCTACGTTTGCCACCCAACGCTGAGCCACCTTTACATGCGTTAATTCGCGAAAGGGAAGAATTCTTTCAGGTAGGAAATTCCTACACTAAATTAATTCCTTTTCTTCCACATCGTCCGGCAGGTAAATTAATGTTCCATGACACCGTTGCGGTGCATGATGTTCACGATTTCCTCGGTGTGCGACCCAGGGGCTGAATCAAAAATGGCACATAAATTTGCAAGACAACCAATCAGACTTTCTGTATTAAACATTAGAGGGATTAATGAACCAGCATCTACATACAGTAAACATGTCATTAAGTAGCATTCTTTTATTAAAATAAAAAAACAATGGGATCTTCTTTAAATAAATTAAATTAATAGTTCCGCAAAATGCTGAGGAAGGAACTAGAAATTATCTGCAGACGACTTAGGGAATTTTGCCGGTGCTCTCCCAGTCTGGGGATGACTCTTCAAGGAATGGCAGCTTAACTATCTTCATTGGAGTACTCGGGAGTAACTTAGACAAATTTACTACTTCAGTGAGGAACAACTTACGTGATACACGTAAAAAAATACGCGTAAAAGATTACTCGCAATAGATTAAAACAGACACTGACGCTGTAATGGGTCTAAAAACGTCATGAAACCCATCATATTTGTGCGAGAATTAGTTTTTTCCCTTAAAATTATCATCAAACGGTCCATTATTTTAGCATAAAATGACTAATTCAAATTCCAATCAGAGAGTAAATCCAAAACTTATGTCTCTATAGTCAGATATTACGAGGGTCATCCGGAAAGTAGTACCCGTTCGTGCCGCATGAAGTGCTGACGACGCGAGTAGCCGCTGGACGAGGTCAGATAGCTTCAGTGGCTTGTCTGCCTTCTCTGAGCCAAGTTGCGTGACGCTAGCATTGCCTGTGTTGTTTCTGTGATTGTTTACAATGTTTAAAAAAATTGAGAACGCCGCCAGTTGTGAAGTGAGGGCAGTGATTAAATTCCTCAATGCAAGAAACGTTCGCCCATGTGATATTCATCGCCAATTAAAGGAGGTGTATGGAGACAATGTAATGGACGAGTCGTCTGTTCGGCGGTGGTGTCGCAACTTCAACATGGGGAGGGGGAACACACACGACGATGAGCGTTCGGAGAGACCGTCTGTCATTACAGACCAACTGGTGAGCTCAGTTGACGAATTCGTGAGGAACGATCGGCGCGTCACAATTGATGACATCTGTGAGCATTTTCCCAATGTTTCTCGAACAATTGTTCATGAAATTGTTAAACACCATCTGCATTATGCAAAAATTTGTGCAAGATGGGTCCCTCGCGTATCTCAATGAGCTGGCGGCGAAGGACTATGCAGCAGGAATACAGAAACTTGTCACACGTTATGACAAATGCCTTAATTTGCTTGGAGATTATGTTGAGAAGTAGTTTAAAGTATCCTCTTTCAAATAAAATTTTTTAAGTTTGTTAATATTTACTTTTGTGTCTTTATTTCACGAACGGGTACTACTTTCCGGATGACCCTCGTATATCAATCCCCTTGACTTAATCTCTTTCAAATACTGGGCGGTGGAAATATTTTCTCTAACAAGAGAGGTTTTCGAAGAATCTTGCATTTCCGCCCGCCCGGGAGTTAGCAACGTCAATGCAATGCGATACATAAATTACAATACGATCTCTGATATTCTAAGTACAGGGTAAGCTAGCTCGGTGGTTTTAAACTGATTCCATAGGTGGTCACTTATTTTCCTTAGGAATCAAAAACAAGGCAAATAACGTCGATTACTTATTATTCATTTTGATATGAATTTTTTGCATGGCATCTTGTCAAGATATTATAGAAATTAACCTATACTGCGGCATTTTCCATTCTTTCAATTTAATAGAAACATTATTAATATGAATTAACAGTGATCAAGACCCAATTTATATGAATTAATAAATTTGTAAGTAAAGCGTCACTTTCTCTGGTATTATAGAATCCCTTTATTAAAAATAACATTTATTAGCAATAAGTGATGAATTATGATACGGCATGAACCTATTACACTGTCTTTTGAAGAGAGGGATAATAAATCAACAACCCTATTTCCCAAATTCTCAGCATGGGGTATTAATACGAAGAGAAAATATCATTTCTTCCCGCTGGCTAACTGCCTCCATAATTCCCTCCGCAAAGTTTTCTCATTTCATAAGGATATGAAGGCAAATGAAGGAATATCCGAGCTTGAATTTATTCTTAAAATTGTGGAATGTTTTTTCTTTGCCTTGGGTGCTCTACCTCCGCTTTGTGTATACGTACAATTATCCCCACCAAAATTGTGTGCTCATTGCAAACGTCATTTACTACCTGCAAGCAAGTTAAAACCAGTTGCAGTTTAATAAAGGTTGAGCGTAATATTACAGTTGCTGATTTTTCATCGTGTTTTTCATTTGTTTCTCTAGACGTCATCTTGCTTTAAGGCCGTGTAGCCTTTAATCCTATACCTTTATCTCTGGAAATGAGAGTCCTAGGAAATTTTATCCGAAATAAAGGTCATAGAAAACTATATTCCACAAAATTGCAGTACAAATATAAAGATCACCAAGTGTGCAGTTAAATGGTTACATGATAAAAAGTCGAATAAATCCAAATGTTTGCCCAGTGATTACTTTCAGGAAAAAATATCCAAAAAAGGCATTTAGAAAACACTGAACTTACAAATTTTTACATCATGCTTATTTACAGCACTTTTTTGAAGCTCAGTTAAAATCCATAAAATAATTTCTAAATAATCCAAAGCAGAATGACTTTCGAGAGGTTGATTTCAGCGTAAATGGAAGGTTCTTTTGCTTTTTATAAAAATATGAAATATAAAATTTCGTGTTACCCAATATAAACTGCTAATGATTAATACGATTAAATTGGAGAAAAGCGGAAAAAAACCAGAGAGTACCTGTTGAGCCAGCGTTCGACATCAACGAAATTAGGGTTGAAATCTATTAGATAAAATGTAGAGACGCAATTATCTATGGCCCAGTAAAAAAGCTGTAGGAACGACGCGTAGTATAATTCCAGATCCTGCCGAATTATTGTCATGAAGGAATCAGAATGACCCTGTAATTGTCAGGTAATCGGTACGTCAGGGTGAGCAGTGATCATTTAAACCTTTATAAGTGCGTGCCATCTACACGAAAAAAGGCGTATTCGATACAATGACCCCGAACTGCAACCATTACTCGAACGTATTGGTGAAATCACTTTTGAATTGGGCATTCTTCTGGAATGAGTTAGTGATTAATAGTAAAGAGGTATCTCCACCTTCGGCAAATCTGGGCGGAAGTAATACGGAGGAAAGGGGGAGAGAGGGCAGATATGTGACGGCTGTTCAACGGAAGTGAGGAGATGAGGTTGGCTAAAATGCGACAAATCTCCAAAAACACTTACAAACAAGGAGAATGAGGCAAAATTATCTTAATTCCTCCGGCTTCATTATGATGCCTCGTTTTACAACACACCCTTCTCACTATCGAGCTTGCTTATCAACGCTACGTCAATCTAAAAAAATAATTGAAACGGTTTCCTAACTCCAAACACCGTGTGAAACCTGGCTTCGCCGCTTTCTCGACTGTTTGAGAATCCATGGAGGTAGAAACATGGGGAATTTGATGTCGTTTTCTGCATTCATGAAAGTGAATGAGAAGAGTTTCAACTGCGAAATTTTCCAGTGGCTGACGGCATTCATTATTTATTCAAAACTGAATGAAAATTCCCCATATATTTTTTCAAGAGTAAGCGTTGAAGAAGTGGAGTGAACTCGTGAGGAAATGATGAATACAAAATAGAAATAATTTCGCAGAACACTGGATAGATAGCGGGAGCATTGATAGGTGGCGAGAGCAATGAAAGTTTTATTGGAAGGTCAGTCAATAAAAGCCGTAAACGTTTAGAGAAGGATTACATGTTATGATAGATAATTATTATTCAACTACAAATATTATGCAACGATGTTTAACGAATATCGAGCGCAGTGAAGTGGATTACGGGAGCGGTAATCCGTATCATTAATGCGACAGACGTGTAAATTTATTTGTGTAAGCGTTATATAACGTTATTATTCCACAGAATTGTACTAAAATGCAATAGGTCAAATTCCACATCATCAAATTCCACCCCAAAAGGACGAAGGCACGTAAATATATAAATAACAATTGCTCAGGCGCTTCCCTTTGCGTACAAAAGCTACCGTCAATGAATGTTTACATTTCTACACGTAGGAAAAAAATAAAACAGCAGTCCAGAGATGATTTATTTAGAGAGACTCAAGTGAAAGGGAAGTGTTGTATGTATAATCGCGCCGTTTAAAAATAAAGGAGAGGGAACGAGAGAGTTTGATTTAATTTATCTTCTCCCCAATCCCGCGAAAATTTTTTAACACTTGGCGCTGAAAAAGAAGTCCCGTGTGACACGTTTACCCTTGTCCTAATAATCTGCCCCCTCGTACTCTCATCCGAGGGAGGGCTCACCAATCCACCACTACGTTCCTCTCTCGGCTTCCCGTACCCATGGTCGTCGGCGGGGAGGCTCTGGGGCGTGGGGAGTGGTGTGGGGTGGAGGCGAGAGGTGAAAGTTTGCGGGGAGAGGCGAAGTGGGAGGGGAAGGCAAGAGAGCTGGGAGGAGGAGAGTGTGAAGGAAAAATGAGTGGGAGCGGAAAGTAAATATAAGGTTACAGGATTCCCTCAACCGAAAAAGAGGAAAACATGCGGAACAAAATGAGAGTGAAAAAATGGCACGTAAGGGTGTACCACTCTCCACATCTCCCGGGATACAATAACGCTCTTTCACTCGAGACTTAAATTGCTACCCAAAAGTATGCGACTATTTTCTCTACATTAAATTTTCAGAAAAATTAGGCTAATATCAGAGTTTCCCAAACCATGGCTCAGAAATAAACGTAACTACATGGTATTAATCAAATTTAATGATTACTCGTATTTTTATGATAAAAAATGATGCATGGAAGAAAGAACTTAACAAATATCTCTTAGGTCGAAGTTTTTAAGTCATGACGGCAATGCGCGTGTGCCAGTAACTCCCGTGTAGGTCATTAAAGAGGCTTCGGGTGCCAGACATTTTTCCGTAATTTCTTTAATTTATTCTCCAGAGTTCCTACAATTACATTTAATAAAAAGAAAAATTCAGCACTTCCGCATATTCGAGGCCTGAGGATATTCAATTTTGTTTCACGTTTCAATATTTCACGCTTCAATACCCCCTCAGTAATCACTTCATTTCACCGCAATAAATCATCAATGGGAATACGCCAGAGACAGATATTTTCGTTAACCTTCTATTTTGTACTGACCCCAAATTTATTTACACAACTAAAACAAACACTTTCGATTTATGTCACCCTCCCCAGCTCAGGAACCATTTATATCGAGCACATAAATATTCATTACTAAAATATACGTTTTTCACTAAAATGTATGATAGCAAGTAACTAATACTTTTTGGAAATGAGAATAAAATATTAAATTCAATCTAACTATTAACGATCACTTAAAAATTAAATGAAAAAATTTGAGTGGTGAAACATGCTTGTTGTAAAAAGTTGAGTTTTGCACCACACTCGTTAATCATAAATTTGTTTTCTAAAAAGACAGACGAATAAACACGCAAGTAAGACAAACACGGCATTTGGGTCTTTGTTACAACATTTAAACTTTTTCAGGTGGCTCGATTTCAAGGGACATTTTAATCTTTTTCCAGGATTCGAATTGACTTAACCGTCAGGTGTAAGAGAATTCGATGAACTAAGGGATTCAAAAACAGCCAATGCAATAAAGGCATCTCGTTTAAACGGAGAGTTTATTAAACCCTTAAAATGAAGCGACTTAACGAAAAAACACGAGACCAACGTAACTGAGAATGCCAAACCAAACGGTATCTTGGAGGTGGAAGAATCGATTGGCATAAAGTATGAAATGATGGAGCCCAGCGAAGAGACTGGGAAAGAAGAAAGCCGATAGTTGCCGCAGTGAGACAAACCAGGAAGGCGTCCCGTCAAATGGGGAAACCAACGGCACTAAATCCAATAGAAAATTGAATAACACCATTCCACCACCAGAGTAAACAAATATTTCGTTACAAAAAACCTTGCAATATTTAAAAAGGTTCAATCAATAACTAGCTTAGGTTTCCTTTGCCGGATGCAAATACTTCTTTTGAAACAGGTCAGGATGCGAAGGATTTACATAATTATCATCACCAACAGAATTCAGGACTCAAGGAGTGCTATGCATTGCTACTCCACTTACTACTCTCTGGCTACAAACTGTGTAGACTAGCTACTAGTTTCTCGCAAAAAGAGAATAATATTAAATCAGATACATGCACAAGCGACGGATATAAACACATTAACCTCGTTCAGGCGAACGACCTGTTTTTCACGGCCACAATTACCACGGTCGACTTTTTCATAAGCGTATCATACAAGTGTTTCATAAATAACAGATAAGAGAAATCTGTTGCGGCCCAGACTGGTATTCTAGAAAGAAAATGCACTACACACGCATTGTAAATTCGTAGGTCAATGTTGGCGTGAGGACTAGTTGACACCAATAAACTGAGTAAAGCCATCACTATGAGGGAGGAAGGGGTGAGTTACGGGAGAAGATTAGGGGCGTGAGTGGAGGGGAAGGGATAAGGGAGGGAATTTCCAGAGGGGCAGGGAGGAAATTTCGAAAAGGGGGAGGGGTGGGAGGAGGGTTGAGGCCAGGCACACGCTCTGACTCGGCGTCCTGCTGAAGCCAAACCCCCCTCCCTCGCCCGTTCACCCCCTATTCCAACCCCCTCCGACTACCCCCGCCCCCGCCTCGCACTACCTCCTCCCCAGTCTCCTCACCCCACCATCCGCCATTCCGCCCCAGCATCACACCGTTGCCTGGCAACCGCGAGGTCGATATCGGAGTGTGCTCCCCTTATCAACCCACACACATACACCTCCCTTTCCCTCCCAACAGCCACCCTCTAACTTCCCGGCGAACACGCGCGAACACACCATCCCACTTCCTAGAGGGTAGGAACCTCTCCCCCACTCCAAGAGCCCACCACTCCCAACGAAAACCCCTTCACCCCCCGTCCCCATCCACACCAACTACCATCCCTCCACTACCCGTGCAGTACCCTCTCCACGGTGACGTCCCTCTGAAGTATGAAGAATTAGGAGGGCGCCCTAGAAAACTCACGCTATCTAAAATATAATAGGCACATCTTCGATATTTAGGTTTAGAAGTAAAAAAATGATCACACCTCAGTTCCCTCTCGCCCCCGTCCACATTTTCCCCACATGCGAGAAAAGAGCAACGATATTAAGTGGGAGGATTCGAACTCGCTCTCCGGCGATCCTTTTATTCCCTCCTGAATGCGGGACTATCCGGAACTGGAACGTACACCATGTACTTTTTATACATACGATATAAATATATACAGTATAAATACAATGTATTCATATATATGTATATATAAAGAGAATTACACATATATTATACACATATAAGTACATATATATTATGTATATATGTATATATATATGTGTCTGTGTATATATACACATATATGCATACAATGCATATATATGTATATATATATATATATATATATATATATATATATATATATATATATATATATATACGCATTCAAACACGAAATCCCGCCAAACGGCGAATAAATACTCATATATACAGAAACAGATATAAGGAAAATGGATAGGAACACATATAAAGGACGAACACAATAGAGGTGGGGAAGGCGGAATCGAACGGATCACAAGAGTAAAAATATCTCCTCAACCGGGACTCGAACACCGGATCTTTCCACTTGCCGGGCGGATGCTCTTAACCACTTGAGCTATCGAGGATATGTAATTTACCCTGAGATCCGTGGGTCTTATATGTCGCCAAGCGCCCCGATTCTTTCAGCCAAGAGATGGCGTCAGGGGGCTGTTTCACCCAAGTTAAGAGCATCCGCCCGGCAAGTGGAAAGATCCGGTGTTCGAGTCCCGGTTGAGGAGATATTTTTACTCTTGTGATCCGTTCGATTCCGCCTTCCCCACCTCTATTGTGTTCGTCCTTTATATGTGTTCCTATCCCTTTTCCTTATATCTGTTTCTGTATATATGAGTATATATATATATATATATATATATATATGTATATATATATATATATATATATATATATATATATATATATATATATATATATATATATATATATATATCAGGCATCTTCCGCAGTTTCTTGGAATTTGTTGGATTTAACCTCGTGGACTGTGGCGCGTCGCACACGACTACGAATGCCTGTGACATAGTACGTACGGTATTTCGTCAGAGCATCTTGTTCCTTCAATGCCCCCAAAATTTCCCAGTTTAAGAGGACATCTCGATAGCTTAGCTGGCTTAAGCAATCGACCGGATATCGAGGGATCCGGGTTCGAATCGAACACACAAAAACTTTTCTTTTTTGTGTGTTTCTGCGTTTTTGTTCGCTAGTGCTAACTTCATATACATTATATATGTATGTCTGTTATATATATATATATATTTTTTTTTTAAGGTAATCTACCGGTTAAGGTAGGTTTTTGGATGGACACAACTACCAAACAGGCATTTTATTATTCCTAACAAAACAAAAAAATCCATCATCCTACTCTATATCAGGTCCCTCTTCATCTCTGAGTACTTTCTTCCTCCCTTCATCCCGTCCAACATCCCTATCCTGTTCCTTCCCTTTCCTCTTTTGCCCAACATTCTACCCTCTATCACAGTCTTCAACATCCCACTGCCGGTCAACACCCCCTTCATCCACTTTCCCTGCCTCCATAGGATTGCTCCCAACAAACCCCTCTCTTCGCCCACCATACCAAGTACTTCCTCATTTGTTTTCTTCTCTGTCCATTTCACCTTCTCCATTCTTCTCCACACCCACATTTCAAAAGCCTCCAATCTACGTCTATCCTCCTGCTTCAATGACCACGTTTCCGCACCGTACATAGCTACGCTCCATATCAAAGTTTTTACGAGTCTTTTCTTAACATCCTTACTCAACGTCCCTGTCATCAACTCCCTCCTCCTTGTGAAAGCCTCTTTGCCTAGCGCAATTCTTCTCCTTACGTCCCTACTACTTTGACCGTGTTGGTCCAAAACACTACCGAGATACGTAAACTGTTCTACCTGCTCTAGATTTTGCCCTCCTATTTTAATGTTAAGCTTGGCCTTTTTCTTTCTAGAAAATCGCATAACCTTTGTTTTAATAATGTTGATTCTCATCCCATACCTGTCGCACTGAATTTCCAATTTACTCAGCAATGCTTGCAGCCCCTTGGCTGACTGACAAACTAAAGCTTGGTCATCAGCAAACCTAACTGATTTTACGAATTCCCCGCCCACTTTCATTCCTACCTCGAGTCCTTCCCATGCCTCTTTGATCATTTCCTCTGCATACAGGTTGAACAGCAATGGTGATAATGGGCAACCCTGCCTTACACCCCTGCCTAACACTGCCCATTCTGACTCCCCATTTCCCACCCGCACCTGAGCAGTCTGAGACATGTACAGGTTGCGGATTAGCCTCCTTTCCCTCCAATCTATTCCTATTTTCTGCAATATACCCATTAGTTTTTCCCAATTCACTCTATCAAACGCTTTTTCAAAATCTACGAAACAGGCAAATACCTCCTGGTTGTGTTCTATATTCCTCTCGATTAATAATCTCATTACTGTAATGGCATCACGCGTACCTCTCCCCTTCCTAAACCCAAACTGATCATCCCCTAAGTAATCATTTGCCCTACTCTCTATCCTTTTGTTTATGATCCTGAGAACAACTTTAGCTGCGTGGGATATCAAACTAATTGTCCTATAGTCCTCACATGACGTGGCCTTTACCTTTTTCGGAATAGGAACTAAAACTGATCTCACAAAGTCTTCCGGCCAGATTCCCTCCTCATAAATACTACGGATCAGCCCATATAGCCTCTTCCTCCCACACTTTCCTAAGCATTTTAAAAGTTCCACGGGAATGTTATGTACCCCCACGGCCTTATTTAGTTTCATCTCCCTTAATGCCCTTTCCATCTCATTGTCTAGTATGCCTGGACCTAAGCTGTCTTCCTCTACGTCATATTCTTTTTCAATGTCTAACTTTGTTGGTCGAAGTTCTTTACCATACAGTTCTTCTATATACTCCTTCCATCTCTCTTGGATCTTTCCTGCGTCAACTATTACCTTACCCGCCCTATCTCTAACTGTTAGCATAGCTCTTCCTTTCTTACTTCCCGATAACGATTTAACTTTGCTGTACAGCGCACCGATTTCACCCTTCCTCTGGAGACTCTCCATATCCTCGCACTGCGTCTTCCACCAGGCTTCTTTTGCTTTATTATATATATATATATATATATATATATATATATATATATATATATATATATAATTATATTTCACTAACATTATGTGGATGTTTACACAGATCAAATCAATGGCAAAAATATAGTCACCCACTGATAGTCTCCGAGTAGCTTTGAAATTAAATCCAAACAATAGTTCAAAAATACATACCTCTCGTTGTCATAATAAGTGAACTTTCATTCTTAGGGATATATTGCTAACTAAAATTGATCGCTCCTTTAAATTAATATTTCTTCATAATCACACCTAAAATTATGCATTCTTCATTAACAATCGGGGAAACAATGTCCCCAAACGTAATAATTCATTTAAATGATCTGATATATCTACTATTAATACTTCTCGTATTAATTTAAATAAAACGATAATGATTAAAGTCAAGATTTGTACGTCCGAACAGTCATGAGTTTCATACTTTAGCAAGATAGAATTCATAGTATTTTCAATACTTCGATTACACCGTGAAACATCAGCTTGATGTGAAAACTAGCTTCTTAAAATACTAAAACTAACATAGGAGTTTTATCGGTCGAACGCAAATAAAAGAAAAACATTTCCCAGAATTTACAGCGATGATACCCTTGACTTCACTCGCCTCACTCGAGACCTCACTCGCCCGAATAAACCTTGGGTAAATTAACCACAATGGTAAAAATCCCAAGAATAAAAAAAAATCCTTGAAATAATCCCATAAATCTCCGAATGTAATGAACTCTTGGATATATTATGATGTTTAAAGGCGCTATGAAGATCCAAACTTAATTTGTACCTTTTAGGGTGCTGGGAAAATGGCGGGGTGAAAAGAAGGAAGTGAAGAACAGGAGAGAAAATGGCCTGGACCCAGAGACTAAAAGGTTTATCCCACAGGAGTTCGGCGGATCTCAGAAAACACTCACCTTCTTCCACGTTACAACTCTCTATCATTTCAAAAAAATAAAATTACGACATACCGACATATTTACGACACTTGGAAGTTCAAAGTTTCCCAATAAATATTTCGTACTCGCAACGCTGCATTTCTTTGTTACCACATAGAAAATTTACGGCAACTACCAATGAATTTCAAGTAAACAAAATAATTGTAAATAGGAATTATCTAATATATTGTATTTGCCATCTTTGTACAAACAATTAATGACCTCTTTTTCCCATTCTCCATCCAGTAGTCGAAATACAAAGCCCTTGGGAAAGGGAGGGAAAACTTCAAACGAGAATAATTTTATATCCTAATTCCTATAATAAAGTTGAAAATAATTTTAAAATTGAAAATAATTTCAATTCGTTAAAAGATGCAACACTCTCTGCTGTAATGGGTTTACGCTCGGCGGACAGCAGGTGTTCAAAAGTAGTACCGGAAATATAATTAATATTCATTGTGAATGTTATTAAAATCATTCACAAGGGGGACATGGCCCCGTTGAGAAAAGTTCAAGGGGGCATGGCCCTGACGAATCCTACCCTCTATACGATTAGTTCCTCCTCCACGGAGTATATGAATCTTTTTTTCCTTGAGATTTTCACTTCAAAGTTTCATGAAAAGAGGACCAACACCATCTGTTAAGACAAGCTCCCATTCTTTCAGATTAGAAGAACGTTTAATTTTAAAATGGTATTGTTCTTCTGTTGAATAAAGTTTACTTTAAACCATTTTACGAGTAATACGGAGGCTGATGTAACCCTCTGACCTAATAAGTGATATACACGGTACCCAAATGACAATATCAATCAGCACTCACGTTAACAATAAACAATATTTTAGTCCAGGCGTTAAACTAATAAATCACCACTCAACGGTCTAACCTTCCGAATAGTCTACAGGAAAGTATATCGCAGAAGTTATCAGCAAGATGTACAATATGTGCCAATATGGAATTTTTTATGATCCACTCAAAGCAAGCACTCATCTCATTGTTATACGCTCGATATGCGATTGATCGCCTATACTGGTAATAGGACATGTGCTGTTGGAATCTAAACAAAAAACTAACCGCTGGAAAAAGTTCGTCCAACGCTTAAGCTCCTATTTAATGTACCAAAATTTGTAGTTAATTAACATAATTGTGATACTTTTTTCCCTGGAATCACGCTATTATAATACTTCTGGTATTCATCACAGCAAGGTCGAACTTATAAGAAAAAGCCTTCGACAAACATGCACTGATTTTACAGTATTATGTTTACAAATCATTGTTATTACGGTTCAAACTTTTTTTCTCAGAAATATAAAATAATAATAGGGTTATCGATCATTTTAGCGACCAAATGAAGATATATTTTTACTTTCCTAAATTCATTGTATTTATGGATGATGGATGACATGCTTCATTACGATAATTTATTTCTCAAAAGTTTATCCGACAACATCTCTAAAACGTTTAACCCACTTCCAAGTCATCTTAGAACAAAATATTTGTTTTTTAGCCCTTGTGATCGAGCAAATATGAAGGAAATTCAAGATATAAAATCACTTGGCATACAATTCCCCATTTCTTAGACGCCATTTTTCGGAAAACTTAGTAACTCTTACCAGCGAAATACTCTGAATACACAGGAGGATTGTTACTACATTCGATTCACCGCTTCGCAAATGCGGACGACTCCAGCTCTCTTACATGTAAATATACAAGAAAAAGAGATAAAAACGCTAAGTATGGAGCTTTTAGTCAATTTTGTTTCCATGTGTCTTTGCAAACGTCTACAATGTATCCGTCGCTGCAAAACTCGTAGATGTTTCTAAATTCGACGGCATGCCTACTGCCTATTTTTAAAAAATACCGAAGAATGCCTGTTCAATGTTCATTACCTTAGAATATACGAGCAGCGCCATGAAATGGCGAGGGAGGTCGTTAATATGCGGAACGTTTTACTATTTCCATCTAAGAGAAATTAAAGGGAAGAAACACATTGAGTAAATGCATGCAGATCGTGGTTTACACGAAGAGTTTACAGGCTCCACTAGCGTTTGAATTTCAACTGCCATACAAACTGTATCCACTACGTCTCTAAAATTACTCTTGGAAATACAGACGAAGTTTAACTGGCCGCGACAAAAGTTATACTGGTGAAATGTATGGTGACATTTATGTGTGCACAATTATGAAAGCTTTTTGGAAGAATAGCTTCAATGATCGATACCTATAAATGAACCAGAACCACAAATAGTTTATAGCAGAACAAAGGCTGATGGAGATTGATAAGCTATTTTAAAATATTTTAATGAGCAATTTTACTATTTTAAGAATTAGATGTAAAATTAGTGAGCTCTAAAATACGTATGTGAATACATTTTAAAGAATACTTCCGAAAACATCTGCATTGGTACCTAACAGCTACCCTGCCAAAATTCTTCCTGACCCCAAAAAAAAGAAGGTACTTACTCTTCAACCACCACAAAAAACTGATTAATCCCCTTGCAGTGATATTTAGCTTCAAATGAAATTCCAAAGTATGATATACTATACATGATTTTTAACCGCAAAATACATACAAATCAGACGTCAGAGTATATGTCAGATATACGTGTGTAAGTGCTTAATAAGGTGCGTGGGTTTTATTTGTTGAATAAAACAATAGGTTTAAGCACTCATTCAGTGCCACAGTATCCTGATAAGTTTAGTAAGGACTGAAATAAAATGCTTATATATTTTTAAGGCTTTGATTTTTTACTAGTATTTAAAAAATTGTGCCATGTCTCCCGATTACTCCCTAGGTCTTCATAAAGTATCTTGAGACACATATTGGGAAATAAGGGTGTCTATCCGCTGTGGGCAGATTTCACCTCACCTTTTAACTCGTGGCTTTCGGATTTAGCTACATATCTGAGCTTCTGGGAGAAGATCGACTGAGACCGTTTCAATTGAATTCATCTCGAAATTTCGTAACAAAAACTCACGTTAAGCGACGCTAATACTGACTCATCATCCTACTTTATGAACTATGATAAAGCATACACGCCAGTAGGAAACCGAAAAGAAAAGTTAATGGGTAGAATTAAATCAATCGAAAATACCATTAATAAACGATTCTAGTGATAATTAAATGAATAATACAATGTATCTTTCCACTGTGAAAAGACAGTGGAAAGATACATTGTATTCTTCATTTAATTAAAATGAATTTCCACAAAGTTGAGCCGGGAACAATTGAAGATTCTGGTGGTGACCACCACTACTCAGGCGGATTTCTGCGAAGTTTCATTCCTTTATGACAGAATTACAATTGTGGAAGCAAGTTTCAGAGTGGCGTTAATTACCTCAGTTGTCGAATGCCTCCCCTAATTACTGCTAGAAACTACTCGTGCTACTACTA
The DNA here is from genome assembly GCF_022747635.1 of Hetaerina americana. Lineage (NCBI taxonomy): Eukaryota > Metazoa > Arthropoda > Insecta > Odonata > Calopterygidae > Hetaerina > Hetaerina americana. The sequence goes on from NW_027286763.1 coordinate 36,707,699, forward strand.
CTAATAGTTTCTCAAGAGCTAACAGTAGCACAATCTCTCCATTATCGGTTTGATTATTGCGTAGCATAGGTTACGGATGAATCCAAGGGCTACACGTTCGCATGCAGTGCTAATGACAAATTTCACCGGGAAGCTCAGTAGTCTCTTGGATATCCAGCATGCGGGAGAGGAGGCATGTCCTTGCCCTCGAGCGGCGGCGATGTAATGCATCGCTCTATTTGCCTCGTGACAGGAAACATCCTCTCCGACAACCGCTCATTATTTTTAGGCGACACTTATGCTGCAGGTTTCTTCCGACGCATTCTACAGCATCCCATTTGATATTGCCCATTTCTTCTCGCCTCATTCATTCACCGCACCGACCTGCCACTTCTGATAGCGAAAATGCCATTTCGTGCATGGGCTGCCTTACATTATTACTTGGTATCCACAAGCGCGAGTGTACTGAGCTATGTCGTGGTGTTCAAATCGAATAAACGGAGGGGAATGAAGATGACTGCCAGACGCTTAAAAAATTTCCTTCGAATGTAAAGCACTGCAGCTGCAACACAATTCTTAAAACTGTTTGCTGGAAATATTTTTAAAAAGAGGAAAATCAGTAACATTATGCTAAATATATAAAAATCATCACACAGTATCCAAACCGACGGTTGGTTCGGTAGATGATGTAGAGTTCACCCAATGTTAAGCCCATTGGCGCGCGAAATTGATACATCAGGGCAGATATTTTCCCTGGGTAGGGTATGGTTTCTCAGGAAGACCTGGTACCCGAAAAATCACGCAACCGAGGGTGACCAGAGAGGTGGGCCCAGGAATCGAACCCGGGACCTGTGGTCAGTAACCCGAGGCTCTACCTCTGGACTGCCGAGTCCCCCGCAAAATATATATGACACTTGAAATATATAAGGGTACATCTAGCAGATTGCTTTATAAAATGAAATAACTCATACGCTTTGAATATCCGCAACGTGCATTCATCGAAAGCTCAACTCTGAAGGAAAATCCATTTAATTATATTTTATCAGAAACATTCAAATTTTTTTATAAGATCCGTCTGAATCCACATTTCAAACAGCATCTATCACCAAGCAATCGCTTTCAAGAAATAGATTTCATTAACCAACTATGTGCATCTATGTCCGCAACTAAAGAGCGAAGTGATTAGCAATAAGTATCATTTATGTGCCCAGTCAGTTCAGTTAAGCCTCAATTAGAATTGAACTTGAAAAAGTGGGTAGTGGTGAATTTTTGGAATAGCAGTAGTACACTTCCGATCGCCTAGTGCATTAGGAACACCGAAATAGAAAGTGCAGACTAGATTAAATACTAAGGCTTTATCCTCACTCACAACCTCCACTGGGTGAAACATAAAACATGGGGAATGCGTGGACAAGCTAACAAAAAATAAGGATTTATTATGAGAGTATTCGGGAAAAGTGACGAGAAGGTTAAAGAACAATGTTATGTTTCGCTAGTTGTGTTTCATTTTGAAAGATGCTGCTTGTAAATGGGATCCTGATGAAGTATTATTGATTGCCGAATTAGATCGCGTGCAGCGTAGAAAACGTTGTAAAAATAAACTGAGTATCTTATCAAAATTGCTACAGGAACTAGGCTGGGAATCACTCACGGAGCGAAAATTAAATTACAGATAACATTTCTTGCATGAATTGGAAGGTCTCTTTAGCGATGATGTTGAAAATGTATTATTAACCCCATCGTGATACGGTAGTAGACGTCATGTAAATAAAATTAGAGAGATAAAGTTTAGAGCAGATGGATTTAAAATGCTAATTTTCCCACGAACGATTTGGGATCAAAATAACTTTATCCCACCGCGCTAGAGGGGAAAAGTATTTTGTGTATGTTGCGTAATCACCATGCCCTAGCATTGGCCTACCACACCTCCTAACATTGGCCTGCATGGTACCTGTATATGTTGAAGCTGTTTCTATCAAGTGTCCTCGCACGAATTAAGGCTAGAAGATCCTATTCCATGAGTGTTTAAGTAAAGCAACCTACCCGCCCTGCTTCAGGCGGCTATTTCTCGTCTACATTGCTAATGGCAATTGAAATACAATTATTATTGCCGGCAGAATTGCTTTTTATCTCTCCTGCACGAAAAGAAGCGCGTACCATCGAATATTTTCCACGCAAAGCTTTGTATTCCATTAAAATTTATTGGATACATCCGCACCATGTGTCGGAAAGACGCGACTATCGCACAGATATACAAATATAAATATTCCACGAAAGAAAATTGTTTTAATTCTTGTGTAAATTTCCTTACAAAATACAAGAACAGTACCAAATTCGGATCAAAGTGGGCACCGAGAAATTTTCGGGTACAGTGAAAGTTGATAAATTCTTAATATCCGCATGGGTATGAGTGAAAGGGCAGGGTCGCCAACCAGTAAGGTAGCGGACGCAATTGTTGATTCGTGTAAAAATTTGGATATAATTTGCAATGACCTTGTTTATTTAACTGTTTCCTTTTATGCGTATTCGCCATCGTGCCATCAGCACAGGGCCGCTGACGATTTTCCAATAGACGCTGTATCAATTTCGTTTTACACAAAGTTGGAACGTGAACTTAACTATGCTTCATATGCATGCACTCCAGACATTGTCTATCTTCGCGGAAATATCAAGTTCGATTATGTCAAATTTAATTAGCATTTTGATTTATGAAATAATCGTTGCTTCTACTTTTAGCCTTAATCGCCGCCGTTCTCTAAGTGGCATTCACATTCATTTTATCCCCTCCTCCTTTGTAGGCTTTGCGATGAAATATTTTTCACTTGCAAAAGGAAACGTCCCCTTTTAACTTACAAAACAGATTATATTCTAAAAGGAATAATTATAACCTTACAATTACGAACGATGAAAAATTCAATGATCCCAAAGTACGCATCCAAAATCAGTAACCTATCTATTAAAGCATTCACGTTTGTGAAAATAATTTAATATATTTGCTTCTATTTCGCTTTTTATTCCCTTGCAGACAAACATCCTACATCTTTTCACAGTTTGTTGAAGCAGTCTTTGTGATTTCACTAAATTACGTACACATTTGCCTCTACGTATAGATGCTATCATGAGTTGGTGATAGGATCTATGAACTGCGTGAAAGAAAAACAGGGCTTTAATTTAAAGTGATATTTCAGATAACTGTGTCTGGAAAAATCTCATTTTTATCTCTACAGAAAATGAAATCACCTAGTAGATAATATGACACAGCATATGTGGATCTAGAGAGATGAGTTGAAATTTCATTACATGAAAGGCTACTTTTACGCAAAGAGGCTAATGTAGCCAAATAATTATCATATTAAAATAAGATAAAATCAATTAAAGTCGGATTTTCATTTCTATTTGTAGTACCTTGCAAGTCAAAGCTACGTTATGAGGCAGGGGGTGAATACACACCACATTAATTTTGACCCGAATATTTTTACCCGTACCGCGGTCAGACAAGGTTAATTAAAGAGCGAAAGAAAATACACACAACCGAATGATAAAATCGATCGACGCACAGTTATCCAATTGCTGACCATGCGGCCGCTGAGCCAATCAAACTCGCACGCATGCGGATATGGAAATCCAAGCTACATTGACGAACGACTTGAAAGTTGCACATAGCAATTATATATATACCTGTATGCTTCAATAAACTATTGGTTAGCTAACAAGAGCTCAAACCGATTTGACCTCGATAGGTAAAGTCCGTTCGGGTCTCATAAAATTTCGGGGGTCAACGACGCACACTACAAATATAATTATGAAAGACACAAAAAAATTCATCCAAAGCAATGGCTTTGGTAGGAAACAATCCTCAGGCACTATGCAATACTCCTTTGAACGATTGCCAAATACTTCGGAAGTAGCAATGAGTTAAGTTTCTCCACAAGGAAGATAAACCCATATTTCGCTTTTTACGATTCACGTACTTGTCCCTTTGATGGCGTTTTACGAACTCCGCTTTTCATTCGTGGAACTCTCCTATATAAACTGAGAGGCAAACAAAGCCCTTTGTTATTCAAAAGTCAACGGCCTCCCCGGGGCAATCTCATCCGAGGTACTGTTTTTCCAAAGAGAGTGATCTCGCTACTTTCAATGCCCTTTGAAGTGAAAGTCGCCACCAATGTCAGATTCTCTTGACTGATTGACCGAGATAGCCCGCGAACATTCATATTCCACGGACACAATTCGGAGCGTAAAGCTAACCCTTTGAATAATACCACTGTATACATTTCCCAGCCTTCCCCTTCCAACGTGATGACTGCTGTAGGCTGCTACACTTAAAAACTCCACACAACTCCATCACACACCGTACAATATCGCAGACACTTAATGACTCCAAGCGACCCTTTTTTCCAAAAACAAACCACAACGCCCCTTCTCTCTGTAGCGTATTTCTTCGTGTAATTGCCTTCATCGCTTAATAATCGCTCCCCTCGATTTATGTGGCGGAAATAACACACAGTTTTTTGCGCCACATAATTGCCACTCATTTCTTGGACGCGATGGTTATCAATGTTCCTGCAGCACCTTCCTTTCTACTCATCCCCTACCCCCGCGCATAACCGATAGATGGCTGTATTATTGGCGGGTCGATCCCGGGGCGAAAAAAGGGCTTCCCAGATTTTCTGGCATTTGACGCCGCAGGGGAGAGAGAGAAAAAAACTGCCAAATATGCATCGCCTCCACTTCGATGAACAAGAGCGGGATTATCGAGTGGGAAAACGCGGTGATCCAAATTAATATGTGCTTTCATTTAACCTACTCGACCAATAAATAAATATAGCTGGAGGGATTATTTGTGGCCGCACTGTAATCAATCGTCGATAAAACCTCATCGGAAGACAAATTATCATTTCCATCCACCCGCGCTGTATTTGAGCGGCATTTAATTTTTCTGTCATGGTAAAAGAATTGGGGAAATTTGCCTCCGACTGTCTCGGTAAATATCGGTATTTTTTTCTGGATCATTCTTCTTGGATCCAATATTCGAAGACCGAAGCAGTTTACATAGGTTCTCGTGTTTTACACCATGGTTTTTTAGAAAATTCCTTAATCATATGGATGCCAAAAGGCCGTTTTGAGAAAATTAACCTCAGTTTAATTTAGATATTATGTGCTATTACATGTGGATATTAGTCAAAAATACTCGAGTCGGACAAACACAGTTTTCATTCCCTTACATATGGCAACTGTTAGGCAACGAATCCCTTTCTTCCTCTTACGACATCCCTGTTTTCTCGTTACATCGCCGTGGATTCAACCTTTTTCTATAAATCATAGCTGACTACAAAGCTGTCTCAAATCCATCACACTTCCACGATAGTGTATCCGTATGTGGCGTTCAATTCAGTTATGGCGTGTTGAAGTGAATTACTCGTAAGGTAAAATAATATATGAACCAAACTCTATCCAAATATAACGACCACAATGCCTGGCGTATGGATTAGATTTTTCGGGTTAAGAATCGAACACACTGGCCTGCTTCGTAGATAATGTTGGCATTCAAAGAAACGATCAAAGTAACCGACTTTGTTACCAGTCCTGAATCATTTGAATTATCCCGATCTTCATCACTTACTTAAATTACAATTCCTAAAGTAATAAAGCCACCTCTTTAAGTATTCTTCTTTCTCCTCCTTTGATTTCATATCTATCCTTATCCGTTCGTCAATTACTTGGAGCAGTAGTTAACCCTTGAGAAAAATCGCCAACACTATCATTGTCGCCTATTGCAGTCAGCCCAAAATAAACAAAGCACTTAAACTTTATCAAATCCGAATGCTTCTTCTCGCGAATTCCATGTTTCAACCCCTCTTCTTAGAAGAAAATAATCAGCTTAGCGAAAAAGTAAAATTAAATGCCCTCTCCTGTACTCACTTTCGTCCTGACGCCTTTCGTACGTTATCAACTAGTGAGTTTAACGGAAACATTATAATTCTAATTTCTACCTCTACGTAAAAACGTAATTTAATTGAAGAAAAATGTTTCACCATTAACTCCTTTACAAGCCCAATTCTTAAGCGGAAATTAGGTTGCTATCTGAGACTTGGTTTATTTTAGTTTTGTTAAAATGATGGACGGCTGTGAAGCCTCACCCAAAAAAAAACCGAGTACGTAGACATTTACTTGTGAGAGACCTACTCAGGGTCAAAAGTAGTCTGGTGCTAAACCAGCCATAAATCCTATGGGTGGCTTGAAGGGTACATGTATGTAATAATAATAAATGGGGGAACCAAATTAAGGGCTACACACAAATTCCATAACTTCTGCATATCACAACTTTGAAATTTTAAGGTCAACGGAGGAGGGAGATGTCATTACAAAAAGATAACTCTCAAAGAAGAAACATAATTGAAGACACAAACACACAATGCACTGGTACAACCTTTCAGAATAGAGTGAAAAGCGACAATTTCACACTTGGAGAAACATGTAATCCCATTTGGTAGGTGTGATGTTTTAGCCAGATCTACTACAAGGGTGCATTGATAAAAGGGGGAGATATAATAATCGGATCAGCGAAGACTTTCTATCAAATTTTTCCGAAAAAATCGCCAGAAAAGCAATACTTAAAATTGCTCTTAACATTCTTCCGGGGGTTTACGGGGTGAAAACACGAGAATGCTTAGATGATCGCTCCAGGAACTTCGAACGATCGTCACATATGTCGCATAAGAATTCATCGCGAAAAATGACTAAGCACATGCATATAAACGAACATTGTGGGCGCTGTATCATCTTAAAGTGTACGAATAGAAAATGAGGGCCACAAAACACAAGGAACAAAATGAAATCATGAAGAAATTCGAATTAATGCTTTTTGTGAGATTTGGAAAAGCTTTTCATATGTCTCGCGTGTAAGCGTGTCACTATACTAACCTTTTTGTATGGTTCATGGATATTTTCATTCGTACACAATACAACATCCGTATTCGTTAACAATTCATGTAATTGTATTCAAATGTCTAAAAAAAATCAACCATATACGTACTATATTTAACTTGAAAAACTAATGAGGGCTTTTCCCAAATTATTATTGGAAAAAAAATGCTGGGCTAATTAGCTCACGATAACGTAGAAACTGATTCGCATTTCGCGGAAAAGACTACGAGGTGCGATTATTTGGCCACACTAACCCTTTTGTGGGCTTAACCGGGGCCCAAAAAGTCCCAAAATAAATGTCCTAAGCCTCTATTATCGGGGATAAACTTGAGGCAATCCGAGACTTCCACTGGGTTACACATGATGGACGTGGACCTCTAAATACAGAAGTAAGCTGCGACACAAGCAAGTGAACTCGACAAGTAAGCCGTCGTGGACAATAAGTATCAGTACAAAAGGAGGATTTTGAATACCCCATTAAATTGCCTAAATTTCCTGCGAAAGCCTTCGAAGGTCTTGGCGAGCGGCTGCCGCTAAACGATAGGCCGCCAATTACCAAGAGGAGGAGACAGCATCCCTCCTATGCGCGATTGGAAATGGAGACCGGAGGAGCGGTGAAAATTACTTAACGAATGCACTACTGCGATATGGAGGGCAACGGGAAACCGCCACAATACTATCTGGAGGAGCGTCATCTCACCAAATCTTCTCTTTTTCTTTTGGAAGGCCGAGGATGAACTGCGAGAAGCAGTCAAAATAAAATATCGGTGCTAAGAGCTCACTACGGAATGATGAGATTGACATAGAAAGGATAGTTATGAGATCAAACAATCTTGGAATTGATTACCCTTCATGATGATAAGGAGACTATCATGGTCGTTTTCGTTCGTCACTGAATGGCGTCCATTGTCGCATTTCCTTCGTAAACACTCGTCCGTCCGCCGGGCCAAGGGCCATGGAGGGCGAAATTTAACTATAACCACAACCGTTTCGCTGAAAATGAATGGATACGTGGGTAGAGGTAGTGTATCGAGTTAATTACGTAAAATACCAACACCCGACGTATTCTTTAGCCTGAAGTCCCAAGAACAAATTCACTGTGGCTCAACCTTAAGCTGAATGATAGGTGTACTTTCACTGGAATGATGAGCATGGACTATGACTCCCTAGCAACATTTTTGTCCCCTATTTTGTTTAAGGTAAAATTAATACCCCTTAATGCATGATTTCATATTGGTGCATTAAATTTCATTCAATATTGAATGTTCATCCGCATTAAAGAAAACAATAATTTTTACGTCAGTTTCTGAAGGGTATATAATCATGTCTCTAAGCTTTATAGGATAATTCCATTTTATTTAGCAATTTAACTTCTTTATTGGGGCGAGATTAAGACTATAAAGTTACTCCTAACCCCTAAACATTGCACATATATTGAAGAAAATTACAAACATTGATGCCCTTGATGGAGGAAAACCCACGAAGGAGAAATTGAACCCAGGACGTCTGGGTTGGCAGGCGATAACGTTACCCCTCCACCACCGGGGTCGGCTAAAACCGCTCCCTCCAGGAATCGAATCTGGGACCCCCTGGTAATTAGATGGATGTGATAACCACTAAACTATGAAAACACAAGGTATATCGTACAAGGGTTCCTGGAGTTACAGAACGGTTGTCTGGAGAAAAGTAGGAGATTTAACCCAAGAAAACGGAGGTGTTAATTTTCCCGTTCAGTCTGGCAACATACCTTCCGATTATTTCACAAAGCATCACTAATGACCTAACCGTATGGCCGTCAGAGGCCAAAATGTCATTTACATAAACACATAGTACTCAAACCTACAACCCAACTCCCAAGTCCCATTAGCAAACTTTCTAAAACTACACTGGAAGAAAAATATTGCGTTTTCAACGCCCGAAATCATCCAAATGAAAGATTCGGAATGCGTACAGATTAAATAATGTTATTTTCCATATTTATGACCGTATGTCCTAACGTCTCGCGATTATCATTGGGCTCATATTATGGCCAATCCCTTCCACACCACACCTGTACCAGAAATTCCAAACCATCCCCTGATAAAATATCTCACCATCGCTTAGACCTTGTATCAAGTTCAAATTGAAAAAGATACTTCCATCAAATTCTCACCGAGTCCGATTTAATATAGAGAAGCGGAGCCGAATGACGCCTCGTGGTTCCTTCCCCGTTATTAGTTTTCAGCTTCAGAAAGCCAGCTCGTGAAAGGCTACCGGTGTACATTAGATATATGAAATAGATGTAGAACTATATTAGGCAAAGTAAATATTTCTTTTAGTGCCAGGCGGATTAGAGTCTTGATCCGAATTTCGAACGCAGGTTTCCAGGAGGATATAAAAGTTGGGCATTACCGATTAAGACAACGGCAGAGTTTTAATATCGATCCTTACGCACGCGCTATCGTACGAAAATAACTTATTTAATTTATAACTGCCATTTACGTCATGCGAAATTGGGTCGCCTTCCTGTGGCGTCAAACTTCCTTAAACCCTCCCTCTACTAATGTTACACACTGCATGACCCCCTCCTGCCCCCCCCCGTTTGAGTTTGAGATAATGCGGGTAATTCAAACCTGTCTGAAAGCGGAAACGTCCTATCGATTTGAACACGACTATAAACCATAAAACCATAAACGCAGTAATCAACCCTAAGGGCGGTTTGATGGGTGATGGTAGAGTTCAACCAGTACTAAGCCCGACGGCGTGTGAAATTTACACATCAGGGTAGGGAGGCCAGTTCCTTTGCCTGCGCCGGTTATGGTTTCCCAGAAACATCGGGTACCCGAAAAATCATATACCTTGGGTGGAGGTGCAGGAGCCCAGAGAGGCTTGCCTGGGAATCGAACCCGGACCCTCCAGTCTGTAGTCCAACGCTCTATAATAAAAAAACCAAAAATTTCAAAAGCAAAAACTGAATCATCTAATAATGTCTTTCAAAAATCCAAAATAGGTAAATGCGTACCTTATTTATTTTACTTCAGGATGTTAATTTATGTGTATGAATGAGTAAGCAACTATTACCCTTATTACTATTATTAACATTATTGCAATCAAAAATATCTTAACGACGGCCGTAAGGTTTTTAAATGATCCAGGGACCAACAGTTGCCGTACTTCTAAGACCTGCCGAACACGACACTAAATATCCTAACAATGCGAATTATTATTAACCTGTTTGTCCCACCTTTTCTATGGAATACCATTTCCAATGTTCTAATTATGTTTAAGTACTATCAATTCTTAAAATTACTTAGGAAATTGCAGGGAGGAAGTTCGCTGAATGAAATTATGGAAAAAAAGTAATCATGCTATAATATAAGATGGAAGGTTTCGTTATTTTTCGATAATCTTTCCTAACTTCTCTCATCTACTCTAATAGTCGCACACAAACTAGAAACGACTCACGTGCCATTGACGGTACACGTACCACCGGTCGAACAACACTAATACAGATTATTTATTAACTCCAAAGTCTACCTTCCTTCACTCTGCTGAACGCGCCTAATCTTTTCCTCCCTCTACTCAGCCTACCCAAATTTTTCCTGTCTACCTCAGCCGGTTTCCCTGCATCTATGAATTTTAAATTCACTCATTTGAATGAATAAAAAATTTATGACATTATTTTCAAACTGTGATTAATTCTCATACTTAATATTACTCGTATGTTACAGCATTGCCGTACTTATCTGAACTCCGTTTTCCACGCGCAACGAAAACAAATGATATTAGTTCCACGTGCCTGCAGCATATGCTCTGACATCGCAGTCTAAACAGACCGAATTTCCTGACACCGTGACCACCAATAAATAACCCCACACGATACACCACAATGCTGAAAACCTCTGTGAGAATCAAATAATTCGAAATCCAAATTATGCGAACATCGACTTATTTAGAGAACGGTTTCAGATCGTATACGAGTACATATCCAACACCCCCACCCTGCACTCGAGATTCGGGACGGGGCTTCAACCCTCCCCCATGTGAAATACCCATCCCCTCTCTTCCAACGGCCCAACTTATTGATTAACTGTCCCACTAATAGATGGCGGTAGAGACGAACGGGTCGCTTACCGGTCGGCCGAGCGTTTAAAAAAGGGTGGGGGAGGGGGCACATTGCGATAACGAGTGAATGCACTGTCCCAAACAACGACCTCTGTTTCCACAAGAGGGGAGGGTGTGGAGGGAGTCGATGCGGTACTTGGATGAGGAGAGTTCGGACAAAAGCGTTGCCAACAGTACGAGAAAAAGAGTTAAAACTACACGGACACAATTTTTACCTCGTCATAATTATTTAAAACAGTTCAGTATTTGGATAGAATACATTAGTTGCATTATCAGGCAATATGTTATATTGCAATATGACAAGCAATGTATAATAAATAAAGAATTTTGAATTATTTTTTTCTAAAAGCTCTTTGATTGAGATTTTTTTAAATTTTCATTCTCTCTTTGCCCAGCATTGCCCAGCAATTTCCAGGGTCACGCCAAAATATTTTTAGCCGATTTCATAGCAGTCATAATGGTGAGCTTTATCTGCCTTTCACGGAATATACTCCAGTCTCTGCTAACTGGGGCAAGGGATAATGCGTGGATTGTCTCCCCTAAATACTGGACTTTTGGTAGCAAGAGAGAAGCATCGCTCCCACAGTAAGTTATCATCAAAATGACGGACAAGCTGATTCACGTCACAGAGACACGTAATCAATGGAACAGCTGAAATTGCACCACAGACTGCCGGCTTCAGCATTTTGACGCCAAAATCGATTTCAATCTCGAATTACAACAAGCAGTTAATCACTGCCCTTGTAACAAAAAGTGACACTATCGCCATCACAAGGGTCTTTCGTAATCAATGGCTATCCTTTGCGAATTCCCGGTTTCACCCAAACACAAATAAACCTCTTACAATAAAATATAGGGATAAGTTTACCCCAAAAACACCTGTTCACATAATTTCAGGTAAAAATATCCCAGAACCGTACGTTTATCACCTATTTTTTTCATCCATTAGGCATGGTAGATTATCTGGAGGAACTGTTGTGCGGATGGATCCCTAATAAATTCGGGCAATGCTTGGGCGCATTCCATCATATCTAGGCCGGGTGACATTCTGCCATCCACATCCTGCTGTAAAATCACGGGTGACACAAGATAAGGGACTGGACCCCTTGCAATGACGCGTAATTTCACGAGCCGTAGGGCCTGGTGTTCGGTGAGCCTCCCTGTCAATTCAAGCAGGCTTCTGATCATTGAATTGGCTCATTGGCTGCTTCTACATCATCCAGTTCTCCATTCTTTATTCAAATTATTGCTGTTACTAAAATTGATTTTGAAAATTATCATTGAGAGTTAAAGGTCACCGTATTTATAAGTAAGCAGTGAGAACACGTTGGACAGAAAACTCACAGGTCAAAGGGCCACAATAATACATAAAAATATCAGTCTTCGGAAACGGCCAAGATCATTCAAATGAAAATATAAGATTGACATATGCGAAGGAAGCTGAAAGGTCTACAAGACGCAATGGGAGTATATTAAGTCAATGCGGTGGATCGATGCATTCGCTTGTACCCCGGCCCAGTAAAATAAAATTTCAACGCTTCCCAAAGAAAACAAATCCGGATTAACTCACCAACAACGGACGTGGCAGCGTAGAAGTATCTTGATACAGGGGTTATGGAATGCACAGGTATTGAAAGGAAAAAAATAGAAAAAATTGAGGAAATACAACAATTAGCAGTGGATTTCCGGGACAGAAAAGAAAAAGAAGAAATAAGGACAGGAATTGATTGGTGATCATTTTCTTTTCTGGAGCGGAGTAGAGTGGGGCGGCTGTTTTATATTAAAGAAATGTAAACAAGTAATAACTTATTGGAAGGCTGTTAATGATTGGCAAGGGAGAATAATAATGCATGTACATGGAGCGAAATAGAGGACTGTATGGGTATACGGCCTTAATGAGGAAGCTCCAGCTGAACAGAAGACAGAAATTGAAGAGAACATAAGAGGAATAGGAACATAACTGCCCGGCTTGACATGGGTCGATAAAAATGAGAGTCAATCGGAAGAGTTTGAAGGAGTATAAAGGATGTCTCTATAGATCCTTGGGAAGAATACACAGAAAATGATAATAGGAGAAGATGATTTCCCTAAGGATCAGGATTGAACTCTTATACCAGATAGATGCAAACTCTCATGGATACAAACTTTCAGCACAAAGAAATTCATGTCTACTCGAGTTAATCCATGGTGAAAACATGGAATCACGTATAGCCCATACAACTGTATGAAACGGAGTTTGATCTAGGCACAAAATGTAAGAGTAAAGAGAAGAATGTAATTTAGATTGAATTTTCATTTAGTCATTTCAAAAATGACTTTTCCAGTTTAGACTAAAATACAATACGAAGAAAAACGAAGGTTAATGAAACCACGATAACGGATGATTCAAATTATATGGTGCATCTGTTGTAGGCATAAAATGTCATATTATTTTTATCGACAAGCTCTCAAGCAAAGACTGGTAATGACCAATGAGGACTGGGATGATAAAGATTTATATGGTTTCTTGAAGCACTCCATTGTGGAAACAGCTGAAGCTTTAGGAAGGGAGAGAAGAAATAAAGGAAGAATGGAATGGATGTTCATAGAGGCATTGTAAGTCGTGGACGTAAAGGAGGAACTATCTGAAATGGCTGAACTCGATGAATGTCGACGATTTAGATAGACACAAGGTATGTAGTAAGAAGGTCAAAAACCTTGATAAAAAAAGGAAAGCATGGGAAGAATAAATATGGAAATACACCAGTCATAGGATATAGAAGTTGTGCAGAATCCAGGGAAACGAGAAGAAAAATAGAACTGACGAACAATCCTGCACCAGCTCTATAACCGACGTCTGTGACGCAATTCAAACAGCACTTGGAAAAACTGCTTGTTGCAGAAAGACAACAGATTAAAAGAAAATTGTTGGGATAGCAATGAAATCAGTGTATGAGGCCCATTTTAGATGGAGAAGTAAAACAGGTGCTAAGGAAGGCGAGGAATGTCAGTGGAACGGGAATTGAGATCAAATTGTGGACCTCCGCAGTTAAGGCTTCTCAGTAGAATGTTCAAGCAGATTCTTGAAGATGATGACATATCGAAAGAATGGTGTTTTTCCTATACTTCCGCTTTATGGGGAAGTAAGAAAGACGTCAGTAATTATAGGGGTTTTTAAATAATACCATCCATCAAAGAAGATTTAGCAGCATTCTAAAAAAATAGGTTGGAATTAAGGGTAAAAGGGAAGATAAAAGAAAATCAGGCTAGTTTTACGATGAGATCGTATTTTTAGCCTCGGGCAATTAAGTGAGACCACGCAAACAATAGGGAGTTGGGAAGTTCATTTGGTATTTGTGGATCTAGAGAAGGCCTACGATTCTGTACTTATTAGTAGACTATAGAAAGCAATGGAACAGATTGGTATTGGATCTCAACTAATTAACGAAACGTATACACCAACAATTCTAAGCTGCAGGTAAGGTAGGAAAGAGGCTCTTTGCTCTATTCCGAACATTTAAAGGAGCAGGATTCGATTGTTCCAACACAGCCGAGGCTGCGGCATGTTCCCGACACTTTAAAAAAAATACTATGTGTGCAGAATGTGTTGGAACAATGGAATGGATCCAATGGGCGCCCCCTTTCGGCAATGAACAATATAGTCTCTACTGCTTGGGAAGACACTGATTGCTCAAAGACGGCAAGATGCTAAGTTTACGATATGAAAGTTAATGAAGGCCTTTGTATTAGAAATTTGAGTATACATGTAGAATCCGAATATCTGGTAATAGGAGGAGACGGAAAGGATTTTGAACTGCTCGAAGGCAGTCAAGCAATTTAGGTATTTAGACCCATTATTCATTAAACCGCAAGGTTTGATAAGGCTATAGTGTAGAATGCAGAGTACTACAGGATCGATGCGCAATTAAAATGTAAAATGGGGTTCTATGAAGCAGAATTATATCCAAGGAAATATAGGAGAACATTCTGCAAACACAATACTAAGGGCATACAAAATTGAGTGGGCGCAAGATAAACTTGGAGTGAATGCCTGAAAATTAATACAGACTGTGGAGATGGAGGGGATAAGGAAATGAGCCAGGATATCCAAGTTAGAAAGAAACAATGGAGATAGCAGACTAGTAATGGGCATGACAGAATCAGTGCTAGAAGGAATCCTGGGGAAACCTCTCCAATGGTACATCATGTTCAAAGAATGGATGAGGAAAGATGCCCCACGGAGTCCTTTAGAATTGTCTCAACAAGGAAGAAGGAAACGTGGATGGCCTAGGAAAACACGGAGAGAAGATATGGCCTTAATGATGAGGGGTCAAGGCTTGGAAGACTGAAATCGCCGAGGAGACTGGAGGATGGGAATACGGGGTAGTCCCTGAAAAGTGGAAATGTGCATGGTGCGTCCTATTCTAAACATTGAAACGCCTAAATATTCATTCAGAAAATTAAAAAAATACATTGATCTAAGGATCAGATATTATTTAGTCATACATTGATCCAAAACAAATTTCATTTTTCATGCTGAAGCAATCAACACTATTTTATAAACCTAATTATTCGCGTAATAACCTCGACACCATTTGGAAGGAGCCAAGCGTAATTTTATCCAAGATATTACGCATCATTTATTGGTAGACTAGCACATGTAGGAAAGGACCGGCTCAGTTCTACTCCAGAACTGTCGGGAGTGTGGAGAGAATTTTGCCCGGGATCAGGAGGGAGGAGGCGAGAGGGAGGGTGGGTTGGGTGGGAGTAGAAGGTCAGCAGGAAAGGGAGTCAAGTGCCTGAGGGCCTAAGAGGAAAAGGGGGGTGATTTGTAGCAGGTGTAGGAAGACCACTCGCTATGCAATAGAAAGGGAATATCATCATTTTTCGAAACAGTATTTTATCTTCTTGGCAAGGTGGGACTTTACAACGATATGCTACGTTTGTATCCATCGGAGCGATGACAATATTCTAGTGAAAAAAAGCAACACGTCCAACTTCATCTAATAGTTCCAATCCTTATCACATGGTAAAGGCGTTTAAAATTTATCACAAAATATCATTGTTTCTCTGCATAAAATGTCTGCACCTTTTCAAATATTATTGTTGCACAAAAAGGTAATTTCAATCATAAAATAAACGGAGGATTTGAAATTTATTTCCGAAGTTAACACATTAATTAAGTCTAAATTTCTAAACTTGTTTATGAACTCTAATTAATTCTAGCATTATTTATTGAGTAGTTATAGCAAACTGCAGAAACAATCAAAAATGCAGAAGGAATCAACACGAAATTATTTATAAAAATCAACAAATGTGTTTTTCCATTTAAAAAAATTTCTTTTTATCCTGGAGAAATAGGCAAACAATTGACAGTTATTACCTGCGTAGAGAAAGAACGAGTAAGAGCAATTTGTGGATGTGCTCATATACGATGCGGCAGTAAGTCTTCATTAATTGGCCTTTTTTTAGATTCTTCATTGATAGGTACTTGCCATGGCATTGAGCCTTGCTATTCCGTCATTCCGCTTAACCTATTCCTGTGGACCATAAGGCTCCACTTAGCATTTTAGGAAATCAGAGACTGAAAAAGGTTAAAACTAAAAATTACAATACATACAAGTATCTACAAAATATAATTTACAAAATTTGGATCCTTTGTTCTCTGGTAGTCAAGAGTAGAAATATATACCAAAGCGGAATAATAGAGTATGATGACGGTACAATATTGGCAAATAATTAATCAAAAATTCACCATAATGTCACTGCGAGAAAAAAATTAGGATTCGGCTGCAGTCCTTAATAAATAAACCAACGGCATAAAAAACATTTACAGAAATGAGATGATCCACCAATCTACAGCAGGAAATCTATGTACCAAATATTCCATACGGAGTACAAGGGAAGAGTCATGAGAATGCCTTCACGAACGAAAATCTAACAGTAATGCAAAAACATGGGAATGCATTCGGCCAGTTTACTAGCTAAAAGAATCTCCTACCTAGTTTACCTGTCCCGTAGTGGACCCAAAACCAGCTTCAGCTATTCAGTATTACGCTGCTAAGGCTAAAACACCCAACATTTCCCCATAAAATTTTCCAAATATTCACTAATTGGATTTTTAACGTTTAAGGCAGGGTTTCGATGACATTAGACTTGAGAATCGTAAACATTACCCATCTTCGTCTCACAAGACAACCTGACACCCCAACCTATACTAAACTTTTCCTCAAACCTGCATTTTATCTAATTACCTTAATTCCGTCCAACATGCCTATCCGGAGTATATTTTTTCCAAAATTCACGGACCGTAGTCTCAGGTTCAAATAGAACTGTTTACGGTACACAGACAAGTTAAATGGATCTCATTTTACAAGTTATCTGTACAACGAAAAGTCCCGTAACAGAGCCATGACTTTTTTTGCATCATGTTTCCAACAAGAAATACCCCAAAATGATTTACACATAAAATTACATTACCACCATCTGGCCATTGTTCTTTTAATTTTGCTATAAACCTTGACGCAATTTCACCATCCCGAAATAAGTTACTTTTCTCATTTCACGGTATTTAGAGTGGAATAACAGTGAGCTGCTTTTATTGTAGAAGTTCATATTAAATTTCCCGACTGAGTTTCTCTGGAACAACAACGTTCGGGGTTTAGTTATTTTTCTTTCCCTGTAACACGCTTTTTTTCAATTTGCGAAGTAATAGCGGGAAATGATTCCCATATATATGTGTGTACATGTATATACGAGTGCACACAAAACACACATGCACACATACACGCACACATATATATACATACATACATATATATTTTTTTATATACACACACATACATACATGTATCTATGTGTGTGTGTGTCTGTGCGCGTGTGTGTGTTCGCGTGTGAGTACGTGCGAGTGTGAGGGGGGGGGGGTCGCAGTAGTCCAGGGGTAGAGCGCTGGACTCCTGACTGGAGGACGCGGGTTCAATTCCCAGGCAAGTCTCTCTGGGCACCTGCAGCTCCATCCAAGCTATGCGACACATTGGCCATGCGGCGGGATTTCGAGTTTGAATGTCTATTTGGCCAATGTGGCTCGCCTCTTTCATCTGGCTATTCGTGTCAACAAACGCACTGTTCCTATCCTTTAGGATGTTGTATAATTGCTTAACCACTCTTCTTTCCTCTTGTGTGCCCTCTATTTCTCCTTTGGTGGGTGTAACAGCCCCCTGATGCCATCTCTTCGCCAAAGAATCGGGGCACTTGGTTGCATTTAGCCCCCGCAGATCTCAGTGTAAATTCCTCGATAGCTCAAGTGGTTAGAGCATCGGCCAGGCAAGTTGAAAGATCCAGTGTTGAAGTCCCGGTCAAGGAAATATTTTTGCGCTTGTGATCTGCTCGTTTCCGCCTTCCCCATTTCTCCTGTGTTCGTCTTTTAATGTGTTTCTATCCCTTTCCCTTTCATCTATTTCCTTGTATGAATGAATATATATATATATATATATATATATATATATATATATAAGTATACATACGTATATATATGATATATGTGTATATATATATATATATATATATATATATATATGTGTATATATATATATATATATATATATATATATATAAGTATACATACGTATATATATGATATATGTGTATATATATATATATATATATATATATATTTATAATATACATATATATATATATATATATATGTGTGGGTCGCGGTAGTCCAGGGGGTAGAGCGTTGGACTACTGACCGGAGGGTCCCGGGTTCGATTCCCGGGGAAGGCACTCTGGGCACCTGCAGCTCCACCCAAGCCATGTGATTTTTCGGGTACCAGGTCTTCCTGGGAAACCATTACCGCCACAGGAAAAGGAACTAGCCCCCCTACCCTGATGTGTGAATTTCACACGCCGTCAGGCTTAGTACTGGGTGAACTCTACCATCACCTAGCAAACCAATCTTCGGGTTGATTACTGAGTTTATGGTTTTATACGTGCGTGTATATGTATATATATGTGTGTATGTGTATACATAAACGAAATAGCTCGGACATGAGTTTAGATGATAAAGCCAAAGGCATGAACAAATAACTTTCAAATAAATGATAACATTAAAGAAATTTTAAACGATTGAACCAAAAGCACTTGTCAGAAATGCAATGAATTGCATTTTCTCATTTAATTGCTATCGGGGAACAGCTTATTCATTTTTCTTCCTATAAAAATGATCATGACAAGGAGCTAACGTTCGACTAGAATCGACATGCATGTGCAATTTACAAAGCTGACTCGTTTGAATTGGCAAATATAGTAGGAAAATAATAGTATCGATCATCATGACATTGCACACACTATTGCAGGCACGTGCTTTATGCTATAAAATCCATTATAGAAATTGGCTCACTTTGCATTTTACGTAGTGAAAGTGTCAATTGCCTACTTATATGTTCGAAAATTATTTTCACCGCTATTTAACTGACCCATTACTTTTACAGCCTACAAGGACGGAAAAATAATTTATACAGTAAAATAAGTAGAACTTCACAGACAACAAAAAAGTATCATTTTTATGAAGATTTTAGTTTGATAAAAAAAACAATCTCAACCAAGCGCTGCAGGGTACAAATAGATCCGAGATGATGACAAGTGCCAAAACCTCAGTCGTAATAATAAATCCTTTGAGTGAATTTCATAAACTTCCCGTCATTGAAAAAGAAGAGCTTGGATGAAAAAATAAATGTAATAAGCAAACGAAAAACTAAATGTTTATGAAAAATAACCATTAAAAACATATTTTCAAGTAATAAGTTACATGGCTATTTCGACGGAAGAACATCGTGGTATAGAGGCATTCATGTACATTCCCATGTACTCGCTGAATTCAGGTCTCTCCTTCATTTTACAAAATTAAAAACATTGGTGTAATAAATCTTTCGGTCATATAAATTTGGATTAAAACCACGCAACTGAAAACCGTGTGTTGTTTCATTTCACTCAAGTAATTTCCGGATATGTCATTAGAATGCTATAATATGAGTAACCTCATGAGTTAAATATAAATAGCAATTTCCGCGACATAAAAGCGTTAACAGGCGAAAACATATATGAAATGTGCTAATAGGAGAGGAAACTAATACGTAAAATTGTTTTCAATTCATCATAAAATTAATTTATACCTATTTTGGAAATAAAATTTACAAAAACCAACATTTAGAATGGATTTATTACATTCTGATTCAATATCAAAATACTGATTTTCAGTTATTAAAGCAAACATCAACGATTTTAACAGCCCTCACCGTGCAAATATAAAAAATGACATCCTATATGTTATTCGAGGCAAAGCTTTTGAAAGTTGGATTAAATTTTGGTGTAATGTATATTTATGATAAAAATTTTGCAGTTAATGAGGAAAAAACTGGAATTCCTGTATTCGAAAATAAAAACGTGGTTTTCAATCGGTATAAAAAATAAAGGACAATCTTGGTTAGTCTATTACCAATAAAGAAGAAAATAAATATAATTGAATCACGCAATCAATGCCTCAAAACTTGCAATTCCAGTTAATTCTACGGAAAACAGGAGCGAAACAAAAACAGCTTCGGCAGCTGAAACATGGCGATCGCAGTGAAACGTATTGCGAGGTTATATAAATAAGCAACTCGCAATAAGCTTCGGAGCATCCATTTTTGTCGAATTTACAAAGGAAGGCACTTCGAAAATTCTATCAAATTTTCAAGTATAGGTCATAGGAATCCATTTATCCGGTTTGTCCTAAGCGCAAATTAGCTTTTAAATTATAAAATGAAATTGTATCGTCGTTATTTTATTCGAATTAAGCCTCAAGAGCATTTTGTAAAACGTGTCGCCGGTTAATCAGTGAGGGGAAAGAGCACAATTTACTGTTAACGATAATATGTTACAAAAGATAATATCACAGAAGGTTTTATACTTATTACGTACGGTACCCGATTCCGAAACATAATTAAGTGCTTATTGGCAAATACGCACAGCTTATTGGAATAAAACCTTTAATGATTGCTTTTATTTAAATCTTTTTTCATCTTTCTAAATCCAGATACCTTGAGTCACATTTTCTTTCATATTTTCTAACTTATCTCGATAACCCGCATACTTTTTGTCGAATTTTATGGACACAGGACAGGGTACATTTTTAATTGACTGAGGAGTATCGGTGGAGATGCATATTAATTTATCTGAAAATAAAAATATCAGAAACCTCAATATTGTAGCATGCATAAATAAATAGTTCAAATTTTAAAGGAAAACAATGACAACACCTCGCTTTCACCTCAATTTTCGAAGGGATAATACGCTTAAATAATCAATAACTAAAGATTACATATACAGAAATGTAGCAACAAAGAATTAGAATACACATTTTTTGGAAAAAAATACTCTGACAAGGAAATAAGTTTGGAGAACAGCACACTGAAGATCAATGCTAAAATATCGGCAAAATTCCCTTGCTCTTATAAAAGCATGTTTCCCCCAAGATTTAAACACGAAAATGCAAATGAATAAAAATTCAAGCATCGATAAATCCAAAATATAATCTTAGGTCTTATGGGAAGGGACGGTTTCTCACGGACGATTTAGTCCAGTGGGTAGAGCGCTAGGCTATATACCGGAAGGCTTGAGTTCGATTCTCCGGGCACCCTTAACTTCATTCAAGCTGTTCGGTTTGCTGGGAAACCACAGGCGGCACAGGGAAAGGAATTGACGGGCCCACGCACCCTAGTCTGTGATTCACACGTCGTGGTGCTTAGTATTGGGTGAACTATACCCTCGCCACTAAAACAACCATTGGATTGATAACTGTGGTTTGGTTTTTTTCCAAATAACAATTATTATCGGCTATTTGCTTTTTCAGTCGATTGGATTATCATAGATGACCAGATTAGCAATGCCAGTTAATAACACTAGCCTCAAAGATGACGAGAACGGCTTTTCAACATAGCACGGAATCAACCGATCACAACGGAATACTCTATTGACATCTGTCTTAAACCCTAGAATTAGCGGCACTCTTTATTATAGATTTCTGGGAATAAAGACGCATTCAGTTTCAAAATATTCATGAGTTCTTGCTAAGAATAATTCATCTTAAGCTTTAGCCATTTAGGAAGATTTTTCTTGCTATTTCTTACTGCAGCGTAATACATATCTTCGAATGATGCAATATAAGCACGATTGCTGAGTTGCACATGACAAGTAACCACAGTGACCTTGCACAATGCATGCGCCGAGGATAGTTGAAACTTCACGTTCATCAGAAAATATTTGTTTTCTTTTCTGCAGAAATTATGACAGAATAACAAATAAAAACACGATATTCCGTTCTATTTAGAAAACACGTGTTGCATGTAGTTGTGTCGATTGGCAAAAAATCACTTATATTTGCCCTTGTTTACAATACATTTTCCAGAGAAAAATAAAAAAGCAGAAAATATTTCGGTAAAACTATCTCTTACAATGTTACCTCAAATTAATCCAATCTGTGCTAAAAAAATTAGTAAAATAATTATTTAAGTGGTTTTTCTTACATTTATAGCTCAGTACCTAAAGCTTGCGCATTACTGGTTAGTGCGTTGGTCTTTCAATAATGTACTAAAAAAACATCTATTAAATGCCAAATGGAAGAAATCCATGAATAGCTCAACATATATATTACGGGAGAATCACTGAAACTTTAATCGAGAAAAGAAGTTATAATTACTTATGAGCACCCCCATTTTATTCAATATAACTTAAAGATTTTTTATAAATTTACGAGTGCCGTGGAAGTAAAAAAATGAAAGACTAGTTGAAGTGGAATCTTAAAATTTTCACATTTGCCGATTTTGTCTTACGGATAATTCTGAATCATTCTTGATGCATAATTTTAATAATTACGGATAGGAGGTTGGCTTGGTGCAGCGGGTATAAAACTGACTTCCCATTTGGAGGGCCTATGTTAGAAACCGCCCGGTGAATACTGGAATTCAATAGTGTCCCATCCCTTGCTTAGCACCGAATGGAGAGTACTATAAATACAGTGTACTAGCCATAAGACGATAAGTATAAGTAAAACCTTCTACAATTCGTGAAGACTACTAAATAGGTGAAACAGTTCTAAGTCGACTCCCGAGTTTCTCTACTCCCAACCTTCTTTCCGTATAAACTTTTAAATAGGAGCGCATCCCTTCTAATCTAACTCATTCATATAATACAACGTCGAAAAACGCAGTTTAATGTTAGGCTTGATAAAAGGTGAGTGGAATGCCAAGAAGAAATTTTGTCCTAGAAGTCGTTTAAACAAATCAGTCAATATAAGAGGCATCGTAAAATGTTAAAAATATAATAATAAATATCTCTCGAATAACCGATAAAAAACTTCCATTCATTTCAATAACTCTGATGAATCTCCATCCCATTCTTCAACATTTCATCCCCTATCAAAATGCTCTCATCCACTTCTCCTACCTCCTATGAATTTTTCCCAAGGACGATCTCTACGCAAGGCCTTCTTCTTTTCCTTCTCTTTTTCCTTTCTGCCCTTTTTACTTTTCCTCTGTTCTCCGCACCCAAATATCAAAAGCCTTCACAATCTCGGCCTATTATCTTGCTTTAACGACCACGTTTCCGAGCCATAGAAAACCACACTCCATATCAAAGCTTTCAGTATTGTGAACTATGTTTACAAAAGTGTAAAACGCAATTACCTTAAAAGCCAGGGGGTATGCCAAATGTTAAATAATTTTAAGTCAACAGGAAGTCTCTAGAAATAACAATGCCTCCCTATTGCGAGTACTTTCTGGGTGGCCGAAATATTCAGTGGCTGCCCGAGCGGGCAAGTATAAACCAAGTGAGTGGAATCTCACCTTGACCGGTCATTGTACATTACAAACGCATTGCATTGGAAAGAAAAAAACATGGCGGAAGTGGAAGTGTGGTTTGCGATAAGGAGAAACTTAAAACTAGGAATAAAATATGAAATCTTAGAAAGGAAATCCATTCTCCAATACGAAAATAATATTATTGCATAGAGATTGAATATTCTGTAAGGATAAAAAAATGCGAACAGTAAATTAAGCGAATGTTATAAAGAATCACTCAAAGACCCACATATATACATGTCCAACGTATACATTTTTTGTCAACCTAAATAAGAATTCTAATAATACGCATTAATATAATTGTACGGCGAATTGTACAAAGTTCACCCAAACGGTTGTTGAAAGAAATTCTCAACAAGTACCATGATAAATTGGTATTGGAGAATAGTTTGAGGTGTTAATTTTCGGTAAAACTTAATTCTGCTGTGGTATCAGACCTGAACTGCGTGGGTTTTGGCCATACCCAACGCCACGAGGTTCGGCAGGTAGTGTAAGAATAATAAATAGTCTTCATACTTTATGCACAGCAAACGCGAGGTAATTTTAAAATGAATTCCGCAAAGTAATGATTACAAATGTGTTCTTTATTAGTTCAGTTGAAGACCTTGCATTGCACGAAGAAATACCGTCTATTTAAATCCGCAGGGCTGAAGACCATTTCTCATGTGTTTTCCGGGTTGTTTAATCTGTCATTTGCAGCCTGCAGGCACCTTGGCGAACATCAACAGTTATAGTATGAATCATGAGTGTCCTTTCGACATGGACATGGAAACCAGGGCTGGCACAGAACGAGTGTTAAGCTTTCATGCTTAGGCTCCTGTGCTGCGTCGAATTGCGGGTGTTGCATCGCAAACATCTTCACTAGTGTCCAGGAATTTTAAGCCCTGACTGAAAATCCGACGAAAAAATTACATCTGGACAGAGATGGTTGTCGTGCCGCAGAGCCCCTAATTTTTAAGAGCTGATCTATTCAAACAACATCTCTATCGCTACAACTAATGACGGGAATAATCGGATTACAGGAAATAGCCGATTTGGGGATGAAAAAAATCGCAGCCGAAAAAAAGACCCGAGTTTTTTGATAAAATTTGATTAGACAAAACAAATCTATAAGTATATCAGCCAACATTTCGATTTATTTAAAAATCTTCTCTAAGGTTACATGCTCTCCAGGATCACAGCCAATTACTGTTAATCATATTTTATAGATGCAATCAATGAGCACAACCATCGTAAAATACAAATAAAACTGCAGCAACAAAATAATGTTTGTAAAATATATGCAAATATTTTTTATCACTTAATTGTTCGTATTTTTGTACTCGTAGTAGCATATGTACTATGCATTCCAATTTCTATTTTAATTTTTATGTCAAATTTTTGTCCACTTATTTACTATTTGCGGTTTTTACGAAATTCATTATTGATGCACCTTGTCTCTCAGGGGCCGTGGCGGCCGGTGGAAATGAACAGAATTTGAAAAAAAATCCTCACAACAGCGGCAGCAAGTGATTTACGTGCCCCATAGAGAGTAATATTTTAATGTTACTGAACTAAAAAACAAAAAAAAAACGTGATAAGAACTACAGATATTGCATTCAATGGTTATATAAATAAATGCAGCATAACAGTATACGACATGTATGGTTACCAAAATGTAACCTTAAATGGTACCATATGGCCACTACTACATGCGTTAGCGGGTACTTAATATTTGAAATTCAATTTATTTAGATGTGCTTAATAAAAATATAACATCACAGAAGGAAAGATTCGCCACGAATATTTCTCCATTTTAATTGATAAGAGAGCATTGAATTACTGAGAGATACTGAAATTCAGAGAAGAAAATATTTGGATAAAAACCATAATCAACTATTGCATGACATATCAATGACGTTTATATTTTATAGCACAGACTACCGATCGATAACTTTTAATAGTGAAATTTAATAAACAGAATGTCAAATTAAACTACTAAATGAAAAAATAAGGGTAATCACATTTCGCCGAAACATCAATATCCAAAAATTCAAATTGATTAAAAGTTTAATATAATTATTTTTATTCGTGTTCATTGATTCCATTTCAGTGAGTTGTGAAATTTCATACCCAAAAATCTCAATAGCACTCCAAGTAATAATTGAGCATTCATATCTTCCGCCTCTAAAGTTACTTAAAAACATCAAATTGTGGCTGATTTTAAAGGAAAACTAATATGTGGCAAATTTCGCTGATAATGGTATTTAATCATTAGTGCTCCCCACTCAGCTTAAATTAGCCAGATGCTTGGAAATGATTGACTTTCCAATATCCAATTCCAACATTCATAATACTCCAAACTATAAAAGAGGTATTCGGCATCCGCATTTCATAATATAATTGAATTAAAACCTGCCAATACAATAATTATCTTTAATATGGGAATTAGGGAAATACGATGTTCCTCTGGATACATTGTGTGACATTTTGTATTTCCATCGGTAGCGGAAAACCATAACCTCAAAATAAATACTTTTGTGCGCACAGAATACGAGGGTGGTCTGAAAAGTTTGCGACCTCAGAAATTTTAGAAAATTTCAGAAAAAATAGTCTTGTATCTTTGTTAGGTCGGAAACTTTTTTTCAGACCAGACAAGTAAATCATTGATTCTTTTTTCTTTCGTTGCAAGGAGCGTAGAAGCGGAAGTTTTATACCAATAACGAATTTCTGAAAATCAATGTTTTGTAACACATCGTATGTACAAAAACAGAGAAAAATTAATCTTTGAGTGAATCAAGTATCTTTAGGTGAGGAAAAATATGAGATAAAATCATATTTAAAAAAGTATACTCTCAAATAAGAAAGCTACAATGATACATTTCGCAACCAGGAAATAGGTCAATTTATTATTTTACATCACTTGCATTCTATTTTAGCGCCAATGCGTAAGCGCTGAGATTTTTACAGGACGATCGAACGGACAGACATTTGTGATTGAAACCGTTCCGGAATGCAATAGTATTACATTTTTCCGCTAAAAGATGGCTCTGCAACTATATCAGTACCAACATATGCCGTATGATCCTGATCTAATTGTTTTCTGAATCGGAAGTTCGGTGGTATAATTTACCGAAAGGGGATTTTAATTAGGATTTGATTTATACCAAACGTTTTTTATTCATAAGTATGGAGGGGAGATTGCACTCGTCTTGTGTAATTACCTAAATAATGAGGTAGAAAGCCACTTCGATAAAGTGTGTATAGTTGCCCTGAGTCATCTCGAAATGATCCCGGAGAAGTCTTGACGAAGTCCTCGTGAAGTGAGAAAAAATTGATGTAATCATAACACATAATGACTGTGAAAATTGAGATTGATGTAAACGTGCGGCCTCCCTATATTTACATCATACCTGGCGCTCTTAACGAGCATGGATGAGTCGGAAAACAACGTCTATATAGCTTTTAAAATTAGTGGAAGTTTCATTATAATTTCCGGCAGGGCTACAAAATGGGCAATGGAATAGCCTGCTAATCATACGACCGAGGGTTGATTATGGCGTGAAAACTCTTAGGCATCGGTCAAAATATATGCTAATGGATAACTCATGTTGAGCATCCGATGACAAAAGAGTATTGCGACTATTACGAGTACTCGAGTATTACTTCAATCCCCGCCATCGTCCTAGGATTTTGTAAGCATAAATTTGCTATTGCTATTTATGTACAACATGTGAAAATCAACAGCAAGTTTAATTTTGGGAAGGTATTACGAGGGATTACGTAATAGAAGAGACTCCACAGTCCCAACCCACCCCAAAACAAAGACGACTATCTATCTATATATCACCGCACACCAACTCGGTTTCCCTCACAGGAGTGTTCATTAACATTATCTACGCACGGGCTAATGCAAAATATTAATGACTTTGGAGAGCCTAATCATTATCATGAATCATACCCCAAAAACTAAATTGCTTAGAGTGTGAGAACTTCGGGACCAACTTTTCTTCGGTGGTTCATTCCTTCAAGCAGATTGGAATGAAAGAATTCTCAGACGTAAAAACTATTTCAGTCGGACGATCACTCGATATGAATTATTGAAAAATATTCATGATGCTCGTCGCCAGTTCATCACTCACTGATACAACGCACTTATATTCATCTGCAAACAGAGCAGACTGCAGAATGTCCGGGCATACCTATACCATTAATGATGTACAATCCCTCCAATTATTTCATCTCCACCAATAGATTCTTTTCCCGGGAAAGCTACCAGTTCTCCCAGCACATGAAAAATCAACTCACTGCTTCCTTTTGAGACCCTACAGAATGAACCAGAGCATTGAAGTGCTCGGGTTGAAAAGATTTCTTAATTAGTCTGCGAATAAAATGAATGGCAATGCATTATTGGCATTTATAAGAGGTGCGCAGAGGCCACCAACTCCGTAGGTTACTTCTCTTGTAAGGTGAACGGATTGAGAGATCTGTATGCCGACGTTAGCACATGAAATGAAATTTTAAAAATATTTAAAAAAATTTATTATAAAATAAAATAGAAATTAATTAAACAAAAATTTAAGGACTGTATTAAAGAACCCTCCGTGTGGTAAATGGCCCTAAATCACTCTTCAATCCCTTGGAAATCTGAATCCAACGATGTGTTTTGAATGCGAGTTTTTCTGTACCCTTCGAGCAAAAGAATGTTTCATGCCTTAGCGATCATTAATAGTAATAATAATCTCCATGGAAAAGATGGAGAAACATGCACCGAGGCCGGAAAAAAATTCCCGCAATCCCTGCGGCAATTGCCCGCATCTCATCTGTAAGAAAATGCTCCCTCACTGCACGTGATTCGACCTCGGATATATTTTTGTATCGTTATAAAATATATAGATGCGAGCAAAGCTGTATTTAATTATGAAACCCTAAACTCTACAGAAAGAGAAAAATTGTGAATTAAAGGTGCTTTGTTTGGAGTAGTATCTATAAAAAAGGTTCCATACACCACTGACACACGCAGAAAAAATATCTAAATAATGGCTTCCACATCCTTAGTAGTCTGGGTTTACGTCTGATTCAGCATAATTATACAGATAACAGAGATGAGCGATTTAAAAGTAGCGTAAATTGATCTGAATGCATCGGCATAATACTCGGCAAGCCACCGGAAAACTCCATGGCAAGGAGTGAATCCACGTTACGTCAAATGTTGTGGTCACATACCATCTATAAAAACTGGAATTAACAAAAATAATATCGCATAGAGCAATGAAAGGTTAGTTACAAATTCAGAAGATACCATGATTATAAACAGACAAAGTAAACAAGCGACGAAACAACCTGCCATTGAAAATTGTTAACATTAAAATTTAAACACAAAAAATAAAGTATTAACTACTTTGGGAAAAAAATTCCACCACTATTGGAAAACTGATATTGGGTATTAAGTTTACACGTACGAAAAAGAAAATAGCAGAAAACAAATAATTCTAAAAAATCTTTACTATCTAATAATGCTCTTTATTCCCTCGTTAATGTGGGCAACAACTGTTTCTATCTTATAGTTCCCGTAAATATGACATCTTACTCCACCCTTTCCATTTTCCAATCTACAGACTGTATGCCACTGATCTTGAACTCACGGTTTGTTTTCATAATCTGGGAATTTTAATAAATATGAACTTCTAATTGTAAGCATATTATCGATAAAAGATTCAGTTTAAAGATACTTATTCCGCGACCGTGTGTACATATTAATACGAAACAGTAGCAATAGCATAAGAATATATAGCAAAACATCGATCCGGAATCCCCCTTCAAGAAAATTCCTCATCGGGGACGATATGCATCAATAACTGCCACATAGTCTTCCCTTATACTAGTCTGCTGGTATAAATGTTGACATATGAGAGAATAGAGCTCACCCAAGACTTGTCGGGCAATACTTGAACCAGAGAAAATAACTGAATAATACTTAAGCAGAAACATCATCCTGTTTCAAAATTTCCATTGCTCAGTATTTAATCAGTTCGTTTTAGACACTTCTACAAATTTCCCTTGCCCTCGAAATCGAAATGTTCACATTATTTAGTTCAGATTTGTTCAGATGTGTCATGGGTTTTGCCCTCCGTCGAGTTCAAAGTAAAGATTTATGGATGTATTCATGTTGTGTGGGAAATTTCGGTCAAATGTGCCCCGTAATCTATATTTCCGCGTGATAATATTTGAAGGGATAACATTTTCAGTTTTTAAAAGATTTAAAAAAGCTCTCATTAAAAAAATATTTTTCGGAATTATATTCCTTTTATGTACAATTTTTATACGTAAAAGCAGATTTCCTACACTTACATGGTTCTATTATCCATGGCCTATACACACTAATAGATTACCTATTAAAGTTGAATTTCCTCCATTGCAAAATGGAGACAATTAATATAAAATTTTTATGCAAGTTTCTAGGATGAGGATTTTGTCGCTTTTGGGCATCTAGTCCAAGATAGTCTATGGACGCCCTATACTTGTTGGCCATGATGATTGCCAATAAAGACAAGTAAATGGATTAAAAAACATCCAATTATTTAATAGTCATCAACTTCGAAAGGCCATGCCTTGTCGCTGCTACCATTGACATCAGTTTTCGCCACGATTTTATTCTCCCTCTATAAAACACACTAATTAACCCGAAGGTCAGCTTGGTAGGTGATGATGAAGTTCACCCAGTACTAAGCCCGACGGCGTGTGAAATTCACACATCAGGGTAGGGGGGCCAGTTCTTTTCCCTGTGTCGGTTATGGTTTTCCAGGAAGATCTGGTAACCGAAAAATCACATAACAGAGGGTGCCCATAGAAGGGAATATCCACGTAGGAAATTAGATAGTCCAATGGCTCTCCATCAAATGCTTTTGGGTGGTCATCATTATTTTGACCGGCGTAACAGTTCACATCGTTCGCAATTGTGAGTACAGTGAAAGCGTAGATATTTTCGGAAGGATGAGAATTAAATTTCTGCTTTCGAGACGAGGATTAAGCCAGCTGTAATGAACCTATCAGAACTCGAAATCTCTATGTCGCAACTATTCTGAGGAACAAAACGTACTAGATAAGAGGGCATCGTAATCTGACCAAGATCCTATTTAACAATAACGCCTTGATATATAATAATTCAATTAGCCGTTAAAGTTGGTTTGGAAAATTTCCTTTAAATTATAAATCGACGTTGGGTTACGGTGGATCAAACATATAGGGTAGTTTACAAAAAACAAATTGGATTTTACGGTATAATAATATGAACATAAGATGCAATTAGATATTTTTACAGTTAACTGTCAAATGGTTCTGTACCTAGTGGCCGAAATCGGACCATCAATCGAATCAGAAATCGGTATGGCAACGAACCGGATGAAAAGAATCTTTATCGGATTGGATTTGAATCAAATCAGATAAAATAAAATCGAAATTAAAGATTCTTGAGGTAGATTTAAATTGCTCGATTAAAAAAAAATAGAATCATATTCAAATTCAAAATGGATTTTTCGAGCGAATTGAATTAGATTAGCCTACCTCTAAATTAAATATATGGACCTTGGGCTATAGATCCCGTCTGCCGTTCACAGGATTATTAAATCTGGCAAACAGAGGCTTAGGTAATATATTTAATGTACTTTATAATATGATTCTCATAAAGCTTTAATCACAAATTGAACAGAATTGCTCAAAAATGTACAACATGTGTTTCGATTGCTGAAATTGTTTTTCTTCAACGGTTTCTTGGCCAATTTTAACCCAATATTCCAAAATAACATATATGATTATGTCAAATAATTTGATCCCAACCTCCCCGGTAAATGTCAACTTGGATGTAACGGACGACAAGAGGCGAATTTCAGGTGGAATATACAATCTTAAGTTTAATAATAAACCTTTGCCAGATTTATACCAAGTGCACGGCATTTTTGCAAGCTTTCCCAAAGGTTTACAGCACGCACTGTTCGTATTAAATGCTACATGTCAACGTGGAAAAGAGTGCGACCTTCCTAAATTATATTTCTCCACAGTTTTTCCAGGGACACGAATTTTAACCTTATCGAAACCCTGATCAAGTTTCAAGTATTCTCCATATTAAGTTCAAAATACAAGTCTCATGCGTGCTTCATCAGATTGCTCATTGGATGTCATGGTGGAAACGGTGTTTTCAGTTCGCATTTCGGGTTGTTTACAACTCAATTCGACCTCGTCTTTCAGCCAAGCATGAAAAAAACACAAATATAATAGTAAACAAGCCAACGCCCACTAAAATATACCATATCATATAGCCATATCCCATGCACCATATCATCTAATATACCATATAGAACAGCTAGCTCAGTCGGTAGAGCATGAGACTTTTATCAGGGTCGTGGGTTCGAGTCCCACGTTGGGCTAATTATGCCCGACCCCGGCGGCGGTGGGGAAACGTCCTCGCCCGCCAACCCATACGTCGCGGTTTTGATTACCGCCTAGGTGAGTTTTTCTCCGCTTAAGGCTTGAGTGTTCGTGATATTCTTCAATGTAATGTGTAGGTGTTAGGTGGAAGCAGGGAATATAAGTCACAATCTCACCCCAATCAACTCGTTAAATGAGTAAAAAAAAATAAATATGAGGAATTAGGTACAACGGCGAATGGCTGGGGATGTTAGAACACCAGATATTGAAGAGGAAAGGAAGAAATCTACTAATTTCCTAAAGGTATCAAAAAAAATCTTACGGTACCTAATCATTTTCGTTTTTAAAACCTTATTTTCTGTTCCTAAGCTCACAAAATTTTCCGTGGAAAACGATCACTGAATGGAACTCATCGGCAATTCATTTCTATCACGCTTCCACTCCTGCCAGACCTGCTGACGCAGAGTATGGCTAGGAGCATTGACTTAATCTCGTAATTGAAAACACTCGATCGATGCCTCAGAAAGATGAATTTTCTAGAATTGAATCTTGGTGTCTGTGCCTCACCAATCAGGCTTTCTCAAATGAATACGTGACGTATTACACTATTTCAGAGCCGCCTTTCACAAACCGGGCGGCTTTTTTCTGATTTTGTCTCCACTCGAAGAGATGGGTGACAGGGCAGAGACCAATTCCTTCTTGGCTTTATGGTTCATGAAATTACTCTCCAATGAGGGGCAGGACAACCAACTTTTCGTCCGCCGAATGCTTCTCATATAAACCAAAAGAAAAGTCACACAATACGCGCTCAGCTGACGAAATTCCGTGGACATTCCATCCGACTTTGCAGTGGAAAGCGAAGAGTATGCAATCGAATCGGCGGTTTGATATACCCACCAGGGCGTGAAGCCCTTTTAAGCAAAAACAATGTTTAACATCGTCATTTGTGCATGATAGCGGAAGAGGCAGAAGGGATCCGAGTCAATTGTGGCTAATTCCACGTCGTGAAACCAACTACCGAAGCGAAGGTGTGCCTTTCCCCACCCTCTCCGGCTGATAGCCACAGTATTCACACCCTCTCTCTCCCCCGAATCTACTCCCGCGCCAATCTATACCCCGACGCCATACCCTCGCGTCCTCACATTCCACCGCCTCCCCCCGTTCCTATGTTACGGCAGCCCCCCCCCCCCCATTGCCCCCGCCGCCGCAGTGTGTGGTCTGTCAGAGGTGGGCGTGTGGGTTTTTGAGCAACCGATGAGGAGACAGAAGGGTCCCCACAGTCTGCCCACTGCTGCTCTCCTCTCCGCAGCGATACGTCGCGCTCTCTTGTCTGACCTACTTCCCTCCAGACACCCACCTCCTCACCCCCTCCCACTCTCGACCCCTTCGCCCTCCTCGCCATATTCCTTCCCTCCGTCTTGGTGCCAGTGCTTCTACTACACGGGGTGACGTTTCTCAGGAGGCGAGTCGAGGAAGAGGTAATCGCGGTGATACGCCAAGGAGTCGAGCGCGGAGGAGCGCCCCCCTCTTCGTTCCCAGCACGTCGCCTGCCGAGTGTGTGAGAGAGTGCGCGGGGAGAGGGCGAGGGGCAAGGGGAGGGAGACTTCGTCGTTGGCCTTCGCTTCTCCCTCTTGTGGGGGAGTCCAGTTCAAGCCTCCCCCCGCGTTGCCACGTCGATCCGAAATTGCACACACGTTCCGTGGGAGCCTGAGCAGATTAGCCGTCTCCGGATGGGCGATTCCGCAGAGGGTCAGCAACACCGCTTTGTCGTGATTGGACAGCCGGCAATGAATTCGCCCACGCGTCATCAAGAGGGATTCCCTCCATCCCACCCGCCTCTCTCTCCCACACCGTACGGATCCTCCCCGCCGCCCAGCCAGTGAGTTATGTGCGGTCGCGATTAATTGGAAGGCTTGGACCGCTAAGGAGACTTCCATCACCCAGCTGAAGAATTCATCAATCTCACCGGCATCATTATTCGCTCTACTTTGTTCCAATATCCTCGTTTGGCGGAAAATCAACAACCCCACGAGATATTATATTCGATATCCTACAGCAATACGTCATGTTGTGATATTTATTTTAACACGAACAACTATTTGCACATGGCCCACGTGAGTAGAGAGCTGGAATCGAGAAATAGATGACCAACGTCAAGCCGAATTCTTATTCAAGCCCGAGATATGCTACTTCGTATTATCGCTCCCTAAATATTAGGGCAAATTAACTACATACCAATATTCTAGGGACACATAAGCCATCCTCATGTACGTCGTATTCTCTTCCGCGGTCTATACTAGCTGGCCTAATAGTTACCTAATAGAGCCTCAGTGTATTCTTTCCATCTCTCTTGAATCTTCTCTGGTTCAATTAATAATTTTCCTGACGTGTCTTTGATAATGTGAATGGATTTTATCATCGCACCCATTTCACTTTTCCTTTGTCAACGCTTCTTGTCCCCACTATGCGTCCTACATTATGTTTCAGTCACACTAATTGTTTCCCACCTCAGTTTATTATTTATCTTTGATTCTTTCATCTACCTCATTCTTTGTTTACATCCTTCTATTTTCCTCTTTCGTCTAACTTCCTAATCATCTCATCCGCAATCCATGTTTTCAGGTACTTATCATATTTATTTTCCTATAGTTTTATTTGCTAATGATACCCGTTTTTTGACAATTTCCCATTTTTCTTCTGTAACAGCCATCTTCTTGTCTTCACTTATACTACTTTTCTATACTGCCTACTGATAATCCTTCCTTTTCGTCACATATAATAATTCTGCATTTAATTTCATCGTTTGCCTTATCTGTATTATCCTCCTGAGTTATTACTTACTTAAATTTACTCTATCAACTTCATTATACTGTGATTCTGGAGTAAAACGACCCCGCAGGAGAGAAAAATCGATTTAATCTTCGGCGTTGAAAACGCTCGACCCTTCCGCCACTTTTCACTCCAGATTCACTTTCCGCAGAATACATCAAATCTCGATACAGCAGCTACGAAGCGCGAATACACTAATCATGTTTCCTAATTTGGCCAAGAATTTTCGCTGAAAAACGAAAACCATTTGGTAACAGAAAAAATGTACAAATTATAAGTGGACCAAAGGCTAAATAACTGAAAGGGAAAGAACAATATTTTTTTTCACCGCATAGCTTTTATTACAAAATTTACATTCCGTCACAGGATTCATCTACTTGACATTTACTTCACTAATTGTAAGGGAGGAAACTGATGTCGTGCTTTAATCAAATTCAGGTCCGTTTTGAGCTCCCGTTTACTTTTAATATTACAGGATTTCCCTCTATGTTTCTCTCTCACAAACTGCAAGTCATCGCTAAAACACCAACCTCTGATGACGTTGCTCATACGTTGTTCGACTTAAAAGCGCTGGAAAGTGTTTTTATCAATTTAAATTAAATGTGGGACATCACGTACAAGTACTTCTCCACGGGGCACAGAAGAAATAGTTAAATAGGATGTATATAAAAAGAACTATAACATTCCTTAAGTTTTACATTGCAAAACTCCTCTTATTAGATCTAAAACAAATAAATATGCGTAACTCGTAGGCAAGGCAGGAGGTAGCTGACCCGGGGTTCATATTCTCTAATCCAATAAAGCCACATTTAGAATTGGCATGATTGACATCTAGGAAAGGTCGGCAATCACTAATTAATTACACGTGAAGTTTGAAACAAAGATTCTTCGTTTATCGTCCGCCTCCTAAGGAGAGCAATAAATAAATTGAAAATGCTTACAATTTAAAACAATGCATTTATTTAAACGACCTAAGGAGTAAAAAATGCACGCACACATTCATACGATGCATATTTACACTATTTCCAGACGCCAACGGAGAGAATTCTAAGAAGACTTATTCACCAGCTCAGCAAAATACTGACACAAATCGCCCTGGTTGCGAAAATGGCAGAGAGTGGACATAAATGTTAACAGAATTACTAAAAAATCTATAAAATTATCCTATTTACGTAAACGTTATATTATTTGTTATAAATGTGACATCCGTAAAATTTTACTTTGGACATTATATCGTTAAACCGGATACTTGGCGACAAAATTAGAGAGAGACATTGTCGAACATTTTAATTCAGTGATTATATTATCTCGCAAACATTTCACCACCAAATTACACACAGAGGTACAACCAAAGATATTTAAACAAATCTCGTTTTTGCCGACGTCAAAATCTTTCTTTAATTAGTTGGTGCCCTAACATCCACTTCCAACAAGCCCTTCCGACAGATAGCGGTGTATAGGGAGCTGTACATTATCCATCAACAGGGCAGGGCGTACGTGGAATACACATGCCAGTGCCCCTCACAAATACTTAATGACGGATGTGGCCACCAATCTAAGGCCCAGACCATGGATAAAAAATGCTGAAGCGCAAGCAAGGTTTCGAAGTTGTTAAGGTTACGCTAGCGGAGAGGTCTACTCATGCCACGTATCAAAAAAAATTAAACAAGCAGTAAACTGGGCGAAAAGTAAAAACCTTCCCATACCTGCCCTCCTTTTTTTCCAAGTGCACATGCTGTTTGTTTGGTATCTTCAATTGTGGGACGAGAAACCATTGCCAACATGTTGGGTTTTCAAGTCCGAAAGCCCTGTTTGAATTTAAGGCGCTTTCGTATGTATATCTTTACATAAGTCTGATTGGTGGTGGAATTCACGATCCGTAAGTACGTGTGATTTACTGGCGTGAGGAGGAAACACTCCGCAGACTCCGATTGTGGACCTGAGCCCACCTGCATATTTTCGTTTTTTAAACCCTTTCCTTTCATCCATTTTTCTTTCATGTTTTTTTCTTGGTTATTCTCTAAATTGTCTTACTGTAAGGGGGGTTATTGCTCACGTACACTCGTGAAAGTATACTTACTAAAACAATGCCAGCGATGCTCCTTTCGCAAAGGCTCAAGCATTGAATTTGGGAAGGAATTCAGAATATGGGTTATAACAAGTGAAATATATATCCCCCTTTTTAGCCTTTAATTTTTCAAATCACAATTTCATTCCCAGATATTCACTATTACTTAAAAAAGGATTTTCACTATCAAGTAAAAATGTGTATTTACTATTAAGTGCCACTTGCAAATCATGCCCACTTTTGAAGAGCATTACTAATTTTCGCCATGAATAATTAACGTCACGGAAGAATAGCATCGAGAAATGTGATAGTTCAACTTTTATTTTCATCTCACTTGTCAAGGCATATCGAAAATTTCCAAGGAAACTGCGGGAGATACCGCAACAGTAACTAGTAACGGAGTCATTCGCTAATGTGCATTTTAATGCAACAATTTCTGAGTGTAAAAATCATTCGCCTTGACTGGGATTCGAACCCCTCATTATCCGGTCGAGTGCTTTAGCCAGTTAAGCTATCGAGGCGTCCTCTTAAACTCTGACCGAATATTGAGGAATCTGGGTTCGAATCCCAGTCAAGGCGAATGATTTTTACACTCTGAAATTGTTGTACATATCGAAAAATATGAATCCAAATATTGCTTCCTCTCCTAGAAGTCTCGATGGCGAAACAAAGACATCTGCGTGCTGTAAAATTATAGGAATGTAAGACATTATGGGTAAAAAAATGGGAAGAGTGAATTAGATACGGTTAACAGTTTCGATTGCCTTGTTATCACGATTAAACTCACTTAAACATTTTATTTGATGAATGACAGCATTTGTAAAATATTGAACTATTGGGAAATACCTGTCAATTGGATACCGTACGGCTTTTTTTTC
Organism: Hetaerina americana; assembly: GCF_022747635.1. Taxonomy (NCBI): domain Eukaryota; kingdom Metazoa; phylum Arthropoda; class Insecta; order Odonata; family Calopterygidae; genus Hetaerina; species Hetaerina americana. Next base: position 36,745,762 of record NW_027286763.1, read on the forward strand.
CTAATATTCCATCACTTCGCTTGGAAAGACGTCCTTGAAATACTCCATACCAATGAATTCATAAGCCAATATAATCTTTACACCTAACATCTTCACCCTGTGAAATACTGTCCACCCTGAAGCTCAATCGAAGAGATTCGTACGATTTCCCATAATATTTTAATGGTGTACTTGCAGTTACTACAACCATATTCACGGAGGAATTTCATCTGCCACAACTTGCGGTCACTAAACGTAATAACGACTCCAGTAGACATGTCATGCACGAAATCATGTTGCTAGCAAAGAGACATTTGGTATGTCGGAGCCTATGACAAGCCACATCCAAATATAAGTATCGAATCCACATGAAAATCACTCCACATCAAACATAATCTCCGAATTTCACGGTCTATTTTCAAATATTTATGCCAATAAAATTATACTAAGAACAGCTGTGATTTACCAGAAGGAAAGGCTTTCTTAAGCAAGGAACGACCAGAGGAGCATTACATTTCCAAACCACGGGTTCGTCAAACTGGTGGGTAAAATACAGTCTGAAGGCTATATGTTTTGTTGGTGTAACGTTATAAAACAATTATTTTTCATATGTTCATACCATGCCTGAAATACTGTATATATTCATTCAATGAGTTTTCAAGGCATGGTGAGCCATTTAGTCGAGTGCCTGGAGATATGTCTACTTCTTAATGAAAATAATATTTTGCTTAATAAAATTATTCAAAACATCAGCCCACATTAATTTCTGATTAACACATCTCACACTCTTTTATATTTAAATACCAGTGTAAGTTGGCTTTCAGTTTAACGGCGCACAGGATTTGATGAATAATATACGTAATTTGACGACTATGACAGTCTACACGCCGATGAAGAAACGGGAATTTTCATCTTAAAGGACATATGAGTATTATTGCAATTTACATTTTAGATAAATAATTCAGTTCAATAAAATAGCATAAGCAAATTTCTCTAAATGACTAATTCTCCTAAATTGTAACCAAACGAAATGGCATACTCTTTTCGAAAATCGATATACAAGATAAAAATTGAAAATTAGGAGAAAATTATAAATAATAATCAATATAGAGCAGGATGCTATCATATAATCATAAGCTACCGATGAAAACAGGCACCATGGTATTTGGAAGAACACCATAGCAACACCAAATCGACACAAACCTTAGCCTTCCCGATCCCTCTTTTGTAGGAACGGCTCACGCAGCCTTCGATTTTACGGAATGTACCGCATCCATATTCAAAAAGGATTTGGAGGGTTGATTTCAACTATGAGGGCAATCAGTTTACATTAATGTGGAATTCCCAATGAAATAGTTCACCTAACCGGAAGTAGAACGTCACAGGTCACGCACGGTCATTGCGTGGGTTACCTCAACATTCATCCTACTCCTCGGTAATCGTGGACTTAAAAGGAACTAGGTTGCGTTTTCGACGGCAGAAAATATTTCCTTTCAATTAACGCCTGGTTTCGATTTTCCGTTAGTCTCATAGTGGGTCATGTGAAAATGAACAGTGCGGAACTCTCATGACCTCTGGGTATCCAAGGTCGAGTGTTCTGAAAATCAGTATTTAGAGCCGAATATTTTCAAATAGCCAACCAATCGAGTATTTTGACATCAATGTTGCGTATTTTCGTGAAACTATGCAAATGTCTGGAATTGAAACCAATAGATAATTAATAAAAAAAAACTAAATATTAAGCGTAGGTGAATCTAGATGCTATGAGTAAAAAATATTTCAGGACACGAATGTCAAAGATTTAGAAAAATAGATGAAAGTGATACAAATTAATGACTTCTTTCAAATTGGAACCAGATTCACTACAAATTACAACACTGGTAACGGCGGTGCCCTTAGGATTCAGAATTGATGAGAGAAGAAAAAAAAATTTCGCCTTTTTGCTTTCCATGACAAGACTCAGTAATTATGATGCCACTTATGCATACATTTTTACTGCTTCAGTAATGATATCACTGGCAAAAAATATCCAAAATGCATTTTAACGAATAAGTAATTAAAATGAGGAATGAGAAACGGTTATGGAAAAGTTTGAGGCATCTCTTGGCATGATGATTCATAGGAAATAATAAAAGTTCCTGCGACTATTGGGACTAATTTAAAAAAAATTGAAACTGGACAAAAATCTTAAAGTTATTCAAAGAAACCATAAAATACAACGAAACGTTAAATAAAAATATACAATGTATTTCCAGAATTCAAACAAAATTATTCTCAAAACTCAAACAGCATTTATACTCGATGTCCGGTAAAATCGTATAATAAATATTTAGAATGAAAATATTCTGTTTTGACAGTAGGGGCGTTTTATACCGAAGCCAACATTGAATTAGAAAAAGTAAACAAGAAATGTTTTATTTATCTATGCCATGGATTTCGGAAGGTCCAAACGCAAGAGAAAATCATCAACATCCAAAGAAAAAAATGTTCTAGTGACGGCAAAAATTTGTTGAGATAAGTTGTTATGCTGACGGAGAGATTAAAGTTTAGGTTTTTACATTAATAAATAGGTACACGAAAGAACTTTTGGGGCAAAATAAAACAGAAGCATGAAATTGCATTCAATAACCTAGGTTGAAAGGGATTCCTGGAATACGTCCAAAGAGTTATACCGCCAATCCTGAATGGAAAAAGCGGAAAAATATACGGCTTCATCTCAACGAAACTACCTTCATTACACAGTATAAATAATTCATTATAAAGGACGTTGGAGTAGACTCACATCTAAAGCTTTCAGAAATTCTTTTCGAACAAACATAGCATGAGTTAACTGACGAAAGATGTCCGAAATCAACAAAGAACTGTAAATATGAGAAAGTATCATACGTGATTATTAGAGAATTTGAATATCAACAAGCCAGACTACGCATTTTGGAAGACAGGTGATTGCGACACTTATGTAATAACTAGCTGAATACCCGGCTTTGCACGGGTTAGGGAGAAACAATAATATAAATATACTACATAAATAAAAACAACAAATTATAAAGTACAATAATACACTACTTCATACAAATTTAAGAATCTTTTTTATTTAACACCTGTTTATAAACTACATTTTTTGTTTCATATCCAGGAGAAAGAATGTATAAATTTTTAGGCCAACCTACTCTGGAGCAAGCAATATAAAGTTGCCCGTGGCTAAAACATGGCGATCTTAGATCAACACCACAAAACTTTAAAGACTGTCCCTGTGATTTATCAATGGTAATTGAAAAAGCTAGCCGGACTGGAAACTGTAATCTTTTAAAGTTGAAGGGAAGATCAGTTGGGATTAGAGGTATTCGTGGAATAAAAATTATTTCACCTTTTCCTTTTCCAGTTAAAATGATTGCCTGGATTATATTTTTCATTAATTTTGTCACACACAATCGTGTCCCATTGCAGAGTTTTGGTGGATCTAAATTTCGCAATAAAATGATTGGAGATCCTACTTTAAGTATAAGGCGATGTTGTGGCAATCCAGCTGGATCAAGTGAATTTAGGAATTCCGTTGGATAATTGACGGCTTCGTCAGCATCCACTACGGTATAAAGCGATTTATATTCAATCACGTCTCCTGGCAGCTTGGCTAGTATCTCCTTGTTCATTTCATTAACATCATCGTTCTTAGGAGCAAGAATGGCTCTTTCTCGCAACCATTCTAAATTTTTATAATTTTTATTAACGTTAGGATAGACTGCTTGTATCATATCGCGGACAGTTTTCACCGATACACATAAATCTGATGACAATTTTATCATGCCAGATGCTTCAATAACTAATCTATCTTCTCCAATCTCCAAAAGTTTATTTGCAAAATTTTGAGCATTCCCATCTCTTAAGAGGATTCGCATGTTTTGTTTAAGGCTAATTTCTTGGACATGATTCCATAGAACAGAATGTTTTAAACAGGCATAAATTTCATCGGCTGGAGTCGATTTTGGAATGACAGGCAGAGTTTGACGGAAGTCTCCACACAGGAGTACCAGAGCTCCTCCCATTAAACTGCAGTTTCCTCTAAGATCTTGAAGTGTTGCGTTGAGGGCCTCAAGAGATTTTTTATGAGCCATCGTACACTCATCCCATACTATCAATTTACATTCTATAAGAACTTGTGCCTGGCCGCTTGTTTTATTTATATGACATGTGGGATTTTCTTGTCGGGAAATATTAAGTGGCAACTTAAGGGCAGAGTTAGCTGTTCTTCCTCCTTCCATTAATGTCGCTGTAATACCTAAAGATGCAACGGCTAGAGCAATTTCTCCATGAACCCTGATTTCAGCGAGAACTAAATTAATTAAAAATGTTTTTCCCGTGCCACCAGCAGCATCAAGAAAAATGATACCTCCTTCTTGTTTATCTACTTGATCCATTATTGTTTCGTACGCGAATTTCTGATCTTCATTAAGAAGTGGCTTTTTATCCGCGATGTATGCTTCTAAGTCTAAGACATTGTAGCTAGTTTCACGTATATAATCTGGATAAAATACACCCTGTTGATCTTGTACAGGTGCAAAAAGACCGAGTTCCACTAAAGTCTTGTTAACCATGGTGATACACTTTTCTTCCAAAATAATCAAAGTTTTATTAAAAATGTCGGAGTTAAATGTAATATCCAATGTAGGATTTTCACTTCGAACTTTAGCCAGTATATCCTCACTCATTGATTCTTTATATTTTTCCCATAATGTTTTTGGGTTAGATGGATTATAGGAGGTTATTATGATGGCAAACAAAATTCGGATTTGTCCTGGAAGAGAAATCAAACTGGCCTCTCGCAATGAGTCATCCCAGTGTTGATCTCCTTTTAGCAACCCTAAATTCTGGCAAGCTTCTCTGAATGTCTCACATATTTCTCCGTTTACCGTTCTTAATTCTGCAAATGAGCGAGGTCCTCTAATGGTATGTAGAAGCATTCTTAAAAAATGACATTCGGCGTTGTTAGGATGGACTGTGTAGACTCGGCCCAATGCGTCACATGAATAAATATTATTCTCAGGATCAAAGTTGCCCATTTTTCTTCTACAAAAGACTTTCCTTGATGTATTCCACGTAAAATATATCTGCAATTCTGAATACAATAGTGTTCTTGCAAAAGTATCCTGCTGGCGTAGTTGGAAAAATGCTGTTTCTATGACAGCAAAAAAGTAAACAAATTACATACATACAAACAAACACTCTCCTTTATATATATAGATGAGGAATCACATTATCGGAACATCATGCTGAACGAATAAAATAAAGAGAAATACGCTGACGAAAGCAGAGGGTTTAGTAAGCACTCGTTATTCCTCCACACAGAACGGAAGCACAACAAAGCCCTCAAGAAAATGGTCCAGATTTTCCACAGTTACATAATTACTCTTGGTTTACTGATATCCCCTGACGTAGACGAATAATATTCCTAGTAGGATGTCGTAATTTAATCCATACCCATTTATATTTACACAACTCGCCGCAAGTCGCCGCAATCGGATGCGGTAATGAACGAACCTATCATGAGAAAGAAATGTTCTCCTCATTTTGTGTTACGTCCGTGAGCCGTTCAAATAAAAACGTATCTTTGAATCTACCATTTTCACAGTCTATTTTACAGTTAGAATCTATCTCTATAATGTTTTCTCTTCTACCTGCATTTCTGTAGTATTGCAGGACTTGTACTTGTATTATTACTAGGTCTCCAAAGTGTCATCGTGACAGGTCAAATCCAGAACTGAGTTTTCGACTTCTCGGGGGTTACCATTTTAATTTTTCTAGTAGCACTTAGTAGTCCAGAAAAATCTTTTTGTGATAAGCACGGATTTTCTCCGTGTTACCTATCACCATTTATAACCACCAATGATATCAATATTTTCTCGGTAGCTACAAACTTCATTAATAGAGATGAGTTGAATGACCTTATGAAGTGGCCTGTATACTTTTTGTACAACATTACACACAATAATGTTAGAATGAAAATTTTTAATATTGTTTTCTGAAATGCGAGGTATTTTAAAGGAATTCATGATTCATAAACTTCATTAAACGGATATTTCCAATCAACGTAAATAAATTCTTATTAGTAACCTCTCTTCTCCCTTGAGGCACCATGCACTTGACACCTGACGGTCACCGTTTATCAGGAGTCGGGTCTTTTCCTGTATTTGAATATTCTACCCATTGTCTCGTTCGTGAGAATGTCAATTTGTCCTTTCTTATGATACATACATTGACCTGTAAAGGTGATAAAGACGTGTCACCAACAACTTAAAATAAAGTGTGCACTGCTAAGTTTCAACACGAAATTTTACCATAGTTTAGTTTTGTCCGTAAAAATCGTCCCTCTAATAAGTATACTACTGGAGATGGCTCACAAAGAAATTTTAGCACGATGCAGAAATAACTCTTGGTCTCAGAAAACGACTCTGCAAGTAACAGCTCATACATATTTTGAATACATCCCATTGTGACTAGCAGTTTGAGAAAGGTCCACACATACACCACCGAGGAATTTAGGACAGCATCTTAAACTTACCGCGTCTTCAAACGTAGCCTCTCTGTCCACGAGAGATAAGATGGGGAGATCTTCAAGGATCCATTTTGCATGTAGCGGATAGCGTGCGAGAAGCCTAGTTATCGACATCATCACCTCCCGAGAACGAGGCGGTGCCCCTCCTCAGCCCTTTGGCCCGTAAGTGGGCCACACACACTGACACACCCTGGGATATATTTAACACACGAATACTGCTCCATTCTCAAGGAAATAGAATGTAGTGCGAAAAACTGATCCTGATCACCACCTTTGAAGTAACTCACGCGAGTGATTACAAAAAAAAGTTTTGGTAAAGTTAAAACACAGGCGACCTATTTGTACCATTATAACTTCCTGGTAGTTTCGGACTATTTTTCTCATACATAGCTTATTGCTAGTTCAGAAATTCTCAGGTTCTACGGCCGAGAAATCTCTGTGCGTCTACCAGAATATTTTGGTCTCAAAAGACCACTTGTTTGTTTTTCTGTATTCGTGCCCGAAATTTTAGAGAGATTCTGGACTGATGATCGGTAATTGGAAAAACAAGGAACTAACTGTATCGTTTAAAGACTTAATACTCGCCCTAGTCACGTAAATGGCATGAATGAGAGGCCGGAGAAGAGGATGGACATTGCGTTAATTCGCCCAAAAGAAAATTAATCATTTTCGCTAACATTAAGCATGCAAATGCGGTTGAATTAATCACAAAGATTTCCTAGTACGTAGTCCGTAAGTCTACAGATCGAGGCATCACAAAACGCTCTCTGAGAAGCCGCAGGTGGCACAGGGGACGGAACTCGCCCCGAGAACCTTATCGTGTGAATTTCACACGAGACCCATAATTAGTACCAGGTGAGCTCTCCCGCCCAAACTGACCATCAGGCCGAAGACATTGATTTGATAAGGTAAACCTACATTCCAGCGGTAGTGAACAGTGCTTATGATTCACCCTGATTTTCGGGTCGCCATTCGGACACTAATGGTACGGTAATGAAATGCAAGTGAGAATTTAGTATTAGAGCAACGTTATGCCACCGTCCATCAAAAACCTGCCCTAACCCGGTAGAATAGGATTTGGATACTTGTAAGGAAAGTTTATGGATGGATTTGCAACTGTGGATCAATAACCCTCATGCTATTGAACACTCTGCACGCCATTAATATCAATCGTCTAATTTTAGGATAACAAACCATAGGCACATATCCTCACCTTTACCAAAACAAAGAATGTATATGAAAATTATGTTTACCTATAATTATTATCCAATATCAACCCCAAAAACTGGAGAAAAACCAACTATATAGCATTAATGTATGAACCACATCTCAAGGGATATAAATAATTAATATGGAATGATTAAAAAGAACCATTACTCATTATCCTTGACATTCTCTGTGAACCCCAAGTCACTTCATGCCTTACAAATCAGCTTGACTGCTATGCATGTTAAAACAGATATATACGATTAGCCGTTATGGTCATAGAATAAACCATACTTCATTTTACCGTATCTTATACAGCCGAAGGCAAGTAAGGTAGATGATATTTAAATCCAATCAGCGAGACAGCGAACATAAAAATACCAAAAAACAAATCCGACAGAAAAAGTTATGGGAATTTTAACTCACTATCGAGGGGCATTGTATATCATAATCATTTTAAACCTGTCATCGGAGCAATAACTCCATCTAATATATAAATTTGATCAGTATTCACAATGGAAATGGAAGCATAAGTATCCAGCCGAGTCGGGGGAAAAAAAACAATAAACTGAGCGATACACATCACCCTCGTACCCTCGTCCACGCCGTGAGCCATAAATATGTGTCGACGACGACGTATATCGACGTATAATTAAAATGCTAAACGAGTAGCGTCCGATGTGGGTCATGTGCCACCTGTTGATTCTTTCGCTTATTATAACGGATTTTGACTAGGTTTTTGAGTCTGCCAACTCTTAATTGCATTGTTCTCCCTCAATTAAAGTTTTCTAATAATGATCGTTCATTATTAACCGTGTAAGTATAGTATTCTTGATACTCATCAACGAGCGTATAAAAATTATGCCTTATGTTTACATTAACCGTATTACATAAATGGATCACCCTTTTTAAGATATAATTGCTCTTATTAAGTTCTGAATGTGTGCCTTTCCCTAAAAATGTTTCGGAACGGTTGAAATTATTTTAATTTTTTTGGTTCTCGGTAAAAATATATTTGATTGCATATTTAAAAACGTCGTGCTCCTTAGACTATACTCACTGCTCACCCATTACCTAAATATTTCAGTTAAATTCGTCAGGTAAATAGAGAAGGCATTGTGCTTGAATCTGCTCTTCTCGTAGCCGAAGAATTATTGAGGTAAAGGTTAATTCACCAATATAATCTAGATGGAAACTATAACTCAGGGTTGGGTATGGCACAGTCTGAAGATGACTTCTATCAGAGTAATTTTCCTATTCAATGAAACGAATTCTCGATGTGCCATAACATAAGACCCTATGTTCTAAGGAATTGCTTATAACACAAACAGAGTAATAGCAAAGAAGCACCGTTACCGTGAAAAAGTGGTCGAGATCTCACCAAAGAAAAATTTTACGCCTGCAACTGGCTATTAAGAGATGCCAAAGAAGATTTTTCAATCCATATCGTTATTGTTATCCTACTATGTGCCCATCAGAGGGATAATGAATATGAAATAGGTGTCTATTGAACCCTGCATTTCATTAAAAATATAATATTATTAGACATATATATATGAACATCGTTATAAGAAAGAAATTTTCTCGAGGCGCAAGATTTTTGTTATAATATTAATTTTTCGTCTCAAAGTGACCTCACATGAGTATAACTTTGCTATATCGTTTTATTACCCAAAAATATTTTTATAGTGACAAATACTGTCCTTTGATTTTGAATACGCGTATTGCAGGATTTATTTATTGATTTGTTTACACATTAAATGAGTTCCCGCTCATTTCAACGCATTTTCATAAGATTCATAGTCTGTAAAGATCAAGTACATACATACTAAATATTGAAATGGAAATTAAATGTCTTCAATGATATATAAAAATCATAGAAATAGTATTTAACGTAATAACTGTAGAAGTACTACGTAACACTTACTGCCTACTCAAACTATCATACAAACAATATCTAACTACAAATCCTTATGACTTAGGCTATACGACGATCAGAAAAGAAAATACTTTGTTTTTCGTAAGAGGAAGAACAAAGTATTTTCTTTTCCGATATATATTGCTTCCACAGAATGACCCCTCAAATCATTCTATACGACGATGAAGTTTTCATGGTACCTCCTGGTGGTTCTTAATGCAAATCCTATGAATATTAGTGGCAGAGCCAAAATGAACCATTTTTCTTTGTAAGTAATCATAACCACTAATAACCGATATAAATACATGATTAAGATATATACATATATCATTATTATTTATATATAACACTAATATTCATAAAATGTATAAACACTGTGAATTTACGTATATCAATACATGAATCGTATTATTTGTGGTTATTATTACTTTCAGAAAAATGGTTTCTTTCGGCTGGTTTAATATATACATATTAAATATATATAATATATATTATATATAATATATATTATATATAATATATATTATATATAATATATATTATATAATATATAAATATATTATATAATATATATTGAAATATACATATATATATTTTATATATATATATATATATATATATATATATATATATATATAATGAAAAGTCAAACATTTGACTTTTATAATTAAATATGACAATGCGTCCGAAAACTCTTGATGCAAAAACAGTAATCCAGTATATGCTCTGGAAAAAGTATCACCAGACCTGACTTAGAGGAGACATAAAAGGTGTTATCTTCACAGTTCCGAAAAAAATTACAGCGTCGAAGAAATCAGTGGTATACTACCTTGATCAAAAATTTCCCGGAATTTATTCAGAAAATTAAAAATACAAGTTTATTCATCTAAATCTATATTGTCCCCTTCAAAGTAATCCCCATCGACTGCAACACACTTATGCCAGCGCTTGATCCAATCCTCGAAACATTTTTTATACTCGGTTTTCGGTATGTCCATCAGTGCTTCCTGCGATTTTTCCATTACTTCCTCTCGGCTGCTAAAACGCGTTCCCCGTAATGGTTTTTTAACTCGATTGAACAGAAAGAAGTCACAGGGAGCCAAATCAGGTGAATTCGGTGGCTGTTGGATGGTATTTGTTGCATTTTTCGTCAAAAAATTACGAATAATGATAGCACTGTGCGACGGTGCGTTATCATGGTGCAAAATCCACGAGTTTTCTGCCCACATTTCTGGTCTCTTTCGGCGAATTGCTTCACGCAAACGTCTCATAACGCCCAAATAATACTCTTTGTTTACTGTCTGGCCTTCTGGCAAAAATTCATGATGCACTACACCGTTGTAATCCATGAAAACCGTCAGCATTGCCTTCTTTTTTGACTGAAAACGACGTGGTTTTTTTGGTCTCGGCTCATTTGGTGAACGCCATTCACTTGCCTGATGTCTGGATTGCGTGTCGTACTCATAAACCCACGTCTCGTCTCCAGTAATGATCCTTTTGATGAATGTGGGACCGGATTCAGACTCGCAAATCATGTCTTTTGCGACGTCAACACGGTCTCATCTTTGCATGAAATTGAGGTCTTTTGGCACCAACTTTGCTGCTACACGACGGAAACCCAAATCATTAACCACAATGACTTGGGCGGATCCATAGGCAATGTTCAAGTCCTCCGCTATTTCTCTGATGGTTAATTTGCGGTTATTGACCAACATTTCTTTTACTTTATCAATTTTTTCACCGACTTTCGATGTCGATGGTCTGCCACTGCGTTCATCTTCTTCGATTGACTCACGACCACTTCTGAACCGCTCGTGCCACTGGTAAACGACCGTTTTTTTTTAGAGAATCGTTGCCGAAACACTTTTCCAACATTTCCAACGTCCGTGCGCCACTAAATCCGTTTTTTACGCAAAATTTAATACAAGTTCGTTGTTGCAAATTTAAATCCATTTCTGCAATTGTAAAAAATCGCCAACACACACAGAGATAGATGTACTCTTGGCTACGTAACTTTTGCAAATGTCAAGTTATGACACTAAGATTTAAAGGGAATATCAACAACAGATGTACCAATTTAACAAAAAAAACAGAACTCAAATCGGAACGATGGGAGCGCCACACGGTGGTTATTCCGGGAACTTTTTGATCAAGGTAATATGTTCATGACAAAAAACAATCTTTACCATGAAATCTTCCGATTTGAAGACGACTGGATGGCATTCGTGTTGCTCGGCTTAGGGTAAAATTTGCAGACGACACAGACTAAAAAATAATCGTTCGTAAATTTTCACTAAAATGCTTTACTTACTACATATTTTGATGTCTTAACATCACCACCAGATACGCTCAGTGCCAGATTATGACGCTAAGACGTAGAAACGCAGAGGAAATGAACCTTTACAGTGGAAAGAACGGAGTAGTGTTAATTTTATCATCACGAAGAAAAATGAAAAATACGTTAGTTGGTATAACAAAACAGATTTATGATTTCCAGTCCCTTATAATTTCGTACTGTTTTGTAATCTAATTAATGACGAAATGGAGGAAATTTTGGATTGAATTTCTTTTGATGAGTGTTTAAATTTAATGTGGGTTGTTCATTTTATATACCACTCGCATCAACTGAAGAATAAGCACAGAAAAGGAGATGCCGAATTGAGATGCTAAATTTGGTGGTTATGGTGAATTCTCAAGAGTTTTTCCAATCCAATTATTTTCCAAGGCCGCTCTGTTGTGCGTGGGGAAAGTTTTCATCGTCGACACGCGATTTTTATCTCCCATTTTGGCAGAGACTTTCTAACCACCATTGACATTTACATCATAGTGCCGAAATATCAGTGTGTATATTAAAAAGCGAAAGGTGGATAAAAATGTGAACATAATGATATACTATATGCACACAATTTCAGAGTCCAATCGCCTTGACCGGAATTCGAGCCCGGATCCCTCGATGTCCGGCCGAGTGCCTCAGCCAGTTAAGCTATCGAGGCGTCCTCTCACACCCCGAGATTTTAGGGGATTTAAATGAACAAGATGCTTGGACAAAATATCGTACATACAATGTCACAGGCATTCGTAGTCGTGCGCGCCACAGTCTTCGAGGTTAGATCAAACTTTAAACACTTGCATTGTAATGCACATTTAGCGGACGATTCCATTAAAAGTTACTGTCGCGGCATCTCCCACAGCTTCTTGAAATAACGATACATTATGATAGTATAGTATGATAAGCGATTTCTTTATAATTTCGCGTTAATAAAAAACACTGGTGTATCATAATTATGAAATATTAACATGCTATTGCACTAAGCCCAATCACAGAAATTAGATGTGACCAAACCAAACTTTGGATATCCCATTAGTTTATGAGAACGGGTTCTGTGAGCACAGATCAGACCAAAGCTATTTTCAAAATGCATATAATAGCGATTTAACGATTGATATTTAAGGAAGAACAATCTACCTCTAGAAAAGGTCATTCTCAGGGCAAGAAAAGAGATTCTTTTATGCAGAGCCACATATCAGCCATATTTTTGAGCATTTGAAGGACAGAAAATATTTTGAATCTGATTTTCACGCCGGGTAATAGAGTAATGGCTATTATTTCATCAACTTCCGTTTACAAATGGCGAGGCTGCTAAGCTATTTTATTTGCTGCCGAGCATAAAATAAAATCATTATTTTGCTTGAAATAAAATCTTATTATCTTTCAACTACTATCACAACCAATATTTCAATACGTAACAAATACTATTAAGGAGTAACTTGCAATGAATAAGATGACTTTCATGACAAATTTAGTGAACATATCCTTAAAATTGCTTGAAAATTGGTTTCACAAAAGAATTACGAAGAGATGGGTGGAGAACAAGTGGTTAATTAACAAGTCCTTCCGAGCCCAGAAATAAGATAGAATCTACAGAACAGAGACAGCATGAATTAAGAAAACGAATTGGACACCGGAAGCGAAATAGTTGGCTGAAGATCATAATGTACGAAAAAATAGATGTTATAGGACGTGGAAGACTGAAAGGCCAAGAATGAATCATGAGAAATCAAGGGCTGTTGAGAAATGAACATGCCGCGGAACAGTCTAGGTTGAAAGGCTTCCATAAACCACTCGAGCAATAAATACCCTACCTCAGTGCCGAAATTAAGTTCTCCGGGGTTTTTCCATTATAGAACATGACTCATACAGAATGAAAAGCTGGAATGTGACCGCACAACTGGTCACAGTGATAATGGATAGCTTCCACTAAGTGAGGCCGGCATCGATTTGCTGTATAAACAAAATGCCACTGGGTGTGTGAAAGCGTTCACGCACTGACTTGATGGTCTCTGACTCGTCCCCGAAGGAAAGCCCTCGACTACCTCCCAGGGGAACTGCGCCGCCCCTCACCGGTTTACAGGAGGAGCCCCGAAATCCGGATCCCACAATGCACCCGACAAAGGCTTTCCCACGCCCTCCGCTAAGCTCCCACCCCAATGTGCCGTTGCAGGTGTTTGTCGGGGGCGCTAACTACCGAGGATTCCACTCCGGGACGGTGAAAGGAACGGGGGAGGGAGGACCGGGAAGTGGAGGGGAGGCTGCGCCGATGGAGGGGGGAGTAGTAGAACGGTGGATCCGTCCCGACTGCATGCTGCAAATCCACTCCCTTTGCCGGGAAGGGGGTAGTGAACTGGGGGGACGGGCGGATGGAGGTGTGATGCGAAGATTGTTTACACGAGCGCCGGCAGCAGCCACTTTTGGAGGATCGCATCGACTCCCAAACAGAGAGAAAGGGCGAACCTCGGCCTCTCGTTCGGCAGCAAGTGGCTTCCACCCCCACACAAAACTAGCCCCCACTCCTCCATCCCCCGTCCCCCGCCCAACACCACAATTCTCTCTTTATGCCTCTTACCCAAAAACCCCCCAAATCGTTTGCAGCTCCACCTCCGCCCTCCCCTTTCCTTCGCCGAGGCGCGTGCGTGCGGCCCGCCAGCCGCGGGGCGCACCTCGGCGTGCGCGCTCTGCAGATGGCGCGGTGGTCGCACCCCAATGTTATTGATTCCTCCTCGCCACACCAGTGCCTATCCCCTCTCCCTACCCTACCGTCCCCCTCCCGACTCTCCCCCATCCCACTCCCCCCCCTCAACGCGGGAAGCCCCCTCCCACGCTAAATGCCTCCCCACACCACCAACACCTACACCCCCATCCCCTCCTTTGGCCCCCCTACCTTATGCTACGTCCACCAATCAGGACGCGACATACCAGCGGGAAAACGTATCGACTTTTCTCGCGTCCGTTGACCTTTTGTTTGGGTCGAACCGTCTGCTCTGAAGAAATGGACGGACAGACGGACGGACGGAAGATCTCTTTCCTTGCTCTCTTCCCTGCCTACCACCGCATTTCCATTCCCATCTCCCTACCCTCCGCACCGCCCCTCTCGCGCTGCCCCCTCATTCTGATATATAGGCCTACATCCACCCCTCCCGCTCTCCCTCACTCTCCATGCCGCCTAAATCCGCCCCTCTTCTCACCTCCCCGTGCTCCGCCCCCCACACCCTCTGAAGACCCCTTTTCCCCTAATTGAGTCGAGAGGGAGAGAGGCAGCGGCGCGTGGGAGATTGTCGTCGCCGAGGAGTCGCGGCGATTACTCTTTCCTCCTCGGGGCGAAAGACGTCCTCCGGCGGTGGCGGAGACTGCGATGAAATGACGAGCGCTGCTTCTGCTGCTCGGTGTCTTGAAGAAATCCGATTTTTCACTGCTGGGGAGTTTCCCTGGCTTTCTGGGCTATGCACTCCCCTTTCACGGTATTTATTGGACGGTATTTTCCATTTCTCCGTTTCGACATCCTTATTTGCAAGTGAATCTGGGCGAACCACATGCAAATGCCGATAAACAAAAACATCGGTTATGGTAAATAGCGAAGGAATAATAAATAAATAACTGGGCAATCGAAAGCTACGAGAAGAGAAATAGTACAGAGATTTTTGAAGCCCAATTGTATGAAAGGAAAGAGCAAGGACGTAGTAAATATTATACTGAAATCCAAAACGAAATTCTAGAAAGAGGAAAATCTCTCAAGCAAAAAAGATAAGCCTCGAAATTATAAAATACTTTGTAATAATTTCTTTCCATCTTCAATGTACACTTCTCCATGGATAAGAGGAATGGACTGCAGCAGATTCAGAGAAGGTAGCCTGCAAAGGAAATTTGGTTCACCAGGATAATATTTGATAGATCCAAATAATATCGCGAGACTACTCGAGACTCGCTATGAAGAGCGAATGGAGACAGAAGCCGATGGAAAACAATGAAAAAGCGAAATGATGGCGAATAATTTGAACCACGGTAGCTTGCAAAAGCCTATTGCGGAAAACAACTTTATCAAAGTAAGTCCATATTTTGACCTAATATTAATAAAAAACAAGTAAAAGTAATACAAACGAGAGAGAGAAAAGAGCCGTAATGAGAGTTCGAGAGCGGCGTCAAAAAATTCTTGGCCTTGTGACTGTTGATACGATATATGCATACGTATAAATTACCGTTGGCTAAGGTCTGGTATCCATCTGTTTGGCTGTAGGCGGCAAATCTCTAGAACCAAAAGATATGGCGTTGAGGGGCAAAATTGTATGGGTAAGTTTGAGTCTTCTGTTTTTCCCCAGCAAGTACATACGTACGCATAATTTCAAAATTATCTGGATCGGGAAGTATTAGTGTGTTTGGTAATTTCACCTGTATATTTGGTAGAGTGAGAAATATTTTAGAAAAAAAATGTGATATTTCAAGGCAATACCAGGCGAAACTCATTCTTTATTGACAGAAATCCCGATTTGTTCTATGGAATCTTCACATTCCAGTTTGATCTAGCGGACTAATTGCATGTCATATTTCAGATGCAAAGCTCACCGGGTGGCGCCAAAGAGTGACGTGACAGACGAATAGACGGCTGGGCGTCAGCGAAATATTATTACCTAAGGATGATTGATATAATGGCATTTCGTACTGTATTTAAAATGTGAAAAGACAATTTGGCGACGATGAAAAACCACCTCAAACATAAAGTTGCTGTTAAGATCAGGTAGAAAGAATCGACATTAACGAACTAGGTGGATTGGCATAATAGTAACTACCTATTGGTTAATTAACTAAGAAATTAGTATTTCAGCGATCGGTGTATCATAACCATTATTAACGAACACAAAAAAATAATTTCATGAAGTCAAAAAGCAAACAGGTTAGCTATTAAGATATCCACGGCTAAAGATATGTGCGAAATTCATCATTATTAAGATAAATATTGAATTACGAAGTAAACTTATGTTTCCCCAAAGAAAAGTTCGAAACCAACATTTATAATAGCGGTCAAATAAAAAACAATTTGATTTTCATCACACGATGGCCAGTAAAAATAAACCTTCAGGAAGAGGTCACCTCTTTAGCCAATAAAACTTGGAGGAAGATCAAAGATAGGACAGGAGGAATTTGAAAGGAGATAATTAATTAAAACTTAAAAAGGGGTAGAATCCCTCTCGCGAAGGGAGGTGAAACGGAGGCAAATATGTTAACTTTCCATTATATTTGGGTATTTTTACGATGGGTACTGTTCAACGTACGGGTCCTGGGGAAATTATTTCGTTACCTGCAATTACATTTAAATACGACACAATGACCCTTCTACCGATATCTTCGGCAACGATATTCATATGATATTTATAGATTCAGAACTTAGGGAACCTTTGACGAATTTCATGTAAACAGAGCAGCGACTGGATAAACACGTAGCGCTACTGAATCGTAGACGACAAAATTTGAAATTAACGGGCGATGTGAAGGTTTGAGGAGGGCACTTGATTACGAATACAGTGGTGAGAGCATTATTTGGAATGCTTCATCCGCAAATTACCAGTTGATTTAATCCATCTAATTAGAGAGCAACTAAGATTTAATTCATCTACGTACCTACCTTTTTCAGAAATGCATGACTTGATCAGATACGTGGAACTGTAAAAGAAGACGACCGACATTTAAATTCAGAATCCACTTGGTGAGAGTATATACATAAATATAGATATATATGTACGTCTTTAAGTATATATATATATACATATATATGTATGTATACATGTATATGTATGTGTATATATATATATATATATGTATATGTATATATATATATATATAGGAAAAACACGAACAAGAAGTACATAAGATTTCCTTGTGGAGAGGCTTGTCAAGCCATGAGTTTCCGCAAACTATATTACCCACCACTCAAAGTTGGAAGCTGTTTCCGAACCTCCGTACACGTTTTCATAATAAATAATCAAATGAAATGGTTTCTAATCATATTAACGTTCCCGCTTCTGCCTGACATGAAATTCGCTCGAGGCGGCATCCATAAAGGACGTCACGTTGGTCTGGGACCTCTTCAATCCCCTCTCCATCATTATTGCACTCCACATTTCTAGGACCTACTCTATCTAAAATTTCGTTACCTTACTGCCATGCGATCTTCTAGCCTAATAATTTTGAAGGAAATCCTTGACCAAGCGCGATTGCTGAAATTCGTGCTTCTGCATGCTCGCAGAAAATTGGTTCACGGTAAAAAAATTCTCGACAAAAAAGATGCACGGTACGGGAAGAGGAACAAAAACTGAAATCTCTTTCCCCGCAATTTCACGCTGATCGTTTGTCATAAAATAAAAATCATCAGTGGCATGGTCTGCTAAGAGGATTGGAGAGTACCGGTAATTTATTTGTTTAGGCGATTGCACCGAGATGTCACATGGAGTCAAAAACCTCTCTTTCCTCTCGTTGCTGAGTGTCACGGTGGGCCAAACACGCTATCCGCACAAAACTCTCGACAACATGTATGTAATACGTCTCACTGTCAATGGAAATCGTACTGAAGTTCCAAAATTTCCCTGAATAGAATATATGGCTGGAAACTGACGTTGATAAAGGTATAAGCATTTAACTATCTCGTGTTTCACACTTATTTAAAATTAAACAAAACCGACTGTGGGACGAAAGAACCCAACCCAGCGTCACGCTCACTGCCGCTGTCTAAATTTAACACCACAAGGCTCTTATATTCTATACCTTCCATGTTTCCGCACAGGTTAAGTAAATATCGGAGAGAATGTTGAAACATTGGCAGAGGGCAGGATCCTTTCTATTCTTTATCTTAACACCATAAACACAAGAACGCATATTGAGGGGTAGACGAAATTTTAAACCTTTCCTCTTGGGCATCCAATGTTAAATTCGCTTCACTTGTTTCCCTGGTCCAATACACTCATAAAATCGTACTCGCAAAGATTTTGTCTACGATAGAACTCTTCAAACAATCCCTTAACATTGAGATTTTTTTCTAAAAGGGCACGGTGGAAAATTTTCACTCGCGGAGTTTTCCTAACAAAACGAAATGAACTCGACGGACACCATGAGCACAAACAGCTGCTGCACAGGACAAATTTCAAAAAGAGTCCTCCACTCGTGAATTATCAACGAGTCAATTCGTGAATAATGAAATGAAAAACGAAAAGCGCGTACGTCGACTGAAGTGAAGGGATAGTCACTCTACGGATGGGATATCCTTCGTGAGCGGAAAATTTAATGAAACGAATTGAGGCAGCGAATGAAATTGTATTCGTGAATCCAGCAGCACGGGTAATGAAATTTGAGTGAATTCCTGCCTCGAATTATTCCATGTCCTTCAGAGGCTTACCTCTCCGCTCTCAGCGTTTTATTTCCCGCCGCTCGTCCGCTTCGAGAGAGGAAAGCATAAAGGGAGCAAGGCTATCGAGCGCCACCACACCATTCCCTTAGCAAGAGATTATCTTATGTTAGCTTTGCCCTACTTGTATCAATACGTCCGGTGATGCCATTCAAAGCATAGCATTTTACTAGTACCAGAAAGTCTTTGGTATTGGATAATGCTTTACCGGAGAACATTCAGTTTGTTCTTCAATACAGTTTGGATTACTTCGTTAAATTTAAAACCATTCGTTTGAAAGAGAAATGAAATGTCATGACCGTTATGAATAACTGTTCTCTCGAAATAGTCTACAATCGTGAGGACTAAAAGAAACGCTATAACAAAATTAACTGATAGAGGTGTTGATTAAATACTCCTTTGAAAGCTCTGATTTCTAAATAAACACATAAATAGCAGAAAATTATTTTCATCAATGTACAATTAATTATAAATATCAAATCTAGATAATGCGTTTTAATGCCTGGGCCATGGGCTGTTTTCATAATTAGGTGTACAATTAAATAATAAATTATAATGACGACGGACAACGACTGGCTCCATGCTTAATCCTCAAATACGTTTTCTTCTCAAAATATGCCATTTCTCATCATACCATCCATTTTATTCGTGACCCCTCAACGGTTTCTCGTAGCGTATCCTCAGTTAAAACAGTACCTTCATTTACTTACTCTTTCTTTAGGGTTCCATTTTCCATACATTATTAGATTTTCCAACGTCTGTATAACACTGAGGGTACCACTTATGCTGCAAACATTAACGAAGCACTATCTTACATTCGTTAGTTTAACATGCCGTCCATTGCCGCTCACGGTTAATATGCCAAAAGTGCTCGGAAATTACACGCAGGAAGCCCAGAAGACGAGAGGCAGAAGACAACACAGTAATCCCGTACAAGCGATAGGAGATATTCGCGGCAAAGCAATTAGTGGGCGACACTCTCATCCTTTATGCTTGAGAACTAAGGTATGCCCACCTAGTATAGGTATTGTTGCCTGCCGACGCAATTTACTCCAATAGTAGCAGACGTGTGGACGTGGATGGACACAAAGTGGAAATAATATTGGCCTTTTGACGCGACAAACTTTAACAAAATATTATATCAGTTCGCCATTTAATATGAAAAAATGCTATCAAGCAAAGATTGAACTAAGGCGTGAAAATTGCACATGAATACAATATGAACGGTGGGGTGCCTTCCTTGTGGCAGTGACTACGCAGTGTAAACAAATTGAAATTAGGAAAGACGAAATATATCAACTGTTTAATCCGTTATCTGGTGGAATTTTCCATCGTACAAACAGATACAAAATATGACTTACTAATTCCGTTCATTGGTTGAATGGCAGTCTTTTTATTTGCAGTAAGAGGAGATGAAATGAGAAGCTATAGTGATATGGGGTGTTGAGTGGGGAACAGATATCTGCCCAACTCAAAGCAAAATATCATCATAAATATTCACGTCGTTCCTGCTATGAAGAAACGAGGACGTTAGCCAAACAACCACACAAAAGCCATAAGGCTTATCTCTGTAAACTCCTTGAACGGGCTTTTATCTAAAAGTAGAGATTTTCCATAAAGTTAAATTTCATAACTAAAACGGAAGTAGTGCCCGAAGGGACTTAATTATACTCCGCAGTGATCCAAGAATATATATATATATATATATATATATATATATATATATATATATATATACATACATATATATATATATATATATATATATATATATATATATATGTATATTCTTGGATCACTGCGGAGTATAATTAAGTCCCTTCGGGCACTACTGACGTACTGTAGTGACATCAAAGAAATGTCTATATATATATATATATATATATATATATATATATATATATATATATATGTGTGTGTGTGTGTGTGTGTGTGTATATATATATATATACACACACATGTGATAAAAGAATATATATATATAATATATATATTTATATATATATACATATATCTTCTATATGAGAAGGGAAGAAAATAGGCTATAACGTAGGTTAAATTTATTTCTACGTAATAAAGACATTTCTTTGATGTCACTACATGTAATGTTTATAATTTATTCTTAAAATTTTATGAAAAGGTACATTGACCAGGGCCCCTTCAAATGTACTCGTATGTCCTTATTTAATCTACAATCATGACATATTATATTAAGTGTACGTATATACAGTGTAACGTATTTCGCTGTACAAAGCGTACGTATATACAGTATAACGTATTTAGGAAGTGTTAAAATCCCAGCACGTTCTTAGTAAACTAAAAAATCGACAGATACATAAAATGAAACTTTTGGGCCCTCGGTCATTTTTTACGATTAAAATAATAATATTTATTAGATACAAATTTAAGAACACAAATATTGTGAGCAATAAAATGAATCCGCCCCATTTATTATTATTTTTACCAGCTTCTAAGTACCCCTTCCACTTATTATACCAGTTAATTGCACCCTGTCTTAAACGAAAAAATTTCTACGTGCACAGTCTGCCATGAAAACTCTAAGAGATTAAATCTGCCTCACTCATCTAATAGTTATATACTCTCCTTTCTGATGTGACGGTTCAAGTACCTTCCTTGGAGTTCCCCCACCCGTGAATCGTGCATTACATCACCAACTCGTATCATCATTGCCTTTCGAGCAATGAACATAGTAAGCAACTGTAAGAATAACTGCTAGCCATCCACTTTTACGAGAACGACCCATATTACGACCCGTACTGTTTTCATGCAAATGAATTCTTGCGGGGATATGACCTCCAAACAATACTCTCCGTCATATTTTACTCTCCCTTCTGTTACAATCTGTCCCCCCATTATCCGACCTCCGTCCCTCACTCGCAAAATTCACATTTTCCGGCAGCAAGCAGAAACTCAGCATTTACAAAAGAGCCCTCACCCATATACATTTTAAATGCATCATATCTGCCCCTTCCACCCCATTGGTATTGCTTATATAAATCGGAGTGGACAAATATCGAGTGAAATCAACAGAAAAGAGTAAACAAACATAAATGGCTTCTTATTTGTGTGTACGAATTTCCCAAAAAGAATTCACGCATTAAAAAGGAAATTCCACTGCATCCTCTCACGAAAATATTTTCCGAGTCAAGGCACGGGGTTCATTAATGCGCGCTAAATGACACAATCTCGAATTCGCCAGGCCTTTTGAATGAAGAGAAATGTCATCAAAAAGGAAAGAAGGATAAGCAAACCTACATTTGTTCAATGCCCCATAAGCTGCGGCAAGGGTATGTGCCCAGAAGTTTTAGGACCAGCAATATAAAACAAAGAGGAAGAAGTCTGTTAAAAGATATATTGTTTTACATCTTGGAGTTACGCTGTTTATTTTATGATATGGTGGATTCGCGCATCTTTAATAGAATTACTCATAACCGTATATGATTTCGCATTTTTCGTTTTCGCATTAAATACAAAAATTTTCGGCAGAGCGAACTTCATATTTTCCAAAAAGTTTTTGAACCGCGGAACCGCGTTTTATGTACAATATTGAGCGTGAAAATATGTAACTTTTTGGCAAAACTAGAAAAACGTCAAATAACTGTAACTAGGAGTTAATTTCACGCCAGGTGGTTGATTACCACCATAAAAACAATATTTCTCAATTAAAATCTTAATCTATTTGCAATCATCTTATTATAATTCTTATTAGTTAAAATTTACTGTTGCGGCATCTCCCGCAGTTTCTTTGAATAATTATTATTGGTCATCTACCATTTATGGTGGGTTTAGGATGTACACGGAATGATCAACGTTGAACTTCTTCACCTCTCCCAATAAAACATAACCCGACATCCGACACTACAATAAACCCTACTTCAACAACGCAAACCCCCTTCCTTCCTTCGTCCCTCCTAATAGACCTATCCTATTCCTACCCGTTCCTTCCTTAACGCTTCACCTTTATCACAGTTTTTAACATTCAATCGCCATTGCACTCCGCATCCACCTTTCCCGATTCGTTTGGACCCTTTCCAAACTTGGGACAGGAAGCTGGGTTATCCAATGATATCGCCGACGGTGAAATTTTTCCAAAATCCTTTTCCATTTACAGAAGTAACACACGAATAGAATCTGGGCCAGTGCCTTTAATTCATTTAAAAATTCCTGCGTCAGCAGGGCTGAGGTAATTCCAAGTAATGGTTTGGAAAGCGTATGGTGCTCAATTAAAAGTCTTCAATCCAAGAGAATTGAAGTATTCCCATTGCACAAACCGCCGGACGACAGAGATAAATTAATACTACCGCTAGATCAGCAAATCAAAGGTTTCTTGCCCCAAAACAATGATCGCGACGTTTTCTGTAATCGGTTGAGATTCCAATGCCCCATCTGCAATGCCCGTCTGCAGCACATATAGTTTGAAAACGTGGGGTAAAGACAAGATATTTGCGAATCGCTAATGAATTCCTTTACGTTGAACTCATTGAATCAACTTGTCACTTCACCAACTAGGCGTGATAATATTCTTGATTTGTTAGCAACGAATATTCCCGAAAATGTCTTGACTACAGGAACTATTAAAGGAATTAGGGGCCACTGGTCAGTAACCGCAAAGTTTTCGGTACATGGGGTCCGAAATAAGAAGCCTAAAAGGAAAATTTGCTTGTTTAAAAAAGGGGACTACAATGGCCTAAAGTACCTGCTACAGAATCAATTTGCTAATTTTAAGAAAGATGGTAATCGCCGGAATACTGAGGATACGTGGGATCTCTTCCTTGAGATAACGCGCTCCGCCGTCAACAAGTCCATTCCCATTAAATTTATAAAATATAACACGGAACCTAGATGGTACAAAGCGGATGTTAGAAAAGTATTGCGAGGTCACCGGCTATGTCACGCCAAGATAAAATATATTAGGGATGATATCTCCAGTGACAAAAGAATTGAGATAATTTATGATTACAAGATATCTAGGGCGAATGCCAAGAAACAATTACAGGTAGAGTTTAGGAGATTCAAAAGGAAAAGATTAGCGAGAAATTTGAAAGAGAGTCCAAAAGCATTTTGTACCCACATCGTACTACGGTAGGAGAGATAATGTCAATATAATTAAAGATTAAGGGTACAACATGTAGATTTAAGATGTAATCTTTTCCACGAACATTAGAATGAGAATAATGAGAATAACATTATCCGACAGCTGTAGGGGTAAACATATTCAGGTCAAAATTAGTCTGGTGTGTAAATACACCCTAGCGGTGGCTTGCAGGGTACTAAATAAATAAAATCATATTGCTTCAACGACAATACCTACGCGCGACCACAATCCATATCTAAGTTTCAACGGGACCTCCATAGTCCCGGTCATCACTTCCATCATCCTCGTGAAACATTTTTTGCCTAACGCATTCTTAATTCTTCTTATAACGTCCCTACTACTTTGACCTTCTTGATTCAAAGCAATGGCAAGATAGTTAACCCTAGATCCAACTGCTAGAGCTTTTGCCCTTCGATTTGAACATTTATCGTAGCCTACTTCGTTCTTGAACATATTATTAACTTGGTTTTGTTCGCATAAATTTTCATCAGACAACTATCACGCTGATTTTCTAATGCACTTAGCATCGATCGTAACCCCTAGGCTGGCTAGCTAACTTAAGCTTGATCACCCGCTAACCTAACTGATTTTATGAATTCCCCAAAGATTTTCATTCCTACCTCCAGTTTCTTTCTCTATTCCTCTTTGCCATTTTTCTCTGAGAATACTCTGTAAAGCACGGGTGATAATGGACACCGCGGTCTTACTCCGGTTCATGACAATGCCCATATACATTACAATCCCGATTATAAATCCGCCTCTCGAAATGGAGCAGTCTGAGACGCATAGGGTGCAGATAACTCGCCACTGCCACTAATCTACTATTTCATGGACGCCTTTGCCTTTATCATTTGAGAACTACCACTGATCTAACGAAATTCCTCCCCAAATTCCTTTCTAATAAATGATGCGAATTCGCCCATAAAAACTTAAATAGTTCCGCTGGGTTGTTTTATATCCCCAGTGCCTACTTGATAAAAATTCCCTTAATACCCTTTCTATATCACAATCAAGTGTACTATATTTAAGATATCCTCATCTGCGTCACATTTTCTTTCTACGTCTTAAATCGCCGGTGTAATACGTATACCATTTGGGTCCTCTATGCATTCCTTGCGTACCTCTAGAATCTTCCCCTGGCCATTTAATAATTTCCCAGCATTATATTTTATGGTGTGCAAGGGTTCTCCCTTCATACTTCCTGACATTGGTTTCACTTTCGTGAACAGCGCATTAATTACACTCTTCCTTTGTAAACTTTCCATTGCATAGCACCACGTTTCTCCCACTCCCATTACTTTTCCGCATCAGTTTATCTCTACGCACTTTCGTCCATCTCATTTTATGCGCATAAACATTTCCCATTTATTTCTCTCGTCTATCTTCCTAATCATCTCGTCTGCAATCCATGAATTCCCGGTCGTTTCCAATATTTTTTCTCATGATTCCGTTTGCTTTCGATATCCCTTTTTTTGAAAGGTACCCAATTATCTTCTATTGAACCCGACGTCACACCTCACTGCTCCTTAGCTATGATCTGAATCAACACCCACTCCCCGGAAACTGTGGAAATTAATCACGCCGTTCCTAAATCAGTTCATAACCACAATATAGTCCAACTGATACCTCTACAAATTCTCGGGCACTTTCTACGCATACCTTCCCCTATTGTGGTGTTTAAACCAAGTGTTCGTAATGATTAAGCCCTGTCTCCTGCACAAGTCTCTCGCTTTCTCCCCGTGGTCATTCCCTATTCCCAAACCGCAGTCCCCGACCTCACCATCATCTCTCCCTTCACCCAACGTCGCATTCTCATCTCCCGTCACTGCCGAAATTCCTTCCATGGAAACCGACAACTACTTCCTCTTAACTGATCAAATGAATTGTCAATTTCTTCCTCCCCATGATTGCTTGGTAGCACTTATACCTGAGTAATGAAAAAAACCTTGGTTCAACTTTGAACCCTGGCGATCATTTTCTATCACTAGCCTGCTCTTTCGTAAAGTGTCATCAAATATTAACCGCGACACAAATAAATCATCGCAACAAATGAAACCCGAAAATTAGCATGGTATTCACTCATGGTGAATACTATGCGATTGAGAAATTTACATAATTAATGCCTTGGTTGGGAACCATCGGCAGAAACAAATATTTGTCAGTAAAGTGAAATTATTAAATAAAATTCAAAGGTATTAAATTGGAAACGGTGGGGCATAACACACACACACATATATATATATATATAAATATATACATATATATATATATATATATATATATATATACACATAAATGTATATATATACATATATATATGTGTATACCCTCCCCGGACTACAACCTTGACGTGGTGGAAGGGCTTGTGCGTTCCGATGACCCCTAGAGCTGTGCTGGCGGGAGTAATAATTATTGCTCCTGGTAGGGTCACCCATGCCAGATAGGTCGAAGGTTAGGAGCCAGACGAAAGGTAGTCCACGCAGCATCTGTTCCTCAGTGAGGCGGCTGCAATGGCGTCTGACCCCAGTGGGGCGGCCAGTAAGTGATGGTGTCACGTTAAAAACACTATTGAGGAAGGCAACGGGAAACCACCTCAATTATCATTCCCTAGAAAAATATGATGGACAATAGAGATATTTTGAGTCCTGGCAACCACGGGGCTCGGCCCAATCGGCCGTGTGTCGTGCCCGGCAGCGGGGGAGGCAAGGCTTCCGCGGTCGTCATCCCACGAAACCCTTGCAAGGGAAAACCAGCAGCAGCAGGACAGAAGACGCAGGAGAAGAAGACAAAATTAGTTAGAATAGGAACGTGGAATGTTAGGACAATGATGAGGACAGGGAAATTGGAGAATGTTAAGCGAGAGATGGTAAGGGGAAATATAGATATTTTAGGTCTATGCGAGGTGAGATGGAAAGATAGCGGGGATTACTGGAGTGATAAGTATAGAATAATATACAGCGGTGGGGACGAGAGCCAACGAGGGGTTGCCATAGTATTAAATGAAGAGGTAGGAAGAAGCGTAGTCAACATAGAGCAGGTAACGGATAGAATAATACTAGTGGAGATAAAAGCAGAACCGACGAACTTAGTTATTATTCAGGTATACATGCCACCGAGCAACCATAAGGAAGAAGAGGTCGATAGGATATACGATCAGTTAGAGGACATGATCGCGTGTGTTCCTTCAGGGAAACATTTGATAGTGATGGGGGATTGGAATGCGACGGTAGGCGAAGGAAGAGATGGTGACGAGGTCGGGTACTACGGTTTAGGCACGAGGAATGACCGCGGGGAGAAAGCAGCTGAGTTCTGCAGGAGACAAGGGTTAGTCATCACCAACACTTGGTTTAGACACCACAAGAGACGCAGGTATACATGGAAAATGCCAGGTGACTCAGAAAGGTATCAGCTAGAATATATCCTGGTTAGACACAGGTTTAGGAACAGTGTGATAAATTCCCACAGCTTCCCGGGAGCGGATGCGGACTCAGACCACAATTTAGTTGTTATGAAATGTAGCGTACGTTTCAAAAAGATAAGGCAGGGGCGGCGAGTTAGAAAATGGAATGTAGAAGCATTAAATGGGTTGAAAAGGAAGGAATACAAACAGGCGGTAGAGAAAATCATGGAGGATGGTAAAGGGCTTAGTACTATCGAAGAAAAATGGGAAATGATCAAGAAAGGGTTGTCTAAAGCCGCAAAAGACACTATTGGAACCGTTAACGCTAAAAGGACTAGGAAACCATGGATCACGGATGAGATGATTACAAAGATGGATGAGCGGCGAAAATGGAAGAATATAAATACAGAATTAGGCAAAATGAAGTACAAAGAATTGAACAATAAATTGAGGCGGGCAACAAATAAGGCAAAAGAAGCATGGTAGAAGACGCAGTGCGAGGATATGGAAAGTCTGCAGAGGAAGGGTGAAATCGGTGCGCTGTACAGCAAAGTTAAATCGTTATCGGGAAGTAAGAAAGGAAGAGCTATGCTAATAGTTAGAGATAAGGCGGGTAAGGTAATAGTTGACGCAGGAAAGATCCAAGAGAGATGGAAGGAGTATATAGAAGAACTGTATAGTAAAGAACTCAGACCAACACAGTTAGACATTGAAAAAGAAAATGACGTAGAGGAAGACAGCTTAGGTCCAGGCATACTAGACAATGAGATAGAAAGGGCATTAAGGGAGATGAAACTAAATAAGGCCGTGGGGGTAGATAACATTCCCGTGGAACTTTTAAAATGTTTAGGAAAATGTGGGAGGAAGAGGCTATATGGGCTTATCCGTAGCATTTATGAGGAGGGAATCTGGCCGGAAGACTTTGTGAGAGCAGTTTTAGTTCCGATTCCGAAAAAGGTAAAGGCCACGTCATGTGAGGACTATAGGACAATTAGTTTGATATCCCACGCAGCTAAAGTTGTTCTCAGGATCATAAACAAAAGGATAGAGAGTAGGGCAAATGATTACTTAGGGGATGATCAGTTTGGGTTTAGGAAGGGGAGAGGTACGCGTGATGCCATTGCAGTAATGAGATTATTAATCGAGAGGAATATAGAACAAAACCAGGAGGTATTTGCCTGTTTCGTAGATTTCGAAAAAGCGTTTGATAGAGTGAATTGGGAAAAACTAATGAGTATATTGCAGAAAATAGGAATAGATTGGAGGGAAAGGAGGCTAATCCGCAACCTGTACATGTCTCAGACTGCTCAGGTGCGGGTGGGAAACGGGGAGTCAGGATGGGCAGTGTTAGGAAGGGGTGTAAGGCAGGGTTGCCCATTATCACCGTTGCTGTTCAACCTGTATGCAGGGGAAATGATCAAAGAGGCATGGGAAGAACTAGAGGTAGGAATGAAAGTGGGCGGGGAATTCGTAAAATCAGTTAGGCTTGCTGATGACCAAGCTTTAGTTTGTCAGCCAGCCAAGGGGCTGCAAGCATTGCTGAGTGAATTGGAAATTCAGTGCGACAGGTATGGGATGAGAATCAACATTAATAAAACAAAGGTTATGCGATTTTCTAGAAAGAAAAAGGCCAAGCTTATCATTAAAATAGGAGGGCAAAAACTAGAGCAGGTAGAACAGTTTACGTATCTCGGTAGTGTTTTGGACCAACACGGTCAAAGTAATAGGGACGTAAGGAGAAGAATTGCGGTAGGCAAAGAGGCTTTCACGAGGAGGAGGGAGTTGATGACGGGGACTTTGAGTAAGGATGTTAAGAAAAGACTCGTAAAAACTTTGATATGGAGCGTAGCTATGTACGGCGCGGAAACGTGGTCATTGAAGCAGGAGGATAGACGTAGACTGGAGGCTTTTGAAATGTGGGTGTGGAGAAGAATGGAGAAGGTGAAATGGACAGAGAAGAAAACAAATGATGAAGTACTTGGTATGGTGGGCGAAGAGAGGGGTTTGTTGGGAGCAATCCTATGGAGGCAGGAAAAGTGGATGAAGGGGGTGTTGACCGGCAGTGGGATGTTGAAGATTGTGATAGAGGGTAGAATGTTGGGCAAAAGAGGAAAGGGAAGGAACAGGATAGGGATGTTGGACGGGATAAAGGGAGGAAGAAAGTACTCAGAGATGAAGAGGGACCTGGTGTAGAGTAGAATTTAGGGTTGTGTTTTGTTAGCAGTCACAAAATATTTGTTTGGTAGTTGTGTCCATCGAAAAACCTACCTTAACCGGCAGATTACCTTAAAAAAAATATGTGTGTATATATATATATATATATATATATATATATATATATATATATATATATATATATATATATATATATATATATATACACACATTCAAACACGAAATCCCGCCAAACGGCGAATAAATACTCATATATACAGAAATAGATATAAGGAAAAGGGATAGGAACACACATAAAGGACGAACACAATAGAGGTGGGGAAGGCGGAATCGAACGGATCACAAGAGTAAAAATATTTCCTTGACCGGGACAAGGTCCCGGTGTGTTCCTATCCCTTTTCCTTGTATCTGTTTCTGTATATATGAGTATATATATATATATATATATATATATATATATATATATATATATATATATATATATATATATATATATATGTAATGTCCCTCCGTTTCCAATTTAATACCAACAATGTTGCAACACATTGTCATTATACGTAAACGCAAAATTAGTCCTTAATAATAGCTTACTACGATATACGATTTATATTAGCGAATGATTCCAAAATGATACACCCATATTTATCTATTTTCTTTTATTAAAGCCCAGTGAGTTTACATCTACGGTCCTTGCAAATATCCGTAGTCTAAATCAAGTTTTCCTACTATGTCATTCAATTTAAATTAGAATAGATGCCATAGCCAACTAATTTACTGATGCCTTAATTCCTGGGAGAATATTCAGCTAGGAATGACAGATTTATAATGATATATAATATAAATGAAATATAATAAAAAATATTTATAGTCAGCAAAACATTTTAAGAACCTTGTAGGATTCATTATTTACCTCAATGAAACCACTCCCAATTAATTCCTATAATTCACTCAAAATCGTCAAACAACGGTCTTGGCACCTCTGTGCCATACGCTAAAACTTATCTAAATTTCCTTGGCAGCGAATTCCAATTAATTTTCACCCATTTTTTGGTAATGCTTAACTCACTTGGCAGTGGAAAGTAACGCACAACTACAGGGTATGCCGGTCTCTGGCGAAACAGCAGAATATTTAGTAATTAAAAAAATAATAATGCGAAAATCAATGTGATCACTTGACGTCACCAAATTTTTCATCCACATTGGGGTTCAGAGAGTTGAAGTTACAAAAGAGCATAGATAAGTCCATTAGGGAACTGAAGCTTACCGTATAGCTAATTTGAATAAACATGCCTTCTATATGTTCCGCTGCATAAACGCGTATCTACGAAATCAATGTCCGACGTAACGATCGATGCGAAATGAGAAAATGAAATCTTTCAATCCGGCGACAACGATAGGTGGCGATTTGGTGATTGTTATCTGGCCCCTTAGGTTTTTCTTAATTAGTAACTACTAAACAGTGAACTCAATTGGAAAAGTAGGTCATTGGACATGATAGTTCACCGACACCATGTGCAGGGAATTGTATTACCTAAACTTTCACGCCAAGTGAGAAACGCTTTAACCATGGACAATTTTTATGTAAAAATCAGTTTTCTTCTTATCCAAGAATTCTGAAATAAAAACCTTAAAAACTTCCTATATCCCTTTCGCGTGTTGCGCGAAAAAGCATATCAGATTGATGAAGTAATTTGGGAACATAGTACAGTTAAATTTTTGTTACCCGTTTATACCGCGGGAGGATATCGGACAAGTAGCTGCTTCCATAGAAGTACCTATCCCTGAGTTTCAAACGACACGTTGAGGGTTTTTCTCGGTTATAAATAAAGCTTCATTTTAATCATCACTGTTTACCATAGGGTAAAATCGACTATCCTTTACAAGGATAATCGATTAGCTACTAGCTACTTAGCAAGAATTCTATTTTTATTTAAGGCAGTTCAGAAATCGGCGATGATTCATTGGATAAAGGAAGTTCATTATGTCCACCCTATCAAGTTTCAAACAATACCTTCGTTTTATACAACCTCTTCCAACTACTCCAACAAACTCTTGAAAGGGCATTTTAGACCATTATATTATTCTGACCCCTCCCGCAGGATCTTCTGCAAAACAAATGTTTAGCCACTGGTCGTGTTTTAGGGACCCGAGTAAAACAGGGACACGTGTGACGCTCTTAATCCAAAGTCCCTTTTATATGCTGGGCGCGGGGGGTTGTTACCAATGGTGTGGGAGGTGAGGCACCCCGACGGGAGAGGGTGTGGATAATGGGGGACGCCGGCGGGCGGGTTGAGGGAGAGACGAAAAAGTTGAGTGGGGGCGAACAAGGGGGGCGGCGAGGGAGGATTGAGGAGGGTTCAGGGTACTAGAGTAAGGGTGGTGGCGGCGGGGGGAGCGAGTGGAAAGGGTGGCGGAGAGGGGGGATAGAATAAGTGGGCTTGAGGGAGGTGGCTGGGAAAGTTCCTCGCAGTGACCAACCGCAGCTTCCTGAAACAGGAAATTCCAGTTGTTGTATAGCACGCGGTGCGACCCCGACAAGGCACCGCAGGAGAGCGGGGAGGAGGGAGGCGCAGGAGGAGGGGGAGGCGGAGGAGAAGTGCAGAAGGTTTAGTGGGCGAATAAGAGGGGGGGGGGATGGATGGTGGGGGTGCGAATGAAGAAGAGGGAAGAAGGCGCCAGCGTTGACCAACGGGGGTCGAGGAGGAGAAATGGACGTCCAGAATGGGAGTGGGGGAAAAAAGGCGAGGGGCGGCACGAACACACATTAAGCGAACGCGGACGTGAAACATATAAATCACAACGGATATAAACTGGGTTTCCAGAGTTTTTCACTTTTTTAAATTCCCCTTCACACTTACCATTTTACCCGGACCAACAAATTAACTTTTTTTTCGGATAAAAACACAACCCCAGATGCAAATGACCGATACCTGACCGTCTCTAATTATTTTCTTCTTTTTTTTAAAATAAAACTGGGGTATTCCGTAGAGAGTCCGGAGTACTTTAACCAAAATTTTATCGGTGGCCTGACATCGTATATTTCGCTGGACAAAAACGCGACGTTAAATAATAAGTTGACATGAGGATGCCATTCGATATTTGATAACACCACTCGGGATTGTGTATAGAGAATCCATATATATATATATATATATATATATATATATATATATATATATATATATATATATATATATATATATATATATATATATAGGGGCGCTTGGCGATATATTAGACCCACGGATCTCAGGGTAAAAAGTTTCCTCGATAGCTCAAGTGGTTAAGAGCATCCGCCCGGCAAGTGGAAAGATCCGAGGTTCGAGTCCCGGTCAAGGAAATATTTTTACTCTTGTGATCCGTTCGATTCCGCCTTCCCCACCTTTATTGTGTTCGTCCTTTATATGTGTTCCTATCCCTTTTCCTTATATCTGTGTCTGTATATATGAGTATTTATTCGCCGTTTGGCGGGATTTCGTGTTTGAATGAGTATATATATATATATATATATATATATATATATATATATATATATATATATATATATATATATATATATATATATATAAACACAGTAATCAACCCGAAGGTCGGTTTAGTAGGTGATGGTAGAGATCACCCAGTACTAAGCCCTATACGGCGTGTGAAAATTCACACATCAGGGTAGGGGGGCCAGTTCCTTTCCCTGTGCCGGTTATGGCTTCCCAGGAAGATCTGGTACCCGAAAAATCACAGCTTGGGTGGAGCTGCAGGTGCCCAGAGTGCCTTGCCCGGGAATCGAACTCGGGACCCTCCGGTCAGCAGTCCAACGCTCTACCCACTGGACTACCGCGACCCGCATATATATATATATATATATATATATATATATATATATATATATAGTATGTGTATATATATATATATATATACACACACATATATATATTCATATATATATATATACATATATATACACATATATATAAATTTATATAAACGAAAACACAGTAACGATAACGAAAACGTATTTTATATAAATAAATTATATAACGAAAATACAGTAATCAACCCGAAGGTCGGCTAGGTAGGAGATGGTAGAGCTCAACCAGTATTAAGCCTGACGGCGTGTGAAATTCACACATCAGGATAGTTCCTTTCCCTGTGCTGGTCATGGTTTCCCAGGAAGAACTGGTACCCGAAAAATTACATAGCTTGGGTGGAGCTGTAGGTGCCCAGAGTGCCTTGCCCGAGAATCGAACCCACGCCCTCTAGTTAGTATTCCAATGCTCCACCTTTTGACCACCACGACCCATTGATATATTTATATATCTAAATACATATAAATATCTATCAACCCTTTCGCCTCACTCTAATCCTCAATTATCCGTGAAATTTGCAGGAGATGAAAATGATTATCATTGAGCCAAAAAATAATAACTTAGGTATGTAGTATCACCTGAGGTCGAAGCTGCCTTTTAAGTTTTCTGGTACAATACTTTTTTAATTACTACAAAATAAGTAGATCACATATTTGAAAATGAGCCACAATAGAGACAATTCAAAGCGGCTGGAGAGTTTATTCTAAAGTATTTTACAAATCACTTAACTTTTTTTAGCTTTAATTTTTAGTATTTTCAGCTATTATCGGATCACTAGAAATTAACCTTTGAATACACTTTTCACAATTAGGAAAAGCAATAATAAAAGTTCACCGCGCACGCAGAAAACTATTAGGATTAAAAAACTAATAACTGATTTGGTCAACAACATTTCCGCACAGATTCCTTTAAAGTTCAGGATTAGAATCGGTTTAACGCCCTCCACTGTGTATATTTCCCTCCCTCCACCGACTCTCCTGTCATCCTCTCCTCCTATTTCCATTTACCTTCCCTCGCCCCTATTCAAATCGCCCCCAGCCCGATAAAGCCGTCCATCATCGTAGCCAATCGTTCAGCAGCTCATTCATTCAACTGCATAGATTCAACATGGATTTACGGCGTAAACAATTTACGGTAATAAATTCTTTCACTACTCCGCTGTGGACTATATAACCGGATGAATGAAACGTATCAAGTAAAAGCCAATATTTATTATTAATATTATTATCTATGGTCTGCTACATAAACCTGTCAATAACACATCGCATTTCCACCGGTTACTTTTGATAGCCGAGTAACATACTATTCCGTTACATTTTAATGGGATGTGAAATGTTTTCAGCATAGTTTACTGTGCGCACATCATTGAAGTTTATTACATGCTGATCACATTTTCAGAAAACCAAATGCCAAGATCACTGACAATGATTTTCCATTGCAAAAACCTACATCATTAAGGCGATCTGAAAAATTCTTTAAAACATGGGTAGACAAATACACTTAAAAAATTGTCCATGTAGATTTATATACAATATTGGTTAAGGACAATTCATTCAGTTAAGTCAATAAAATATATTAAAATCTTAAGTTTATTAACAAATATTATATTTGCAGGAAAATCGTGTTCACGCTGCCGCTAAACCTATGCAATACTAAAAATTTATTCAATGTTATATGTATCCCATTATTTACATTAATAATTTATTAAATGTGTGATTTACTATATAAACATTCTCAGATATGGTTATTGTGTAAATAAAACGCAAAATGTAATAGTAAATATCTTGTTACACGCGACGTAGGGCATATTAATAATAATTACTCAATATATAAAAGTCGCCACACCAAAATCAAATAACTAATAATAATTCTAAAAACGGTACCTCTTTCGTATGGAAGAAGGAAACATGCAAAAAATATCTATCCTCCTCCACTGATGATTCTATATGTAAAGGAGTATTAGGGTTTTTGGTGAGCTTATGATTTCATCATGTAAATGAAATTCAAGAAATACCATACTCTTTTCACACTTTACCAGCATTGAGGCGGGAAAGGAACCTACGATCTTGAGAGTCACCACAAGTGTTCTGGTCGAAGGACTAGTCAGACCGCTTCGACAAACGAGGTATTCTTTCCGAAGTTGAAAATTAGTATTGCGTTATTCTGAAGGCATCGTACATGCAACGTGAATCTCGAAACAACTGTTGACAACGCTTCACCAGTCGTGAGTTAATAATAAGTGCATAATAAGTGCATAAGTCCATAGGTAATGGCTAGTAGGCATTATTTTTTTATTTTGTCACCAGTTACAGCTCTTTGTGTAGACACAATACTGTCTTCATCATCGTCAACGGCGGGGGATAGATAATTCGAAAGAAAACGAATAAATATAATATTCATCTGAAAATCCAATCCATATAAAATATTAGTCAAATACTAATGTTGACGAATGGAGACAGACCCCTCGCGAAAAATATTGTGAAAAAATATGCTTTATTTACTATAATATCAAAGATATGGAATGTGTCACTCCAGGCTTTTTCAAAGAATTTCCTCTAGTATCATCGTCACTACATTTTTTATTGGTAGAGTAGATATTTTCACCGATGCTTACAACTCTATCCTGAGGTATAAGATATCGAAATATTCTACGAGGTTATAAAATGGAAAAACCGTCCGCACTTATTAGTATCGCAAATCATGATGTCATCTTTTACAACTAAGGTTTATAAAACCGTTAAGTTCCTCCAGGAAGCGATATCCATTCATTTGCAAACAGTTTTAAGACGCCATGAAATTGGCCGTTAAATAACCGCTGGGTGAAGATGAATGAATAGGAGGGAAGGGCTTGAATTCAAGACTCTTACAAGCGGCAGTGTAGAAGGAAAAAATTAAAAACTCAGTTAATGAGTTTTCCAGAATCATTCTGTCTTCTACTGACATGATTATGATGGCTACATTTAAGAAAAATGCGAGGGGAGTTTAGGCTGAAATTTTCCAATCATCACAAATTATCAAACAAACCATTTACTATCTCGATGTAGCTAGCATAAACCTGTTTCCGCGTTGAGTTATATACTTCCAACGTTTAATACAATACATCCTGAATTAGTCACACTTGTAAACACATCTTAAGAAGCATGTTTCAACATCCCTCACTGGGCGTCGCAGAGCCTGTTTTCAGGTCAATACGAAGGATCTTATTTATTCATACAACGACTAATGGTTAAAAAAATAATCGCCACCGTCATCGAAAACATATATCTCATTGTTTTGGATTCCGTATCACGTATTGTGAAGAGGTTTGATGAGATGGCATATATTCTATCCATTAAATGTCATTCACAATAACGCGCGCGCATTACGAAGATCCGTGATCGCAACCCCATTGGCCAGCAGCGCGTTGAAATCACGTAATATGGATGTAACGGGAAGAATGCCATTCGCGAGCTCGCCTAAGGTTTCCAGGAAAATGTCTGTGGATTGGGCAGAACAAGCAATTTCTTAAATGAACATATAAACTCCTTTGACCTGAACTGGAATCCATTACACGTAAGGTCAAAAGGCAAACCTATAATACTGCAATATGTGATTACACTAGATATCATATTCGATGGCTAAGGAAGTGCTCGTGAGCAGGGGAAGATTTCAATTGGTGAATCAGTTTCGCTTGGTGAGTGGGAATCGGGTGGCCTTTGTGAGGAACAAGTTAGAGTCGGAGCGATGAAGAGGTGAGCGCCATTTCCAGTTTTTCTCTACGAGTATTCCCAAGAGAGAACACAATGAGCGCATAACTCCGAAAAACGCTAATCCAACGGATGATAGGGAATGCAAGGCGAAAGAATAAAAATCTTATCCGATTGTGATGAACTACGCACATTGTGCTAAGACATTAGAATGAAACGCGACGCCAATAAATCTAGTCCAGGAAATGAATTTCAGACTTTGACATAGAGAAGCAAGCAGTGTCAGTTGGAAGAATTCCATATAAAAACAGTGATATAACCCTTTCTCGGAAATCTTTATTTCGTTCCATTTACAGAGCCGTTTTTGTTTTCAGAGAGGGATGTAATTAGGAACATTGCTGCGACTAACTGAGATATCACTTAGATAATTTGTAGTATTATGCTGGATCCCTGATCCATTTATTTCATTCCTCATGTCACATTCTTTTACTTTCATTTCAGTGGTGAAAAGAGCCTTGGCTACAATGGATTCCAACTACGAATATGCGACTTTTTTCTGGGATTATTCTGCACGTGTAACGTCAAAATTTTATAATAATGCGAATGATGGTACCGAACACGTATTGCCGCAGTGCAAGTCCTTATGGCAAAAAAATATACTTAGATTTTAGGAAATGTCTTTTATAAAATTGCGATAATTTATATTGGTTTCTATGCTTCTCCAAGATTAGAGATAGTTCGTTTTGAACGAATATCCCACGTGCTAACTTGGGATAATGCCCATCATTGGCATAGAAATACTCAATAACCTGAATAATGTCGATAACCTATTCTGCACATTTGGCGTCAAAAATAGTTTTGAAACACTAGAGATCAAACGTGGAGTACACATGTTAAGCGAAATTATCATCCCATTAATGATCATTACTATATATACGAGTGACTGGGCAACAAGATGAACCACAGACAAGTTTCAAGAGGGGGCTTTAATTCCAGGCTATATGCATTGCCCAGTAATGCATAAGGATGAGATGAAAAATACTCCTCAACGGCTTAGTTCAATTTTTACCAGAAAATGAATGCGAATAAATATTTATTTTGATGACGAGGAATCTTATTCCGACAGTTAAGTAAAAATTCAAGTCAAACTCCCAGATATGCCATTTAAATGACTTCTTTGACGTAATGAAAATTATTTTAGAGGATTACGAAATGAACATTGAAAATCATTCCTCAGCCTCATGCACCCCCTTGTTACAGAAGAATCAATTTTCCCTTAATGCACTGATGAAAATAGGATGAACGCCAGCGCGAACCCAATGAAGTGTGTCGAGCTGTCATTGGTCTGGGTCGATGGATGCAGAGAGAAATTCCGCAACGATGGACGTCGACACACCGGAAAAGTTCCAAATTAATACAGTAAAATCATGTGATGGCGTGTGCACAAAACAGCACAGAATTCCTTCGGGGATCACATTCGACATTCGTCCCCGACGCCATTCCCACTAGTCGAGAGGAACAGCGCGGAGCCAAGAGCAGCCGGATTATGTGATTTAGGACGACGACAAAAGGGCTGAGGAGAGAGTTGAGAGGCCTCGTGGGCGGCGTGGAAGAGGGGAATGACATCCCGACTTGGACCTAATAATGGGCTTGATTAGGGAGGAGTAGGGAGGGAGTGGACGGGAGGAGAAAGAAGTGAGGGAGGGGACTTCGTGGAGGACTTGCGAGGGATTCAAGACTTTGATGAGGGACTACCGAGGGCGAGAGACAGGGAAGACAGGTCGGGAGATGGAACTTTCGATCGTCAGGGATTCGTGGATCAAACAAAGTTGGAAATTGCGTGGCGACGGGGGATCCAATTGAGAGATCTGCGGATTCCGAGGGACTGGTATACTATATGTACTTGGGGGATTGGCGGAATGGCGAGGAAAGGATTGCAGGAAAAACATATTAGACTTGGATAATCCCTTAATGGAACCATGGTTTTTTTATGCAGGAAAATTATACCAAATTGGATGACAGGTTAGAGGATAGGGGAGAAAGGGGTCTGATAGGAGGAGAAATCAGATATGTGCGGCGATACCCAGTGAATTCTATCGTAGTTGGTGAGGGGCATGACGGGGGAACTCTTGACAGCTTTTGTGGCGGTGAGGCTTGGGTGCGTCAGGGGCTTTTGAGAGCTTAGACTTCAAGTGGCATTACGTTTGATTGAGGTGATAAGAAGTTACGGAACAAGGGATCGGTAAGTTTGTGGAGTAACAGGTTGACGAATGGGGCCCTACGCGTGGCAATGACAGTATCTAACGTTGTCACAAAAATAAGTTCCACTGAAAAATGAGGAAACACTGGCATTGCTCTATGGATAGTGAGATTGAGAATACAAAAAAATCAGTCCTCGCATCCCCTGTTTTAACGGTTTACGCACAAACTTACGGGAATCATAGTCTAAAAAATCAGATATAGAGATGCATACATATTAATTAAGGAAATTATTGCTACCATTATCTCTAAAAGAACAAATGTTTTGGTATAAAATGATGAAATATTATAAAATTAATAATGAATTAGATAGCCAAACAGACTATATCAGTTATTAGAGAATACTTTCGAAAAAGGTAAGCCTACTCTACATTAGTTTCCAAGAAAAACATTCCCTCTGGCAAAAACCCTCATTAAATCTGACGAAAACACGACACAACACCAATCACTGGCATTCTTCGTGGTAGGGTGGATGCTGTGCAGCATGTTAGGACGCTTAAGTAACCTTGTGGACGCTCTTCTACAAGAACATTCCTTTTTATTCTGACAGGAAGGGCCTTTACTCAAATCCTCAGTTTTGGGCACTCATATCTAAATTCCAAGCGGTTTTATTTTTCGGAAAGTTACAGCTTTGGCGATAAGGGTTACGAGATCTTCATAGATTAATGTAAAGGCTACAGACATGTAGGACAACGCGCATGTACACGTTAATGCCTATTCCTTTTCCAGTGCGGGAAATTTAAGCAATGATCGAAATGCCACCCGGGAGTTCCCGGATGCTTTAATAAAAAGAAAATTCCAGGAAAAATTTGATGACAGAGAGGCCCATTCACCGTGAACAGCATGAAAAATGAATAGCTGTTCACAAAATACGCGGTAAAGCAGCAGATCCTCCAAGTGAATTGCAGTAAGTTTTATAGGCCAAAATGCAATGCAGTAAAAAGTATATAGCTCCAAACACAATGACGAATTGAACTACAGTAATGAACTCGAAAGGCTCTTCTTAAATACGCAGAATTCTTAAATTTCTAGATACATTCAAATTAACTGATCGCAGAATGTATTTTCGAATGAATTTACAAGAATACCTCACATCATCTTGCGCTGTCGCAATTTATGAGAACTGCTAATGGAGATACACACAGAGCCGCATTTACTAAGGCCAGAGGGTGTAAGCAAAAGAAGACTATTTTATTGCTCAGAAAATTCTTCTGTACACGATTATGCAAATAGCCAACTACATCTCATAAACGTCGACATAAAAATCATTGAAGGCGTAAAATAAGTCGTGGTTTATCAACCCATAATAGAATATCATTAAGAGGTGAACCGGCCCTTCCTTCGAGTTATCACAGGCACTTATATATGGCTAACGAGAACATTACGAGTACATATCGGGCATTTACGAAGGGTGGAATGATGACTGGTCAAAGCAATAACTTTCCCAAACACATAAGTCTCAAATCAAATAGTGTGCGTCTCCCACGCACCACAGCAACGAATTTTCTAGGCTTTCGAGCGGAATATCGGATCGAGGAATATGACAGAAAATTGGGAATATTTCACAAGGGATTTTTGTCTTATGGGGTAATATATTAGCCTTATGACCCATTAAATCAGCCCTGATAAACAAGTTCTGCTAAAAAACACTAATTTCGAGTCGATTAGCACCAATTACTCAGGTTTATATACATTGAATCAATTAGAATGACAAGGGTACGATTTAATCTCATTACCAGGTAAACTTAAAGGTCCGCATCACAGTTAATTTAGAGAAATTAATGTCGCAAAAAACCCGGAAAATCAGCTTATTGCTTTGAAACCTTTTAACATGAGGATTTTTTTCACAAATTTAATTTTGAGGCATTTTCAGGTAAGTTTATTTTTCATTTATGTTCATAAATTCATTTGCGAGTAATTTTTTTGGTGATTTATCAAGAAATATAAAGAGCATTCAGCTGATAATAATGAAAGTGCTTCATATCCTCGGACGGTGGATTAATGCTTTGAATTCACCGAAACAAGGCAAGCAGTTAACTCATTCAAATCCAAAATCGTCGCTTTAAATATTATTAAATAGGTTTGTAAAAGATTACGTTCAACGACTCAATTTGGATAAATGCTAATCATTACCACTACGTATCTAGCTTCATAATTGCATTTGCGGGGATAGAATTCCTGTGGCGCATAATTTAATGCCTTCTATCCCAGAGGGTGCGAATTAAATTTCCGTACTAATTCTTCAGGAGTAAACTAATTTCGATGCCGCGTTTCTTTTATTCTTTGGCCATTTCTCGAATCCACACCTCCTCATAATGATTTACCTGCCATAAATGACTCACGATTCCGCACTTCACGCTAATGGCACTATCTATTAATAACGCTGTCAAAAGAAGCGGCAATATACGGCGGGATAACTTTATTCATGCGCCTTCGGGCATCTTTTTCCGGCTTGTTAATTCACATACGCAGAGAATGGATCAAAAAGCCATGTTGCTTTCAATCGACAAAACCGTTCTTTTTTGAAGGTTTTCCGTTTTTACGCGCGCAATTAATTTTTCTAGAGTGGATTCTCTTTGGCTCAATACCTAGGATAGATTCAATTTTGAACTACAATGATAAAACTACAGTTCTTCAAACAAGTTTTACTTTCAAACCATGACTTGAATCAATCAAACACTGGCTGCCCGCCCAAAATGCCTGGGATCGAATGGCACAAATTACCTCAACAGCCTTCCCTAATAACTACAACCATTGCTTGAATGAATAATCATTCTATTCTTAATAAATTACAACGATTAAAGAATAGCAGCTAATTACTATAAATAAAAATGAGGGGAAAACTGGCGGTACCTTTTTTTAACATAAGTGTCTTATTTACATCAACTTTCACCCAAGCAGCGGACAATATCAAAGAATATATTTCCTTGTTTAATAATGGACACACTACTATTGGACGATTGAAGAGCATCACAACGATATGGGCAAAACAATTCAAAAAATTGGAGAATATGAAACGTAAGTTAGTTAGTTAGTTAACTAGTTAGAATTAATGTAGTGTATTTATGTCGCATCAAGTAGTGTTGCTATACTTGCACTCACTACTCAAGACCCATAGTACAGGTATGTATGATAAGAAATGAACCCAGGCATTGAAGAACACGCGAGAAGACGAAACAAATAAGAAATTAAGCAAACAGTCAATTTATCAGGTGGGACAAATTATGACATGAGATGCAATTACCCGTCTTTGAACACTGAAC
This sequence comes from Hetaerina americana, assembly GCF_022747635.1. Lineage (NCBI taxonomy): Eukaryota > Metazoa > Arthropoda > Insecta > Odonata > Calopterygidae > Hetaerina > Hetaerina americana. The sequence continues at coordinate 36,788,899 of NW_027286763.1, forward strand.
AGCTGAGCTCTAAAACTGACCATTGCATGCTTAAAATACCTAGCTAATTTACCTTATTCACGGCACCAGTCACTTCTACTCATTGTGTAAAATTCATAACTATGCCACCCCGTCCCACTCGAGCAACTACTTGGGCCGTTTCTATTGCCATTCAAGTTACGAGGTGCCAGGTAAAAGCAATGCCTTATGCACGATGAGACACAAATCTCAATGACATACTTTTAAGGTGTGCGGACTATATAGAGTGCAATGTTCAATTTCACCACAAGTTTATTCTAACCTATTTCCTTTCTGAGTACTAGGAGTGTGAACATTACCATCCTACCAATGAAAATCATATTTATATTCGTCCCGATGCTCGACCAAGGTCGGCCGAAGAGGAGCACTCCATCGCCATGTACCTATTCCACACGACCGAACACTACCGATCAAAATGACATTAGAGCTGGCGGTAGCTACCTGCCGCCGGGCTTCGCCCATAAATCACGTCACGTTCACTTTAGCGCTTATAAACACACATCATCCTCGTGTCACAGAGCGACACGGAAGCCCCTGCCCTTCCCAATGATGCAAACTCAAGCTGTAAGGGTACCGCCCGAGTGTCGCCCCTTAAAAATAAAACAGCTCTCATTTTAGCAACTACATGAATTTACTGTTTGTTGTTCATATTCGCATCTATCTATACAAGGTGGCGGACTAGCTAACGCTCACACTGATGGCAGAGGGTAATACTCTCACCTGGTATGCATTCTACACATAATATACACGCACTAACTACCAGACGGCGGTGAGCTAGTAGAGAAATCATATCAGCCAAAGGTAACAGATTCCAATCAGTTGTATGCGTTTGACGGAATTGAAGTTTTAATTGACACTCTAGCAAGTCATGCAAAACATCCTTTTACTAGTTGGTTCTCCAAATGAATATAATTTAGACACCAAAGTATAATTGCTGATTAGAACCTTTCAATGATAATACGAAAAATAGCGCTCTACGCCTCTCCTGCGTCAAGTTTGTCATTCTTCGTCCTTTCTTATATGTGATCCATCAAATGTACGAATATCACTGGGCTCATCTCTTTTTTAATAAAAAATATTGTCTTTCCCCAACAAAGCAAGCTAGCAAACAAGTGGGAAACTGTAGCGAAGGACGAAAGCTATTTTACAACCAAAAATATTTGCTTTTTGGCCCCTGTTAGCAAAATAGTGACTCCAAGAACGATTTCAGTCAATCCATCTGACTATGCATATGACTATAAATTCAAATTAAATACGGGATTCAGCAGTTTACATTAACTCGTTAAAAGGTGCTGGCCTCTCTTTCCCATAAGCCATGTAACGACCCGAATTGAAGCACACATCCTACTGCATAAGTAGAAATAAGCTCCTTTACACTTCAGTCACGCCGTGAAGTTTACCGAGGTATATTACGGTGTGTACTCGAATGCAGTCCCATTTATCATACAATAAGTTTGACTATTTTGAATCACCTGATTGATAATGAACATTTTTCTAAGGAACTTATTTCCCAACTCAAATCTTAAAGAAGTATTTTGCAGGAAGATTGTCAGAAACATGCTAGGAAAATATCTCGGTTTCTTGAATTTTCCGTTTAACTCATATTTTCCTGGTTAACAGCAATCCTCGCACGCATTTACTCGACGACTATAGTCGTCACGATTTCCTACACAGATTGATGGCGTAATATAAATTGCTGATTATGCCACATTAAACAGAAGTAAAGGGCTTTATTTAAAGGAATGAAGTAAGCGGCACGTGACCCCAATTGGATAACCCAAATTTTGTATCGATTGGAAGAACGTGAATCCATCGCTCCAAGCGCTGTATCCCCAAAATTGATTCGAAAAATCTTAGTAAATCTTGCACAAGGTCTGTTCAAAAAGTATCACGACTTTTGTATTTTGTCAAAAATTATTTATTTATTCGTGAATATTTATTTTGTCCCCTTCAAAGTGTTTCCCATTAGATATTATACACTTGTGCCAACGGTCAATCGTAGCGTAGCGTCGTTCTTTCAAGGGCCTCTTCAGTTTCGGGAATAAGAAAAAGTCACTGGCTGCTAGATATGGGAAATACGGTGGCTGCGGCATCATTAGTGTTTTGTTTTTGGCCAAAAATTCGCGCACAAGTAACCATGTGTGAGCAGGGGCCTTGACAAGGTGCAAAAGCAAATTTTTGTTCTTCCACTAATCCGGGCGTTTGAGGCGGATTGCAACGCGCAAATTTCGCATTAATTGAATGCGAATCGAATTAATTCCTTGAATTTTTCCACCGTTCTTTATTTTAGTACGACTAGTTTCGATGCTTAGGCGTCATCATTAAGTACATATTAGTCAAGTTGGGGTTCATTTATGTATATACCATTCTTGCGGCCGCAGGGGGTGTTTGAGAGGCGGGGAAGGAGAGGGGGGAGAGAGGCGGGATTGTGATCAGCGTTGATGGGAAGGAGGAGAGGGGGTAATGAACATGAACTTCCACAGAGTTGAACCAGAAACCATTGATTACGTGTCTACTTTAGTAAATACTGAGTCGCGTGGCAGTTTACGGTGTGCAACGTGCGGTAATTGATTCTAGGTACCAGGTTCCAATTCGGGTGATGTCTTAGGATCGAAGTATTTTATTGGTTTGAAGGGCTTTCAGGAAAACTTCGAGGTACAGGCACCTCGGGCGAATGATTTCCTTAAAACTAACAGAAACTGGGGGTAAGACTGTGCTGCAATATAGGATGAAGAATTCATATCGATGAAGGGGAAAGGATTGAAAGATCATTCCTTTCACTCAGGCAGTTATCATCCGTCCCTACAAAATTCAAGGGACCGAAAACAGACGTAGCATTACAATTGGTTTGAAACGGGCTGACTCTTAATTGGGTAGAATCCAATCAGAAACTTGACGGATTGAATTGAGGTAAATCGGAGGAAAACTACCGCAAATACGGAACACGCCATACCCTTTTGGAATAGGTTAAGTCACAAAATTCCTATTTTTAAGTTATTTCAGGAAATACTTTCAATAACTTATCGCATGCTAATATTTGCACAAAAATGTCACCTGTCATACTGACAATGTTTCAGGCATGTTGTTCTCTTTTAGAGACTCGCATAGAATTTACTTAGCCTTGAGAGTCTCTTCTAACACATTCAACCGTTGACCTTTTCGGGATAGCCAATCCTCTCAAACTTTCTCTTATTTTGTCATAGGTGAGGGTAAATTATGGTGCGTACACAAAGTAATCAGGCTCTATAGAATAGGTGAGCCGAATCTAATCTATTCATTCATCTCGGTTATATCAGTGTGGCACAATCCTTCCCTTATTGTATATTACACATGCAACTATTCCACATTCATTCGTAATTCACTTTGGTTCCTCTTAAATTTACTAGAAATATTCCTCAAGTACTCTGGACCCAGCACATTGTTCGGCATTAATTCCTATCCAGGCATACCAAAGTTTAACTTCCACGAAACGTGGAGAGGAAAACTTACACCTTGAAGCACACCCAGTTTTGCTACGGGGGAGGATTCATTTTTTGGAAATACTTTTTTTAGAATACGAATGTGGACATTTTACTCGCTCAAAAATGTTGTTCTTAGTTCCATGTTGATAGCTACCATGTAATCATTCTTGCAATTAACCTTAACAAATACTTGCGTTTTCGGCGCGTTACCATAGAAATAAATGTTTGCGAATCAGATGGCGGCAATGGATTCCGCAGCGCGGCCCATCGAATCGGAATCCCTCATCTCCGTTCTCTCAGGAGCGTAGCAGGAGACTGCTCTCGCTGACGGAAGAGAGCGCGCACGCTGGCTGAGCTTCGCTGATTCCCGTCATTCGAAAGCACACACACGCACCAAGCAGTGGCCGTGTGGTACTCCGCGGGTGACCTTGAACACGGAATGGAGGGGCGTGGAGAGAGGAGTATCGGAGTATGAGAGTGAAGGAGAAGAGGAATCGGAGGGGGGAAGGGAGGGAGAGTTAGGGTAATGCGCTTGACCTCCGGTGGTCGCCTCAGCAGCACGGCGGCGAGGTTTTGAGTGGTCTCCCCCCCCCCCGCGCAACCCTCCCTCACCGTTTGGGAGCGAGACGGAGAGCAGTAGCCGCCGCTACTTCTGCTGCCGGTGGACCCGGGAGCAGCTTTCGCGTGTTTTTTCGTACCCGCCTTCTTCGGGAAGCGCGGATTCAGTGCCGACGCAAGGAGGGCCGGCCGCTTGATGGAGGTGGGGCGGAGGGAAGACGAGGGGGGTTGGGCGAACCGGAAACCGGCACGTGAGGGGAGGGAGGGTTGTCCGGGAGACATGGCGGGTCAGGAGGGGGCTCTCGACGGTCGTGTGTGCATTCCTAGCAACGTTAACAACGTCCCATTTGCATTTTGACCCGAATTAAATCCCCGTCATTAAAAACATCCACCTTTCCATGAAAGAACGCTCTATCGGACTTGGATTTGACCTTCCACCTTTTAAATCCGAAAATAATAAAGATATCACCTGACACGCTTGATTTCCAGTTGCGAGAATTCGGTCCCGAGGAGACTTATTTCCACATTTCGGAAGGCTGTTTTTTTGCGATTTTTATATTCATGGAGATGTATCGCTGAGGACGCTAACACGAGTATTATTTTTACTGATTGGATCACGTCCTGCATAATAAAAGTTGGACGTTTATCACAACACCCTCAAGGATGAAAATATGCGGGTCAAATCAAATTAACACGTCCGATCCTGGAAAGGTAAACGATGGAATGGAAAAAAACAATGGAAAATACTTCGAACCAGTCAAAATTCCGAAAAAATAAACTTTCGAAAGTCCTCTCTTATTAAAAATGGAATTGACCGCAACACCATTAAAGTGAGCTCATATTCATTAGTTGGGCTAAAAAATAATCCGAATCGCTTTCACTGGAATTCATTCGTCCATCTTTATCTTATTTGAAATAATATGAGCCAATTAAATGGTTTGTGAGCATTTTGAATTGTATCTGGGTAGCATTTAATAAAACGCGATTTATTACATTTTTATAGGTCGATCCATATATGAAGGTAAAATCAATAAAATGATTTATTATATAAAATCAAGACTCAAATTTCAGTAAATCTAACCGTAAGATCCAATAAGTTGAATTCATAGAACAAAAATTACATCGGATACGACATAGCCAATTATTACACATACACACACATCTCATATCACATATTACACATACACACATATATATAGAAAAAAAATTATATATACGAGTATATATATATATGTATATTTGTATATACATGTATGTTTACATATATATATATATATATATATATATATATATAATATATATTATATATTTATTATATATATAAATACACACACATATCAATTGAAATAATGATGTAGCGCACGTGGTGAAAAGGTTTGCAAATTGCACCGGAACACCTGCCGTATCGAAACTTTAATTATTTAGGTCTTTTACAATTTTTACCTTTCCAAAAATTTATGTTTGAAATGCAATTTCCTTATTTAAGAAACTCAGCTGTAATTAAATTAAATTTACTGGAAGCCAAAATTCAACGAAACATTTTGCTGCATAATAAAGCTTACTAATAGTGTACTATTAGTAAGCTTTATGCACGTATTCCCAGTTTTATTGCTTACAATTGGGAATTATTTTTAGCTTTAAATGATAATCATCCTTTTAAAGAATTTTTTCCCTTCAAAAATAAAAACTTTGGTTAAGTATGTCATTAAGATGGCGTCCTCTACGGGGCTTTTATGCCGTGGCGTTCGCTCAATGGTCGACTTTCTACATCATCTTTCCATAGAACACGGAAAATTGAAGAATCGTGGTTCCGGGCCGGGCCACTGAGAGCCCTTTTAACATGGCAACCCGGTAGGATTAAATTTCCTATTGCGAACGCTCTGTCATGGAGTGCTTTAGCAGTTATAAGGATGCTGCTATTACATTTTAATGTCATCCCGCTGATAATAATTAATTCAAAATCGAATCGAAAGCTTCATGATTAGAGATACAATACTTCATCATTATATTAACTGGAATTACGTCGCTGCGAGCGAATTGAAAACCTATAACATTCCGCACTATGTTGTGCACTGCTGAGCGTAATACTTACAGAAAATTCTGCTTGACGATATGATCTCCTAAATTGACAAAATCACTTATCTAAGTGTCAAACTCCGGAGAATAACGATGAAATTAAAGAAGCTCTTACTCAATGAAAATACGCATTAAATTAATGGGAATATTAATTTCAATGGAGTCGAATGGCACAGAAAACGATTCGCATTGTAGGAGATGGAAACTACGAAGTAAGGTAGCACGAAGCAAGATAGGATCAAATGTTTTCAGTGCACAGTTTAATGATCAAAATACTCAAACTAAAAGCAAAAAAGAAGCCAAAATATACCACTGGAAAAGAAACTTTAATCTGTGAAAACAAACGGTAAAATATCCAGGGCTCAAAATTTTTAGCCGGGAAGCAAATGAAATTTTACTTTCCTCGAATCATATCGGACAATCTGACAGTGAGCAGGCGGCCCGACTGGTATAAAGATGTAGGAGCATAGAAAGATTATGCATGTTGACAGCAGACAACTCGAGAACAATCTCATCTGACAGAAAAAATAAACACATTATTATTCATGGAATGGGAAACTAAAACACAAAAGAGGATGGCAGAATGTTTGTCGGAAGGTGTGAACACTAAATTAATGCCCTTCTTATACATTGGATTGGCGTAACTACTTTTCACACCACCACAGGGATTACCATGAGTTGGTAGAGTGTAGACTAATTGTGAAGATTTAGGCGTGGAAACAGAACAAAATTAATTACCTAATATTTGCAATTTGACTCTGAATATTATTTCATTACGACTTACATTTCAATGTTAATACTTAATCTTCAGGTTACTTCATAAGGCCAGACTGAAAAATAGGTCGCAAAATTATTATGATAAATTGCAATAATTATGTTACTGCGATAGGCAATGAGCAATCTTCAAAAATGTCAATAGTCAAAAAGTCATTACTGAGCTTAGCAATACTTCCATTTACAGAGCGAAAACGTAATCATAATTAAAGTGCTCATAATGGTAATAGCAAAGTTTAAATTTAGGAAATGCGAACGAAAAACCTGCATATAATTTTGAAGGAGATAAGCGAATAAACTGGGCAGCAGGAGGGAAGGAAGCAGTCATCACTTACGAATTCATACCATGAAAGCAATGAATAAATTAAAGGAAAACATGAATGGAAGATTCCTTGGTCCAGGCGAGAAAGTCAACGTTGTAACCCTTCAAAAACAGCAGAAACACACGCATAGAATAACAAGAGAATTTTCAGGAAACATTACATGACGAAGAGCACAGCGAATAAAATCACAAACTGGAAATTGAGATGAACGAAAACATGGTTGCGGTTTGCGGAAGAGATATGGACGGAAAGCTTCGGATTGGAGAGTGAGGCGAGGCCGAAAAGGGAGATGTGGAAATCAACCTCTGAAAAAATCACAGGGATGAGAAAACTGAATTAATAGAGGGCCAGAGGAGGAAAATGTTATTTTCCGGAGAGAAAAATTAATATTGGCTTCCAAATGAAATCATAGAGACAGCACCTTTCGCAAGTGAACCTTTCAACTCATACCGAATTAATAAAATATAAATGACTACACGGCAAAAAATCAAATCCTCTTTCGTTAATGTATTAGCTACTAAATTTTCATTGTGAACCATTTCAAAATATATTCTTAAGACTCATTTCATTATATTTTAACTACCGTTTCAATTTAAACTGGTATTACAAGAATGACTATATTCTGTGTAACCTATCAATGCCACTAGACTAATTACTCTTTTACAACCTAAAATACCAATTTATACAATCCATTCCATTTTATATTAATATATAATTAATTATAATTATGTATTTTCAGTTTGAAATGCAGCATATTCGTGAAGACGTACATAATTAGGTGAATTCCGGTAAAAGAATGTTTTTATGAAGAATATGAAATCTAACCTATTACTTTACTTGCGTCAATGGATAGGGAAACTAGGCATAATAGTAGAATTGACGAATTTTCGGATTAACGATTTAATCAAAAAACTCCATATAAGTGAAAAGAAATGGCTATGAATATAAACATTAAATGCATACTAAATCGTTGTATACCTGTAATTCTTCTCCTCTGAGTGTTTCATCGCGTTCATATCCCAAAAATTTTAATTTTCGCCAATCAATTTTATCCTACTCTATTCCATGGATAAGCCTGCTTTCCATAATACAACAGGGTACGCGTAAGAGTCCTACCTTACTCGCAGTATTCCCAATCCATAAAATTTACAGTGCCGTAGTTCAAACCGAGGAAATTTGTTCTCATTAATTATTCCAGGGATTTCTTGGAATAATTTACCTTTACTTACTACGATTGAATGGTATGACTTTTAATTTACACATGCTTGGTAGCCTTTCATTTCTCGATCAATAAGTTGAATGGATAAACGAAGCTGATTAGAGTAGATAGTTAAAAAGAACTCATTTTTCGCGATGCTTCACTGAGTTCAGCGTGGTCTGTGCTGTAAATGACGGAAGATTGTATAACTGTGGTACGGCGCTTTTCAAAACATTTTACCCTTACAGAGCCAAGAATAAGCCAGGGAATAGCGGAATAGGGGTAAGGAAAAATAACTACTAACAGATCGATGGAGCACTGGCAGACTGAACGAAAATATTTACATTGTATAAAACTCTTTATAAAAAACTATGCAGAGAACTAACTACAGTCGAGCTCGATCACACAAAAAATTACGAAGATAATCGGATAAATAAATTCGCTTCAATGCAACCAATTCGCATATGAGACAGAAGCAGAGAATACATACCTTATTTAGATGGAAAATGGCTTTTGTTTTTGGCGCAGTACTAATGTAGTTCTTTCTATCGCGCAACTCTTTTTCACCATTTTACGACAATATATCACAACTATAATATAATGAATGGACTCCTTCATATACAATAACTGAAAAATAGACATGAAATAAAACTATTTTAGTACAAACATATGGTCAGACACAATACTCGTATACCTATACACGTCAGACCAAGCTTCGGTCTTGAAGTCAGTGTTGCATCCTGATCCTATGGGGGAAAGGTAGCTTTATGCGAGAACTATAAAAAAATAAGTTTGATTTTGCGCGCGGTTAAGGTGGTACTTACGATCATACATGTAAATAAGGGGACGGAGAGGAGGGCAAGTAATTACTCAGGAGATCATCTGCTTGAGTTAAGGAAGGGGAGTGTAATAAAATGCCATATTAGTTTTGAAACAGAAAGGAATATAAAGAGTACAATCTGGTTGTATTTTTTGTTTCATAGATTTTAAGAAGGCATTCAAAAGAGTAAATTGAGTAAAAATAATGAAGATACGTAACGCAGAAGATACAAGTAGAATATGCGGATAGGCGACTTATCCACATCCTGTACAAGTCTCAGATTGATTGGTTGCGAGTGGTATATAACAAATTCGAGATGCGCAGTGTTCGGAAGAGGGGTAAGACAAGGTGGTATATTATCACCCGAATTTTTAACATACACAGGGAGGAAATGGTAAGCCCAGCATGGGAAAAACTGGAGAGAGCAATGGAAGTCGGTAAGGTATCCATTCAATCGATTAGGCTTACGGGTGGCCAATCTTTGGCTAGGCAGTCAGCTAAGGGGATAGAATCAATGCGGAGAGTTTCAGAAAATCATTATGATAGGTACGAGATGAAGATCAATTAAGTCAAAACAAAGGCTTCATAAAAGGAAGAGGAATACGTCAAACATTGAAATCGGAGATCAAAAACTAGAGCAGGTAGAACAGTTTACCTATCTTAGAAGCGTTTTGTGCGATGATGGTCGAAATAGTTAAGACATCAAAAGAAGAATCCCTTTAGGGAAGGAAGCTTTGAAAGGAAGAGGGAATCGATAGGGACGTTAAGTAAGAAGAGCAGATAGCAAATAGCAGAGAAAACCTTGATATGGAACGGGATTTTAAATGCTCGGAAAATTATTTATTGAAGCAAGATGATAAGCGTAGGTTGGAGGTTTTTGAAAAATTGGTGCGCGGAAGGATGGAAGAAGTAAATTGGCTGGAGAGGAAAACAAACGAATGAGTACTGGGCAAAACGGGGAGGAGAGGGGATTGATGAGAGCAAAGGAAGCAGGTAACAGAGCATTTTAATAAGCGAAATAATGTTGAAGACTGTGATACGCGGGAGAACAATAGTCAAGTGAGAAAGATGGAGGAAAAGTACAGACAGGTTTGGCCGAATGGAGGGGGGTAGAATGCATACGAAATTGAATAACAGTTTATTGTTGTGTTGGGCGGGGATATTCTTAAGCGAGGCTAAATAAAATAAAAGGATCAGGCGGCTAAATTTTTGTGTGAACAAATACCAAGTTTATTTATTCAGTGAACGTAGGGGTGTTAGGTTTGTATCCATTCAGAACCTAACTTAGACAGTAGACTACTAAATAATAATAATAATAATAAGTGCTAATTAATTACTATTCTTTTCGTTTAGATAACTGCTGGAATTGTGAGGGTGACACCTTGTTCCGAAAAAGACTTCGAGTGGCTGGAAGTGGAATAGGAAATAATAATTGACACCTAGCCATTGTTTTGGAAGACATTGCTTTTGCTTCGAAAGGCTTATTTGCACGCAAAATAGAGATTTATCCCGTTCACAGTTACACTATAGGAAAAAAAGGGCATTCAATTTCATGAAAAGTAAATTCTTTGTCGATGGATTACAGTGACCTGTCGCGAACACTTAACGCATTTTTTCCTTGTCCATTGAAATGGTTGGAAAATATTGTTTATTTAGTGCAAAAACATTATGTACTGATAATCGGAAGAGAAAGAATGCGAAATTTCCCACAAGGCCTGGAAAAATAAGTATTTTTATTTTCTGTGACACCAACTGTGATTTGTAAATTGTAAATTAGTCTTTCAAATAACACAGTTTTCAAATTACAGCAGAAATTACTAATTTTTTAAATTAAGGTAGGCATAACATGCTGAAACTTCAGATGAGGGTCGAGGTAAATTGGTTCATCGTTCTGTATTTTGCTCACATTAGGGAATTGGGAAATATTAGCATTCAAAATGATTCTAGAATTGTAACGATACTCTTGAACTGAACGAGTGCGTAAGAGGTGTATGACTGATGCTGAAAGACGCTAAGAGATATTAGGAGTTTGGTTTATCCGATGATTATTGTTTTCATTTTTCCGCATAAAGACATGCGCAGTTTTACTTAATCCATGTAGGTTTTTAAGTTCGCTTCCGATCTTCTCCATAACAAGGAGAAACTTATTACGTACGGAGCAGATACGAAAGTCATCTGCTTGAAAGTGATAATTGGAGGGGAGGAACGGTAAGATAATATACGCCCAACGCCACAATGGGAAGAACTGCAAATACGCACGATACACGAGCACAAACTTATTATGAGAACGTATAATTAATTATTGATTATGACTTAATTATATTTACTCCGTCTGTTAATTTTCCACTGATTTCGTTACCATACCCTGGGCACTGTAAAATAACTTTGAATTCCGCTAGCTTCGAGAACTTTCGGGACTAAAAGATACGGAAAACAAAAAAGGTATCTGCTTTCCATCTAATGTTAATAAGACAAGCTCCTGAGAATTCTCTTTGCGGTTTGTCTTCGAATGCTCCCTGCAATGGCTCCAGAAGACCACTTCTGATGTTTATAAAAGAGAAAATGGGTAGGGATGGAGGAAAAATGGCTAGAATCACACAACCATATACAGGGCTCATCCGGGAAATAAGTGTACTGACTCCTGGGCTGGGTGCGCCGCTCCAGGCGCGCCCAGCACCGCTCTGACGGGCTGCGATTGGAGGGGGGTATGTTGGCAAGCGACGCTGAAAAAGGCAGTCGGCTCTGAGCTGTGGTGTAGTGAGGAGCTCTGTTAACGCGAACCTCCACGCTCGACCCACGTCACGGAACGCGATGCCGAAGTTTTTGGAGCAGCGCTATTCCATCAAATTTGCGGTAAAGCTTGGGAAATCGTCTACCGAAACTGTCGGTATGATTAACCAGGCTTACGGGGAGTCAGCCATGTCCAGAAACATGATCTTTCGGTGGCACAAGATGTTCGTGGAGAGCAGAGAAGAGGTTGACGACTAGTCTTCGAGAGGTTCCCGATGATGCCTTCGCGGGAGCGTTCCAGGAATGGGAACGCCGCTGGAACAAGTGTATCGACTCACAAGGGTCCTATTTTGAGGAATATTAGCTTAAGATATGTAAAAGTAATAAATTTTTTTTTCCTGAGCTCAGTACACTTATTTTCCGGACGACCAGGTATGTACATGTATGTACATACATGTATGTCCATGTATATCCACCAGTTTAAATGGTGGACAAAGGTAGCCTACCGGTTCCGCAATCTCGGGGGTAGTATGAGATTGATGAATATTACTTAGAATGACAGGATAAATGATTTAACGTGTATTCAAACGTCAGAATAAATCAGTGTACCAAACAAGGGTTGGAAGAGGATGATTGGCAGATGGTTCACTTCGCACACCACATGACACATTAATGGGTGGTTGATCACCGCAGCACGATGGTGAGGAGTTTGAAGGAAACACCGTGAAAAATAAAAATTCATCGAAATTCGATTATTAGAAGAATTGATATAAATTATATCAGTAGAATAGGAATGACAAAGAAAATTATACGAATTTCGAGGCACATACCGACCCAGAAAAATAAGCGGGCGACACCGTTGACAAACAGTCTGAAAGAATGTGGGTTCGATTTCCAATCGGGCATGGATTATGGCATTTAAAAGATATCTTATGGCTAGTTCTTAGGCATTCTCATGCATCAAAACCTACCTTAATCGGTATATTACCTAAAATAATAATAATAATAACAAATGACTCCGGAAATACGCTTTCCGAATCTTTGTGCAATATAAAATGTACCCAACTCGAAAGTTTCGTGAAACTGCATTTGACGTGGGGGGGATCGAGATGGTGCGGTGGCTATCGTACTGGCTTCCCACCCTGAGGACCCGGGTTCAAATCCCAGCGTTGTTTAATATTGTTTAGTGGTATCTCGATCCCTACTTTAGATGCTTTGTGGAGGGCGCTTTGAGTGAGCACGCCGTCCGTCGGATGGGACGTTAAGCTGCGGACCCCTTGGCGCCTTTCGTAAAGAGTGGGCTAATGCCGAAACCGGGTTTCTCTCCACCCTTCATCCTTTCCTGTCCATCCCTAATGGCGCAAATGACCTCAGCTGTCAGTCGCCTCCCCTAAATTACTACTAATCGAAATGGCATGATAACTTCTAAAGCACGCAATAGCGTAAGGCATTTCGGAGTGCACCATGCATAGCGTCATTGAACAAGCGGATTGAACGCTTCAATGTTGTTTTGCAACACAATAGCTCTTCATGCATCGTGAATTCAATAGAGTTGGCCTTAAATATTTCAAAGAACAGAGAGCTGGCATACGCACGGTCAGAAGAGCCAAGGCATTTCTCAGACAATTGTTCAACAGAATGATTAAAGTTCGACTAAATCACGAAAAAGGTTACTACAACTGTTAAAACTAACGATCGGGGTTGACATTACATATATACTTTCTTAATACCGGGAAGGTAAAAATTAACCTACTGAAAGAGATGTCAAACACACAAATATTATAAGGGTCAGTCTCAGTCTCAGCTCAGTCACTCCAGAATTCTTTATACATGCATAAGACATTAGATTAATTGATAGGCTATTTCGAATCGAATATCAATCCGAAATATAAACCATCGAAATAACATGCGCGCTTTTAGTTATAGGGATGTAATTAAAAAGAGGTGGGGGTTCATAATTAGTGCCACGATTACCGGTTTAAAGAAAAGATAAGAGAAAACTTGGATACAGAAGGAAGTTTTTCACAGCTTCAAAACACCTTCAAAACAAAAAAAAATACAATGTACAGAAGGGGAAACAAAGAAGGAAGTGCTAATGCATAATGGGGGAAAAGAATTCTTGGTTCAAATTCGAGGAAGGCAAAACGAGTGGCTGCAGGGAATATTGAGCGGAGCTAAAATGCTCGGGACTGTGAAATGAGAAGAATGTTAGGAAGGCGATGTTTAGGGAGGAAAATATCACGGGAGTGGTACAGAATGGAGACAGAAGTTTAAAAAACATGCTTAATTCTTATTTGCAATTTATAATTTCGTTCCGCCATAAGTAAACTCCATGAATTCCGTCTTAGTTGGGGGTTTTAAATGCAGCAGTAATTAGTTCCTCGATCTATCGAAGACCTTACGTCACCAGCAGACTAATATATTATTTTTTAAAAGAACAGCCTTAAAGAATGGGAAAATATTCTCTAAGGGCGACTTGGAATGAACGCGTATTATATTACTATAAATGGGACAAAGTAGTCCAGGGGTAGAGCATTGGACTACTACCGGTAAACCCGGGTGCGATTCCCGGGCGCCTCTGGGCCCCACCAGCTAAACCCAAGCTATTTGATTTTTCGGGTACCAGATCTTCCTGGGAAACCAAAACTGGCACAGGAAAAGGAACTGGCCCCCCTACCCTGTTGTGTGAATTTCACAAGCCGTCGGGCTTAGTACTGGGTGAACTCTACCATCACCTACCAAACCGACTTTCGGGTTGATTACTGTGTGCATGGTTTTTTACGGTTACATTACTATAGTATAACTGCGCGAAAAATGCAATCACATGGATAACGAATAAATTTTGCACATATAGGAGATGTTTAACTAATAATAATAAACAACTTATAACAATAAAAATATTAAGTTATTGGATACAATGATTCAGAAGAAATCAGCAGAACTAGATTGCGAATTTTAGTAGAAACTAAGGAAATTATTATTAGTTTTAGAATAAACTAGGGTACTCTACTGAATTGTTCATCCGCAGGTCAACATCGGTGCCTTACAGTCAGTCATTCAATCAAAGGCAAGAAAAAATGCTCATATTAAGCACGATTGTCTGCATTTTAATGAGTCTCAGAAATATTCAAACCGCGGATTCCGCTTCTTTTAATATTTTTTACAATATTTGTAGAAATTATCGATGAATTTAGGATTAAAAGCTGATATGAAAAACCAATGACGATGAACAGCGAACGCGCTTGCTAATTAGAAAATCATAATTTTTTAAATTTTATTAGCGGTCCGATACGCAAGCCAAAATTATACCGAAATTAATTTCTTAACGAAATGTTTTTAGTTAAACTGTTTCACATTACGTGCATCAATAAATTTGTGCGTCTTTTCTAAATACTATTTGAATTCGATTGATCTGTTAGTCAACAAATATCAATAGCCGATCGATAGACAAACGAGCGTACCATGGGGATAACTATTAACTACTCTGCCAATTAACTTCTGTCCACACACGGGAAAAAATAGCTATATTAGCTTAATTAATAGCATTCATTTCTTGAGACAAAAGGACATTAATTATAAATGAACCATTTTTTCACTAAATCGTCAATTCATTACGTTATTATTATGACTGACTGCATTTTCTTTTTCTGTTCTATCAGACGAGGTTCAACACTTCCCGATGAAAATGTTGACGTAGTGACGGCCACACGAGGTTTTTTAATGGGCGGCTGGTATACATTGCATATTTCCTCGAATTTGTTTCTCAAAAGCGGCTGACAACCTGATCCTTAGCCATATGGATTTCCTTCAATAATCAAACGATATGAGGAACTGGCTAATGACTAAATTAGGGTAATAGTATAAAGTAAAGATAAGTTACAACTAATGACGGAAATACAGCGAGATTTTACTGATTGCCAGAGTCCACTACTTCTCATTGGCGAAATTTTACTGTGAGATTTAATGAATTAAGTTGATTAAACTCCCCGATGAAATTGCAATGGATGTGAAGTTTTATAAAAATAATAGACGTTATGATCTGCAATAGCAAATTAAATTGTGAACCAATGCTCTGAGGATATTTAATTATTTATCACGGGAAACCTCAGGAATACGGATTTAAGCATGTTTTTAAAAAAAATAAGTCGATTCCCCGAATTCTTGGTAGAAGTACACAAAATAAGACCCATTGAACAGAATACGAGCTCAATAATATTAAAAAAATAGATTACCGAAAACCTTAGAGGAAGTGCCTAATGAAGTCTAATTAACAATATCTCAAAGTGTAACCTAACCTCTACTACTACCACGGAAAAGGGTTGGTACCTCGGAGATCACGAGAAAAATTATTTCTACGAGAAAAATAATGCAGCCTCAAAACATCCTCCGAAAAATTTCGCCGAAGCAAAGGAAACACTAGGTCATCGAGTACGATGTAAATTTGACAGTAAAATTGAAAAATCTTGATTTAAGGCATGGGTTTCACGCAATCCAAATTAGAAGGCCTAAAACGTGACACTATCAAAGGTTCGGATGAGAATAATTACAACTTGGGCCATTAACGCATTACAATCAGTATCCAGTCTATTGTCGACATGTTCGAACATAAATAAGAGTTGGATGCCTTGCGCTAATACGAATGGACACTCACGACGTTAGACATTTGCTATCGTATTAGTTCCACCACGGTGATCAATATCATCGCGCATCGTTCCGCATGCTGTACGTGAATGAGCTATGATTGGTCAATTCCATTCAATAGCATCAAACGTCGAGGAAAATTTCGAAACAGGATATGGAAAGAGGATCTGGATGGAGACTGAATCGCTCGCGACGATTCGAGATACACACAGCTGCTTTAGGTTTTCGTTTTTTGTGCAAGATTTGTTGCATTAAATACAGTGAAATACTCAACTGTGGAAATGTAACTAGGAGGACTTAATGGAAAGGAAATTAACTGCCTCATTTCCCAAAATATCATTTAGTATTCTCCGACCTATTCACACACCAAATTAAAATAATCTTCCAGAGACATGAGCCCTCAGTAATTAACCTCCAGATTGATAGGATAGCGAAGAGTACAGCTCACCTTGTATTGAGCCCAACGGCGTTTGAACTTCAAACAGAGTGAGAGGAGTGAGTTATTTTCCTTATGTCGCCTGCGAAATCCCAAGGAGGCCGATACAGAGTAGTATTATTAATCAAATAAATAATTTGACGCGAACAGAAAAATATTTTATCCGAATTTGTGGCCTTTATATTTTGTATATAATATAACATATTAATAAACATTTAACAGTCAGTTGACGTGAACATATTTCTTTGGTGCACACAGCTGTTGTGAATGAATGACGTCTCCACGAATGAATTTCGTCGTCATTATTTTGAAAACTTCGAAAAACCACCATTAAGTCACTTATCATTCGATCTCTACCCGACGGGAAATTTTAAATTTGATTCTCTCCACTACGTTATCTCTTCCCATGGTTCAAAACAAGAAATTAAATAAATATACGCCGCATCATATCTCGCCGGGTAAATGACGAAAAATCAACTGTCAAGTCCACAACGAAAGCAAAATATATTTGTCAAATTACAAACGGGTAAATTGTTACTAAAAAGAGTTTATTTGTCCAACGTATTTGTAATTGATTAAAAAATTTCATCATTTAGTTCACGTAATTGGTTTCACGTTACCAATTCTAGATAATTTTGATTTTATGAATTAGGTGGGGTAGTGAGCATTTGATACCTAAGGTTTAAAGCAATTCTTAAATTACAGCTTTTACCAGATTCAATTTGAATTTGAACGGAATACTTCATTGAAAGTTGAGAACTTCAATGATGATATTTTCCGTAAAATGTGAAACAAAGCGTGTTAAAAACATTTCTAATATGCTTAACTAAAATATTAAAAATATTATGAAAGTAAAAAACATTCAGATTGATTGGTCGACTACCGCAAAACTCTAACATTAAATATAAAATTTTATGTCACGTAGTTATTTTGCTATGTCATCTACGAAATTGAAAGGTACACGTGCACACGAATTGGTAAATGCCATCGGGAATATAATCAAAACTGGTATTTTGATTGAGATTCAATAGCAAGTTATGTCTGTACACTGAACTATTAAACTGGGAGCATAAATATCGAAACTTAGATATCTCAATTACTTGATGAAACGAAACGAAATTATATTAAAAACCTAACAATTTTACTGAAATAATGTTGACAAATTTAAAAACAATTTCATCTTATTATTTGTTCGCAGTGAAATAATAACAGAGACCGAAGCAAAGAAATCTGTCGTCTTGATATTTCAGAAAGACATGCTTTACAATATGAGAGAAATATATGGTACTTACTGCTGCAAGGTGTGAAAAAATACGTAAATGAATTAGAACAATGGGGCTGCTTTGGAACACGTAACTGTCTACACTTGTCTTTATTTTAGCTGTCATCTTTTCAGTTATTCTGCCATCTGGGTTTGCATTAACTCCATAGACGTTCTTATCGATTTCCATTATAGAGTTACCGAAAGACAAGCTGCAAATGATTAGACACATCCGTTTCTTCGTCAATGAAAACAGCCAGCTATTGAGAAATTTTAATTTAGGGGATCATTGAGCCTCTGCTAGGTGATTTCTAGTGTTTATCTACTTTGTACATTTACCCATCTTAGAATTGATAGATTGTGAACTTGTTTCTTTGTCTGCACATGCTTCTTAAACTGGCTCCCCAGTTTACCCAAATTGGCAGTTACTGAATTAGCCCAGGTATGATCTTCACCAAAAAATAAACCAGTAAATTGGGGTTTGTATGCATCATCTACACCACAGATCCATTCATATTTTTTTCTGAATATCGGCATGAAAAGGAAGATTATGTGAAGACCCCTGAAATGTGGGACTGATCTGCAGTCATATTAGTGGTATACCAGTATGTTATTATTACCTTTTTATCCAGTAATAATAAAGCAAACTACCTCTTCTTAATTTCACACAGTGATACAATCACTAGCAAGCTCATTTGCGGCAATATTACCGCCGCCACCAATCTTCACTTTGACTAGGTAACTCTTTAATTCTATAGGAAGTATCTAATATACCAAGGTCAATATTTATATATTGACCTTGCATAACCCGTAAATTACTCTAACTCTTTTGCCTATGACTCCAACGTAGCTCTGCACTTTCTGCTTCGCAAATAAACAGTACGCTAGTTCCTAATTAACAAAGCTCCTTTATTCTTCGCCATAGTCGCCTGTGTATAACACTATGCTTTGAAACCATGGTCATGAAATAAAATATATTATGCTAAATGTTTAGTAAGAATTAATCTTTGGTCCCGATGCGAAGCTGTTTAATCTAATATGTCAACTGCTCCATCAATCACCGCAATTCATTTCGCTACGAGCGAAATAAAAACACATGGTAATTCATCGGTCGGAAAAGTGATAAATTGCGAATTTCCATGAGAATTGTAAATTTTCAGTGACCGTACAGGCTGAATTGAGAAATAAAATTAGGATATAAAAACAAAATAGACATGCAACAAAAAAGCGACCAAATATTTATGCCCGAAAAATAACCTGTAACATCAAACGTTATTATTAATCCTGGGTGGAAATTTATTTTTCTCTTCGGCTATAGCTTCGAATCGGTTTAGATATACATTCCGATTTCAGAAAACCCATGTAGTTCGCGGAAAAGATCTACAATAATTAACCATCGTTAATTTTTGGGTCGAGACCTTTTCATTCGTTTCGTGTTATCTATATTTTTCCCTTTTTCCAAGAGAATTATGGCGGCGGATCATAATTTTTATTTATGTCACAAATGATGCCCATAAAATGATTTGCTCCGGAAAAATCAAAAACTTTCAATCAAGAAAAGTTGGTAACATCAAAAACATTGTGTGTCAAATCCAAAGAAAGCGATGGGAAAGATTGGGCATACGTACAACTTCGCACAAATCAGAGACATGAGCCGGTAGGGTAAAATAAAAGGCAATAAAAATATTCTTAAGCATGAAATGTGGCGCAGAAATATAACGTAAAAATAACCGAAATGAATGAGGTGGTAAATGTATATTGGCTAATTATTTAAAATTATATAAATATATATAATTTACATAATTAAATTATATATATATATATAAACCATATACACAGTAATCAACCCGGTTTAGTAGGTGATGGTAGATGTCACCCAGTACTAAGCCCTATACGGCGTGTGAAAATTTACACATCAAAGTAAGGGGGCCAGTTCCTTTCCCTGTGCCGGTTATGGTTTCCCAGGATGATGTGGTACCCGAAAAATCATTTGGGTGAAGTTGCAGGTGCCCAGAGTGCCTGGCCGGGGAATCGAACCCAGGACCCTCCGGTCAGCAGTCCAACGCTCTACACACTGGACTACCGCAACCCACACACACAAATATATATATATATATATAATATATATATAGGTATATATTATAATATATTTCTATACATATATATATATATATATATATATATATATATGATGTAGATGATGATGAAGATAGATATATGATACGTTCATGCCACTTCCGGTTCTTCTTTCGACAAAGGCAACAACCGCTGAAACCTAAACAGCAGTCCAACGCTCTACCCACTGGACTACCGCAACCCACACACACAAATATATATAATACTAGCTGAATGCCCGGCTTTGCACGGGTTAGGGAGAAACAATAATATAAATATACTACATAAATGAAAACAACAAATTATAAAGTACAATAATACACTACTTCATACAAATTTAAGAATCTTTTTTATTTAACACCTGTTCATAAACTACATTTTTTGTTTCATATCCGGGAGAAAGAATATATAAATTTTTAGGCGAACCTACTCTGGAGCAAGCAACATAAAGTTGCCCGTGGCTAAAACATGGCGATCTTAGATCAAGAGCTCCTCCCATTAAACTGCAGTTTCCTCTAAGATCTTGAAGTGTTGCGTTGAGGGCCTCAAGAGATTTTTTATGAGCCATCGTACACTCATCCCATACTATCAATTTACATTCTATAAGAACTTGTGCCTGGCCGCTTGTTTTATTTATACGACATGTGGGATTTTCTTGTCGGGAAATATTAAGGGGCAACTTAAGGGCAGAGTGGGCTGTTCTTCCTCCTTCCATTAATGTCGCTGCAATACCTGAAGATGCAACGGCTAGAGCAATTTCTCCATGAACCCTGATTTCAGCGAGAACTAAATTAATCAAAAATGTTTTTCCCGTGCCACCAGCAGTATCAAGAAAAATGATACCTCCTTCTTGTTTATCTACTTGATCCATTATTGTTTCGTACGCGAATTTCTGATCTTCATTAAGAAGTGGCTTTTTATCCGCGATGTATGCTTCTAAGTCTAAGACATTGTAGCTAGTTTCACGTATATAATCTGGATAAAATACACCCTGTTGATCTTGTACAGGTGCAAAAAGACCGAGTTCCACTAAAGTCTTGACAACCATGGTGATACACTTTTCCTCCAAAATAATCAAAGTTTTATTAAAAATGTCGGAGTTAAACGTAATATCCAATGTAGGATTTTCACTTCGAACTTTAGCCAGTATGTCCTCACTCATTGATTCTTTATATTTTTCCCATATTGTTTTTGGGTTAGATGGATTACAGGAGGTTATTATGATGGCAAACAAAATTCGGATTTGTCCTGGAAGAGAAATCAAACTGGCCTCTCGCAGTGAGTCATCCCAGTGTTGATCTCCTTCTAGCAACCCTAAATTCTGGCAAGCTTCTCTGAATGTCTCACATATTTCTCCGTTTACCGTTCTTAATTTGGCAAATGAGCGAGGTCCTCTAATGGTAAGTAGAAGCATTCTTAAAAAATAACATTCGGCGTTGTTAGGATGGACTGTGTAGACTCGGCCCAATGCGTCACATGAATAAATATTATTCTCAGGATCAAAGTTGCCCATTTTTCTTCTACAAAAGACTTTCCTTGATGTATTCCACGTATAATATCTTGGCAATTCTGAATACAATAGTGTTCTTGCAAAAGTATCCTGCTGGCATAGTTGGAAAAATGCTGTTTCTATGACAGCAAAAAGTAAACAAATTACATACATACAAACAAACACTCTCCTTTATATATATAGATATATAAATATATATATATATATATATATATATATATATATATATATATATATATATATATATATATGTGGATGAAGATAGATACATGATACGTTCATGCTACTTCCGGTTCTTCTTTCGACAAAGGCAACAACCGCTGAAACCTAAAAAATACATATGCGAGTGCTCTTTTTACTTGTGAATATGTTTTGATAATTTCTTCAGTGTATGCTATCGGTGCTTCTCGTTTCCTCCAAAAGTGTACGCATCGGTGAATGTGCGTGTATATATATATATATATATATATATATGTATATATATAATATATATATATATATATATATATATATATATATATATATATATAGATAGATATATAATCACGCATTTACATTATGAGGAGGAAATGACAGAAGAGGAATAGGAAGAACTAGAGATATGAATGAAGTCGGTAAAAAATTAATAAAATCAGTTCGGTTTGCTGGTGATCCAGCTCCCGTTTCTCATCCGCCAAGGGTTTGGAAGAATTCCTGATCACATTGGAGAGGGAGTGTGATTGGTATGGGATTAGAATATACGTGAACAAAACAAAGGTTTTGGATTTTACAAGAAAGAGAGAAGCTAAATTGAATATTAAAAGATGACGTCATAAACTAGAGCAGAAGGAACTGTTTACCTAACTAGGATGTGTTCTGGATCAAATTAGTCGAAGTAGTACGGACACAAGGAGAGGAATTGCATTGGCTAAAGAACTTTCACCAGGAGGAGTGAATTTATGACAGGAACATTGATTAATTATGACGAAGGATGAGTAACGGTGTTCAAGAAAAACTAGTGAAAACTTAGGTACGGAACGAGGATTTGAACGCCTCAGAAAATTTTTTGGTGAAGCTGAATATCACACCTGTAGATTGGAAGCTTTCGAAATGTGAGTGTGGAGAAGAATGGAAAATGTAAAACGTGCGTAAAAAATGTACGGAAAGAAAAACAAGCCAGAAAGTCATGTTGGCAGAAGAGAGGATTATTGGGAGGAATTCAAAGAAGGCAAGAAAAATGGATAGAAGGCATCTAAATAGGCAATTGGATGTTGAAGATACAGGCATTGGGTGGAGAAGAGGTAGAATTACAATAGACGTCTTGAATGAAATGAAGGCAGAAAGGAAGTATACGGGATTGAAGAAGGGTTAACTGTATTGTCGTATGCAAGGTTGTGTTACCCCTCCCCGGACTACAACCTTGACGTGGTGGAAGGGCTTGTGCGTTCCGATGACCCCTAGAGCTGTGCTGACGGGAGTAATAAAAATTGCTCCTGGTAGGGTCACCCATGCCAGATAGGTCGAAGGTTAGGAGCCAGACGAAAGGTAGTCCACGCAGCGCCTGTTCCTCAGTGAGGCAGCTGCAATGGCGTCTGACCCCAGTGGGGCGGCCAGTAAGTGATGGTGTCACGTTAAAAACACTATTGAGGAAGGCAACGGGAAACCACCTCAATTATCATTCCCAAGAAAAATATGATGGACTATAGAGATATTTTGAGTCCTGGCAACCACGGGGCTCGGCCCAATCGGCCATGTGTCGTGCCCGGCAGCGGGGGAGGCAAGGCTTCCGCGGTCGTCATCCCACGAAACCCTTGCAAGGGAAAACCAGCAGCAGCAGGACTGAAGACGCAGGAGAAGAAGACCAAATTAGTTAGAATAGGAACGTGGAATGTTAGGACAATGATGAGGACAGGGAAATTGGAGAATGTTAAGCGAGAGATGGAAAGGGGAAATATCGATATTTTAGGTCTATGCGAGGTGAGATGGAAAGATAGCGGGGATTACTGGAGTGATAAGTATAGAATTATATACAGCGGTGGGGACGAGAGCCAACGAGGGGTTGCCATAGTATTAAATGAAGAGGTAGGAAGAAGCGTAGTCAACATAGAGCAGGTAACGGATAGAATACTACTAGTGGAGATAAAAGCAGAACCGACGAACTTAGTTATTATTCAGGTATACATGCCACCGAGCAACCATAAGGAAGAAGAGGTCGATAGGATATACGATCAGTTAGAGGACATGATCGCGTGTGTTCCAGCAGGGAAACATTTGATAGTGATGGGGGATTGGAATGCGACGGTAGGCGAAGGAAGAGATGGTGACGAGGTCGGGTACTACGGTTTAGGCACGAGGAATGACCGCGGGGAGAAAGCAGCTGAGTTCTGCAGGAGACAAGGGTTAGTCATCACCAACACTTGGTTTAGACACCACAAGAGACGCAGGTATACATGGAAAATGCCAGGTGACTCAGAAAGGTATCAGCTAAAATATATCCTGGTTATACACAGGTTTAGGAACAGTGTGATAAATTCCCACAGCTTCCCGGGAGCGGATGCGGACTCAGACCACAATTTAGTTGTTATGAAATGTAGCGTACGTTTCAAAAAGATAAGGCAGGGGCGGCGAGTTAGAAAATGGAATGTAGAAGCATTAAATGGGTTGAAAAGGAAGGAATACAAACAGGCGGTAGTGAAAATCATGGAGGATGGTAAAGGGCTTAGTACTATCGAAGAAAAATGGGAAATGATCAAGAAAGGGTTGTCTAAAGCCGCAAAAGACACTATTGGAACCGTTAACGCTAAAAGGACTAGGAAACCATGGATCACGGATGAAATGATTACAAAGATGGATGAGCGGCGAAAATGGAAGAATATAAATACAGAATTAGGCAAAATGAAGTACAAAGAATTGAACAATAAATTGAGGCGGGCAACAAATAAGGCAAAAGAAGCATGGTGGAAGACGCAGTGCGAGGATATGGAAAGTCTGCAGAGGAAGGGTGAAATCGGTGCGCTGTACAGCAAAGTTAAATCGTTATCGGGAAGTAAGAAAGGAAGAGCTATGCTAATAGTTAGAGATAAGGCGGGTAAGGTAATAGTTGACGCAGGAAAGATCCAAGAGAGATGGAAGGAGTATATAGAAGAACTGTATAGTAAAGAAGTCAGACCAACAAAGTTAGACATTGAGAAAGAAAATGACGTAGAGGAAGACAGCTTAGGTCCAGGCATACTAGACAATGAGATGGAAAGGGCATTAAGGGAGATGAAACTAAATAAGGCCGTGGGGGTACATAACATTCCCGTGGAACTTTTAAAATGCTTAGGAAAGTGTGGGAGGAAGAGGCTATATGGGCTGATCCGTAGTATTTATGAGGAGGGAATCTGGCCGGAAGACTTTGTGAGATCAGTTTTAGTTCCTATTCCGAAAAAGGTAAAGGCCACGTCATGTGAGGACTATAGGACAATTAGTTTGATATCCCACGCAGCTAAAGTTGTTCTCAGGATCATAAACAAAAGGATAGAGAGTAGGGCAAATGATTACTTAGGGGATGATCAGTTTGGGTTTAGGAAGGGGAGAGGTACGCGTGATGCCATTACAGTAATGAGATTATTAATCGAGAGGAATATAGAACACAACCAGGAGGTATTTGCCTGTTTCGTAGATTTCGAAAAAGCGTTTGATAGAGTGAATTGGGAAAAACTAATGAGTATATTGCAGAAAATAGGAATAGATTGGAGGGAAAGGAGGCTAATCCGCAACCTGTACATGTCTCAGACTGCTCAGGTGCGGGTGGGAAACGGGGAGTCAGGATGGACAGTGTTAGGAAGGGGTGTAAGGCAGGGTTGCCCATTATCACCGTTGCTGTTCAACCTGTATGCAGAGAAAATGATCAAAGAGGCATGGGAAGAACTCGAGGTAGGAATGAAAGTGGGCGGGGAATTCGTAAAATCAGTTAGGTTTGCTGATGACCAAGCTTTAGTTTGTCAGTCAGCCAAGGGGCTGCAAGCATTGCTGAGTGAATTGGAAATTCAGTGCGACAGGTATGGGATGAGAATCAATATTAATAAAACAAAGGTTATGCGATTTTCTAGAAAGAAAAAGGCCAAGCTTATCATTAAAATAGGAGGGCAAAAACTAGAGCAGGTAGAACAGTTTACGTATCTCGGTAGTGTTTTGGACCAACACGGTCAAAGTAGTAGGGACGTAAGGAGAAGAATTGCGCTAGGCAAAGAGGCTTTCACAAGGAGGGAGTTGATGACAGGAACTTTGAGTAAGGATGTTAAGAAAAGACTCGTAAAAACTTTGATATGGAGCGTAGCTATGTACGGTGCGGAAACGTGGTCATTGAAGCAGGAGGATAGACGTAGATTGGAGGCTTTTGAAATGTGGGTGTGGAGAAGAATGGAGAAGGTGAAATGGACAGAGAAGAAAACAAATGAGGAAGTACTTGGTATGGTGGGCGAAGAGAGGGGTTTGTTGGGAGCAATCCTATGGAGGCAGGAAAAGTGGATGAAGGGGGTGTTGACCGGCAGTGGGATGTTGAAGACTGTGATAGAGGGTAGAATGTTGGGCAAAAGAGCAAAGGGAAGGAACAGGATAGGGATGTTGGACGGGATGAAGGGAGGAAGAAAGTACTCAGAGATGAAGAGGGACCTGATATAGAGTAGGATGACGGATTTTGTGTTTTGTTAGGAGTAATAAAATATTTGTTTGGTAGTGGTGTCCATCCAAAAACCTACCTTAACCGGTAGATTACCTTAAAAAAAAAGGTCGTGTTATGTAAGAACAGGCAAAGAAATGTATCGCTGTACGGTCTGTGTTGATCCAAAACCCACTTTAAATGGTAGAATACCCGTAATAATATAAATAAAATGGTCGGTGTATACGTATGTTCGCTATAGGCTCTGCAATGTTTTCATTTATTTGTACCGAACTTGGCACGTCTTGTTCAATTCTTGGATCAAAGTACTGGCGTTACTTCAATTCATAAATTTCACCCCCGGGGTGGTAAATATGAAAAATACCGTAGCATTATCAACTGTTTACGAAGTCGTATAAAGTAAACAAAGAGAACTTGTTCGCCACTCATGACGTCACCGGGGACCGACGAAAGCACCCTTAGAAATATCCGACAATTTTTTAATGAGGCGCAAATAAGTATTTGTTTTGCCTTCATGAAATGTAAGATTATTATTTGATAATTAATGCAGTTTACTATATATTCGGTGTATCCTCAAGTACTGGACTAAGGGTTGTTTAACGTACAAAAGAAAATTCACATGAATCTATAGTAGCAATAGGAATTGGACTTAATTCAAGGAAGAGGCTAACAACTCACTTGCTAACAACGGTCCTGATTGGCAAAGAAAAGGGCGAAGCTGTTACTCACTACGTTAGTCTAGGAGTTTTATGTACCATGACATAAAAACAGCTTATTTAACTTAGTTACTATATCATTCATGAAGTTACTCGTACAAATAAAACAAAAATAATAAAAAATCGACATATTGAAGCACGACTTAAAGTGGTGATACAAAATAGCAGTGAGGTAATAAAAAAGAGATATTATCAAAACGCTGTTAGCAAAAACATGTGATTTTTGTGGATGGTAGTTATAACTATATCTATAGATATCTGTCAATTTCATAACGACGGTTCTCTTGTTAAATATTAAACTGGTTCAATAAGAAACTTCTTCTAACTGATGACAAATTTTTGAATTGGGAATATATGAATATTTAGCTCCTGCACCAAATGCAGCTTATACACGTTTCTAAATTAAGTTTAAAAGATGTTGAATCACAAAATATCTTTTTAATAATTATATATTATAAAATTAATATAATATATTATAAGATAATTATTAATTATGAAACTCAAGCGATTAGGCTTGGGAGTTACGGAAAAAGAAGAGTATCCAATGGATCAACTACTTCTGAAGGAAACTGAGCCTTACAGAGATAAATTGCTCCGGTAAAAATAAATGCACGAAGCGCCGTTTCTACTAAGAAATGACGCGCATAATGGAAGGACTGTTATTTGGAGCAGAGAATTTCCGACAACACAGTCAAGAGAGAACAAATTTTTCGGCCAATTTCGGCAAGAGAACCAGGAAAGACACAATGGAAATTCTACAGAAAAAACGATGATTTTTATAT
Organism: Hetaerina americana; assembly: GCF_022747635.1. NCBI lineage: Eukaryota > Metazoa > Arthropoda > Insecta > Odonata > Calopterygidae > Hetaerina > Hetaerina americana. The sequence continues at coordinate 36,816,960 of NW_027286763.1, forward strand.
TTCATTAATCACCTGGAATAAGGGGATCATAAAATGAAAACCCCATGAAGAAGTTATAAAACCGTAATCAAAAACATATAGACAGAGCCACAAAATTTAAATAGTGAACGCACTTTTCTGAAGGCCTATGGGCAGTAATATTGAACGTACGTGTAACTTCGATTCCCCTTGTTCCCCTAAGCAAATATAGCCTATAATTCCCAGTTCACTACTAAGCACAACATTGGAGCATGTCGTATTTAATATAATTCTTAGACTTTCTCTGATTCGAAGTGACGCCGGTTATCTAATCTGGGATAAGATTTACGCTGATATAGAACTTGATATACTCAAAGGACGATTTGCATGTATACGTCAGCAGCATTAATAGAAGGCAGTCCAATCGAAAAATTATTGCAAAATCGACGCTGAATTATGTTTAAGATGCCATAAAAATTTACCAAGAGACATTTTTAACGGAAAAACTTCATGTATTGACATGTTAAGAGAAAGAGGTAACACAAAAGAATTGTCACGCCCCATTTCTTGTCCATGAAATGAAAATAACTACCCCATAGTCGAAGACAACTAGCCTTGGGATAGATTAATTCTAGAGTGAAAATACCTGCATTAAAGCGTAATAACTACAAGAGAAGTCAGCATGAAAAATGGCTAAAATACAAATAAATTTATTTTTATATTTATTAATGCGAACAGAACAAGCCAACAAGATTTTCGGCCAACTATTTAGCGAAAACCGTGACTTTATATTCGTAACTTATATGTAATACGCTTAGGAAATCTAATCTATTTTCCGTACATCGGCTTTCGAAAAATCATATGAAAGAGAAAAAACCGCGCGGTGCGACAGCGGTGGCCATTGCTACAGAAACAGTTGCTGCGATGAATTTCTTACGGCGAACGGGAGGCGAATATTGCTACAATTTGCATACCATGGTCTCGTTCCCCTTATCGACCCCAGGGAATACTACGACGGGCATAAAAATGATGCGCGACTCGACGCCAGATTGTAATCGTTGGACTCGATCTCCTCCCCTTCCATCCATCCAGCCTCCCCTCCCCAACCCCTGCGCACGCTTCGGAACGGCCAAGGGTATTTTTATTTTCTGCGGGCAGGGTGGAGGGTGGTCGTTGGGACGACGCTCCCCTCACCCGAAAGTAGATTTGTTTGCTTCCTGCGTCTGACGCATGGCGAGCGACGCTTGTCTTGCCTGTCGTCGAGCTGATAGTTGGCAGTGACGCACGCTGCCGTCATAGGGAACGGCCATCCCCCGACGTGGCCTTCATCGAGCTGTCGCAAATGGCCGCGGGCGATTACGCGTTTAGCGGGAGTTAAGGGAAAAAGGAGGGAATCCGATGGAGCTACAATGGCTATACTTGTCGACGGAGACGGGTGATTACGGAGGAAATATTCCTCCCCAAAGGGAAATATATACAGGGAGGGCTTGCTACCCAGGAACGCCGCGTGGGGAGTTGAACGGGCAGTCAACAATCATACGGAGTAGAGCACAATGGAAACGACACTAGTTGGTTTCGGATTTTTTTCCGGGAAATTCAACATGAACTTATTACATTAAATTGAGATTATAGTCTAGTAGCCACTTCGAACTGTACATTTGTATATCTGCGATGAAATACTGCGAATTGCATCTAACTCTTAGGAAACGTTCGATATTTATAAGAGTACTGTTATTTAGAAATAAGTAACTTATGACAGCATTTAACATTCCTCATTCTAGTGAATACGTAATTAATACGGCGTAATAACACGCTTCACTGGAAATAAAAAGGGGGCATTTATGATCGGCACATCATTTCACGTAGAATTAGAATTTCTTTTTACCTATTTTAACGTTTGCGTGGAAAAACCGCGGTTTATTCGCTGCAATTCAGAAAAATCGAATCCGAGGATGTAAAACATGTTGAATTAATGACTGGCTGGGGCAGAGATTTTTCTTTCTGCCACCATCAAACTAAAATCGTCAGTCATGCATTCGAATTGCGGTAATGGTAATGCGGATCGTCAGACATTCCAATTTTCATCCTTGCTTTGCCGAGCGGAAACAATAAATCATGCTCTCCTGTGGGTCACCAGCTTCATGGTAAAAACGATAAATTTATAATGATGAAATCACGCCGTGCATAGGATTAAGTGAATATTAACATTATTTCATTCCGCGACAGATAAAGGCGGCGTTAATAATGAGAATTTCTCAACCACCAGATTTCAAGACAGTAAATATTACAAAGCGGTGAGAACGGAGAAAAAAAAATGAAATATTCAAGTGCATATATTCTTGCTTCATAAGTAAAAACAATATGATGTCTCACTAACCCTAGGTAAACTAATTCATTACTCATGACTCTAGCTTCTGTCATTTTACGTTGCACGCCACCTTTTCCATTGTTTTTATATAATATTATACATACTCCACGATAAACATATTCACATTCATAAAACATAAAAAAATACAGGGCACATATTTTTAGCGTAAACCTTGAATGAGAGTAACAATCGCCAAAGGAAAACAATAAATGGAATTAAAAAAAAACGCATAAGGGAGAAGGAACATAACTTAAAATGGCGTGATGTAAAGTTGGATGACACAAGGAATTAAAGACTGGAGAGAACCACTGCTTTATTATTATATTCAGTTAATATGGAGCGATGCGTTTGTTTCCAGCAGTGGGACCAAACAATGAATTGACTTTATATCGTTAACAAAGCAAATTATTCGGGTGTGTTCAGCTATGAGCTGTGAAATTCTGCCAAGTTGTTTATTATTTCTCAATAAAAGACCATTACTAGCTCGTAAATTAGCAAAAGGCAGGTGATGTGCAACCTTTCCTGGTTTCAGGAATACATGATATTTTTTTAAATTACGTACATATGTGATTGTTCGTAGCATTTGAAGGGAAAGATTGTGTTCAGTTACATCGCAAGGCTATCCGTTTTCTTTCAAACTGAAACACATATATTTTTGCATGAATGAGAAAACTCGAGAGGCATTTATCTTTAATATTAAAATAATGTTGATTTTGTAAGTTATAAATATTTAGATACTGCAAAATCTAGGAATTCAATTTTATTTGGATAATCTGGGAGTACACATTTTATACCCGATAGTAATGACCCAGCAATTTAAATATCACTTATATTTGTCTATAAGTACAAGGCACCTCTTTTAATGTTGCACAAAAATTACCGTTATTTTTATCCGTTTTCCTTATTAACCGCAGAAATTGCTCTTACCGTACTTGCTTTCTGGGTAATACCATTAAGTACATTCACTAAATGCATTTAATTGGCTCGAAAAGTTCACAAGCAGGGGGAGCGGGGGAGTTGGAAGGAGATTTACTTTTATGTACACTCCTCTTTTAGAGGTAATGCATACAGACGTAACATACATTGAAACAACGGGTATCAGTCTTTGTGGATCACTTCACCAAAATTACACAGAGGCACCTCGTAACCTCTAAATTTTGCATATACTGAACCTATTCACCAACGTAATTATTCTCGTCAAACGTTTTATAATTTCATTAAGTATCTTATATGCTGATAATGGTTCGCTTATCAGGTTCGTGAAAGATTTTTCCGGGTTCCCTTCGCACCCTCGGATGAATACCGGAACACGCCTTTCCCGGTGGTGTTACATGCTACCCGGATATCATGGTTTGAACGAGGTAACTAACCCCTCTTGAATGTATATTTCCACTCCACACCGAAGAGACCTGTAGCCCATATAATTTCGGCACAGCGACGACTTCGACTTCAAAACTACTAATCATATGGACTCTAGTGAATGTTATTTGGCATGCAAAATGAAAAATTAACTTTCTTCTTAACATGTGATTTGTCCAAAATATTTATCGAAAACATTCCCAAGGGTCTTAAGTTGTGTATTTCGAACTCGTCGGGATGGTTGTACGTGCCTTGTCAATATCGTTTGATCCTTAAACCCAAGGAGACTTCATGGTAATCTATCAACGCCCCACCATCAAAGTCGACTCAACGCTCTCGCATGACAGGCGTCCGAAAAGGCACACGCATCTATTGACTTCGTGCGCCAATAAATGCCGACATCATCATCCACATTTTACCTTTCAATCGAAGTCAGAGCCAAAAACGACACATCTATGATAATTCTGACGAAGCTTCTTCTTCGCATAATTCAAGGAGCGCGCGTTAAAAACGGAAATAAAATACATGTATGGTACAGGGATCTCAGCGAGAAATTCCAAGCATGCCATCTCAGAAGAAAAGTCTATCGCATTTCTTAAGTATTTAATCGATACATTCCGGATAACTCATATGCGAAGGGCTAAACAAACAAAATTGAGTTCGATTAAGCATAGAAATGCACAACTAGGCAAATCAATACAGATAACATTATGTGATAGCTCTAACACAACTTTTTAAACTTTAACCTACGAACCACCAAACGTGTGGCAAGAGGAGGAGGCTTAGAAATGATACTATATACCTATATTTACTTGATCGCCAAGTTATGAAATTAATAAATTCATAAATATGGCACTAATTTATCCACGACTTGGATAATAATTGAAAGTCTAGGCATGGCGCTTTACTAAACATTATGATATAATTTAACTTGAAGATTTTTTGAATATTCGGGTACAAAGAGTAGTCGTAGACTGAGTAAACTGAAATGGAGAAATGACTTCAGGTGTTCCCTTTATTCCTACTTTACGTTAACGACATCGACTCGGTAGTCACTGGTAAGATACGTTTATTTGCCAAAGATCCAGTGGTTAACTGTGATATCCGTAATCCTGACGACAGAGCAGCATTATCAGATGACCTAAATGCAATACAACGCTGGCGCGACACTTGGAAATTAGAATTAAACTTAAAAAAGTGCGAAATGAATTTTTGGAAAGTGAGCAATTCCCTACTAAATGCCTACTGCATCGGGAACACCGAAATGGAAAGTGTAGACTCGAATAAAAGCATTACCCTCACTCACGACCTCTCCTGGGTGAAACACATGCGGGGAGCATATGGACAAGCTCACAAAAGTTTAGGATATATTAGAAGAGTACTGGGTAAATGTGATGAAAAGGACAAAGAGCCATATTTATAATATGCTGCCAGTATACAAGTATGGGATCCTCACGAAGTTGGATTTATTGCCGAATAGAATCGCGTGCAAAGTAGAGGAGCTAGATTTGTAAAAAATTTTTGTTATAATAAACTTAGTAGCGTATCCAAAATATTAGAGCAGCTAGGCTGGGAATCCTTCACAAAGCGAAGGTTAAATTACAGATTAAATCTCTTGCATAAATTGGAAGGACGTCTATTTAGCAGCGATGTTGAAAATGTATTATTACCCCCATCGTACTACGGTAGGAGAGATCATGTCAATAAAATTAACGAGAATAACTGTAGAACAGATAGATTTAAGACGTCATTTTTCCACCAGCAATAAAGGATCAGAATAACATGTCCGCCCGCGTTAGGGTCATTTTCGGGTAAACATTAGTCTGGTGTACATTCACCCACTACTACACACCCGAACGGTGGCTTGAAGGGTGCCCAAATAGCAATGTCAATTTACCCACATAGAGCGAGCGTTTCGGTTTTATTTGACCAAATCGGTAGAAATGAAAAATTCAGTTTTATATGCTTTTAAGTAACATTATTTCGTAGTCAACACAATGTTGTCAGAACAGCTGAGTTTCATCCAACAGGTGGCGTGAGAGTTATTTTAATATTTTCCTTTTGCATTACTTTGTCTTTTAATGATTCCGACTTTAAAATGTTTATTTCTATGTCAAATAAAGGCAGGGTATATTTTTGTAGAATTTAAATCCTGAAACTTTGACTGGATGCAGTTTTCGGAATCTACCTCGGCTCATTTGGATGCACCAATACGATGGAATTAATGAGCATTTCTTTATAGGCGCGGAGAATAAATAACAGAGATAAAAACACTTAAAATACACTCCGTATTCCATAGATTTTCCCATTAAGTGGATTAGATACTTTTCCAAAAAATACATAAGGAGCCTGGAGTAGAGAAGGTTAGAAGATGCAGTAAAGGAATGAAAAATCAGCACATATCGTAGTTTCAATTTATAGCCGAGAAATACTACACCACAATAATCGGATGAACCCTATCATTTGAAAAGAAAGTAAACCACCATAAAGAAAGCATAAAATGTGTGGTGGAGACAAGATTGAAAACCGATTCTCAGGGCTTAGGTAAAGTTACCGGGAGCGACATCCGAGTTGGCCTTCAGAATACCTTCAGAAGAAGAAACTAATCTTCATGTGCTGAGTTTCAAAATTAATGAGTATGTCATAGAGACAGGTAGTCGAGAATACCGTGGTCACTTGAAGGCTCTAGTAGTCTATCATGGACAAGAAATATCGTCCATAAGATGCAAAATTCTTTGATAACACCATGACTTGGTGAATGAAACCTGCCAAGAAATATTCCTCCAAATGCTGTATGTAGACAGCGTCTCAAGCCCTCCAAATGACTACGGGGTTCTGTGCAGCAAAAAAGTCACCTCACTGCAGAGGTTGTTACCTTAAATTAACGCAAAAACCTTACATGCTAACACGATGAAAAACTAGGGGAAATCAATACTTTGCAATGCCGAGGAGTAGAGGAGGATAAACAAATATTTTCCCCTGTGAATTTTAATACCAGTGATGGGGCCCCCTCGAGTAAAATATCCCGAGGTTAACTGGTCCCTTATACCAGCTATGAAAAGGTTGACCCGAGTGAGCATCGGTCATTTATGGGGAAAAAATTAAGCTGCAAACTAGAACGTGAGATCCCTTTGAATCTAAGGAAGACTGGAAAACCCGAACTGGAATTTGCAGAATAGGAGCTGGAATATTTTGGGAAGGAGTGAAGTTCACAGTATCGAAGTAAGGCACTTGAAACGTCCGATCACTGGAATTGAGATACGAAATGCAGCATGGAACGCAGATGTGCGGCTTCCAGCGGGAAAACGGAACGAGTTTCCATGATTACGACAATAATTAAGTCCACAAATGTTACAGCGGCACTGTGTCCAGGCTATTTTACGGATTAAGAAGGAAAGGAAATGATAGCTCAGTTATATTAAGGTGTCACGGACACATAAAAAATGTAAAAGAAAAAAAGCGAATAACCATAGGCGATATGAATGCCACCGTTGGAAAGGTCAAGACGGAATAACTATTGGAAAATACGAACTGGGAAAATGTTACGAGAAAGAAAAAAAGACTAATGGAATTCTGCACGCAACAGAAATTAATGGCGGCAAACACTCTTTATTTAAAATCCACCGGCAAAGGAGATAGATAGAAAAAGCTAGGGAGCATAAGGATATTATAACACGAATATATTATCGTGAAGCTAAGGAACCATGCGAGAGACTGGAAAAAACTATCTTGTTTATCGACAAAAACTGCAGTTAGCGATTCCAAAACCGGAGAAATAGTAGAAAACATACATGCCATCATAAAAATTAAAAGGAACTCGAAAGATTTATAAATGGTTCCGAAGGAGTACAGGGTAAAATAGCCGATGTCTGAAGAGAGAAGTTATAAAAAAATATGAACGGGGGGAGCACTACATTCAGAAACCTCTTCGCAATTACAAACAAAATAAGCAAGGTGAAGCCTTGGATTACAGTGGAAAAACTGAAGTATGACTGAAGGCATATGAATGAACAAGAACTGAAAAAAATAAGTAGGAACAAGTGCAGCCAAGGGATATGAATCGGAAAGACAAAAGAGAAATTCCCAGAGATATATAGATAACTTATAAGACGATGAAAATAATTATGGTGGATGGAAGAATTTTTGGATACCGGACATCGTAATAAGCCACTTCTTGAAGAACGAAAAATCTAATTGAATTTTTGACAAGAATTCTGATTTGACAAGAACCCCGATGAAAAATGAAGATAAAGTGAACAGATGGAAAAAGAATACTTAAATTCAAAGAATAGAACAGCTTGAAAAAAGAGAACAGTTCGGAGCAAAAGTGATTGGGGAAGATTCATGTAATGTTTACGAAGACAATGAAATAAGAATAGAACGAGGGTATAAGTTACAGGTCGGAATCAAACGCTTATACTACGCACGATCATACTTCAAAGTAGACTGGTCAAACAGTGCAAAATCATCTGCGACATTCACTCAACCGAAACAATTCCAATGGACTACCGTTACATCGGAAAAGAAGAGGAGGACATGTAAAAGAGAAAATATTGAACCCGTTAGCAAGAATATGAAACCAAGATTGTGACAACACATCTGCAGAAACGTTATTTCACAGAGGTAGACCGTTTTGGGTTTAGGAAAGGTGGTACATGCATTTGTGCAGATTTGATCCTAAAAGCTACACATGGAAGAAAGAACTGAAGAATATAAACAGAAATGAATTTGCAGCCCTATATTTGAAGTAAGCGATTGGATTTCCCTTGAAGAAAGAGATAGGAAGGAGTGTCCCACTATGAGAAAACATTAAAATTCAAAGGTGTTTCGATGATCAGGGGGCTGCCATTGAATCTGCACTCGACAGCGAAATCAAAGACGTGGGGAAAGAGGGTTGTATTTCGTCTCCTATTTAGAGGCCTTCTACAGAGAGTCATCAACACAATATAAAACCAACAGTTTAAGCAGTGTATATTATGACATAAAAAGTCATCGCGTTTACCTTTTAATATCATTTGACGCCGGGACAGTAAAAATTTGTGCAATCATTAAATTGAAAATAAATCAAAAAGTAAATGCTAAATACATAAAACCTAAACCAAGATAATTGTGTGAAGCAGAAGGCAATGAAATTGAGAAGCTATGATCCGAGAGATCAAGAATTTTGGTGTTTGAAAAGGACAGCCAGCAGCGATCGAAAAAGGAAGAAGTATTTGAAATAAAAGCTCTGGCCACAAGGATTCCCTCAAGGAAAAACGTCTATTCCAAGACGAGCCTCAACATCACGTAGAATTTCATCGAGACAATATGAAGGAGTCATCTTCTTCACGAGTACGAGAGGTAGATGCACAGAAAAGCAGCATAGAAACAACGGCAATGCATCGCTACAGGCGAATGATGAAGATAGAGTAATTAATGAGGCAGTTCAGCGAAGAATAGAAGAGAAATAAATCTAATGAATACACTGAAAAAATGAAGGAATAATCTGATCAGACAACGACGACGGCTTCCTGAAGACGGCTCTAGGAGAATGAATGATAAGAACTACAAATGAATATCCCGGATGATATTCATGAAACAAATAATGGCAGAAGTGAAAGCTAAGATATATGAAGACATTAAGAGGTTAGCCGATAGGAAAACTGAATGGAGAGTTGCGTCAAAACACTCCTGGGATTAATGATCACTGATGATGACAAGCAAATTCCCCCAGATGAAAAAACACTATTAATATATTTTTAGATGGCAGGATACAAATTATTACACACAGGAAAAGCATAAATAATGATCTAAGTGCATATATAGTTCAAGATGACAATCAGAAAATAAAAAAACGAAGAAAAATTGCGGCAGATGTAATGAAAGAGAATCTTGGAAAAATGAACGATTCAAACTATTAAGAAAGGCCTATGAATGCGGGATGAATTATGAAGCATCAGGAAAATTGTTTAACAGATTAATGCTCTAAGGAAATGCATCATAGTACACGAGTACATTTTCTCACATATTATCAATTGGGGAAATGGCGGGGCGAATTGAAAATTACGCTAACGAAAAGGCATCGCAGTAAAAATAATAAAAATAGGAACGAAAGAATATTTTAAGAGAAGTGTAATGCTATGGTATAGCTGACTTAAAACAGCAAGTGCCTACACTTCCAGAAAATATTTAATTTAAGTGTATACCTAACTCATAAAAAGATATAAAAGAAAATGAATGTTCTACCGCCATGCTTCTAAAACTTTGAGCTACTAATTTTATGCCAGAGAAATCTGTTGGAAAACGAATATTTTTGAGAAATTTGAATTCAAATAAAATACAAGTATGGTGTTTGTCTAGTGTCTTAGTATTGTGTCCTCTATAGTGTTTTTTAGATTTTCAAGGGTGAGTTGAAAATGACCTTATGCAGTCTAAAATAATGAATTCATCATTGAGAAGAAATGAATTGCTGATAACAGATCATTCAACGAGTTAAAGAGAAAATCATTCCAGCACACATTTACTTTACAGCAAGCTTTTTCGGCGGCGCAGCCTTTTCAACCTTCCTGTCACAGGGAATACACATATGAATGACAAACAGAGATTAAATGAAACTTGGAATTGCTAAACGACTACTGGAAAACTGGATGATATGGTAATAAGAAGCTTTACATAATCATATCTGTATTATGCGCTATTAAATATTAATTACTAAATAATCAACCGGTTAAGGTAGGTCTTGGATGGACTCAAATACCAAATTAATATTTTATAACTCCTAACAAATCACAATCCAGCAACCTACTCTACATCAAGTCCCTTTTCATCTCTGCTTACTTCCATCCTCCCTTCATCCCATCCAACATCCCTATCATGTTCCTGCCCTTTCCTCGTTTGCATAACATTCTCCCATCAATTACAGTCGTCAACATCCCACTGCAAATCAATATGCCCTTCGTCCATCTTTCCAGTCTCCTTAGGATTTCTCCCAACAACCCCTCTCTTTGCTCGCCATACCTAGTACTTCCTCATTTGTTTTAATTTCCGTCCATTTCACCTTCTCCATCCTATTCCACACCCATATTTCTTAAGCCTCCAATCTACGTCTATCTTCCTGCTTTATTGACCACGTATCCGCGCCGCATATAACTACGCTCAATATCAAAGTTTTGACGACTCTATTCTTAGCACCCTCACTCAACGTCCATCTCATGGACTCCCTCCTCCTTGTGAAAGCCTCTTTGCCAAGCGCAATTCTTCTCCTTACGTCCCTACTACTTTGACCGCGTTGGTCAAAACACTTCCGAAATACGGTAACTGTTTTACCTGCTCTATTTTTTGTCCTCTTATTTTAATGTTTGGCTTAGCCTTTTTCTTTCTGGAAAACCTTGTAACCTTTGTTTTATTTACATTGATTCTCATCACGTATCTATCATTGAATATCTAATTCACTCAGCAATGCTTGAAACCCCTTGGCTGACTGACAACCTAAAGCTTGGTCATCAGCAAACCTAACTGATTTTACGAATTCCCCTTCAACTTGATCACACTGTTCCTAAACCTCTGCCTAACCAGAATATAATCTAACTGATACATTTATGAGCCGCCTAGCATTTTCTATGTATACCTACACCTTTTGTGGAGTCTAAACCAATTGTTGGTGAGACTAACCCCTGTCTCCTGCAGAACTCCATTGCTTTCTCCCCGCGGTCATTCCTCGTACCTAAACCACAGTCCCCACCTAATAACCATCTCTTCCTTCGCCTACAGCCGAATTACAATCTCCCATAACTATGAAATGTTTCCCTGCAGGAACACACGTGATTGTGTCATCTAACTTTGGTATTTACTATCGACTTCTTCTTCCTTATGATTGCTCGGTGGCATGTATACCAGAACAATGACCAAGTTCGTCGGTTCTGCTTTTATCTCTATTGGCAATACGAGTATACATTGCTTGTTCTGTGTTGGATACGCTTCTTCCAACCTCTTTATTCAATATTATGGCAACCCACGTTTACTCTCGTCCCCGCCGCTGTACACGTATATAGTATTATTACATAACTATCACTCCAGTAATCCCCGCTATCCTTCCTTCTCACCTCGCATAAACCTAAAATATCTATAGGTATTTCACCTTTCCATCTCTCGGTTAATATTCTCAAATTTTTCTTTCCTCAACATTGTCCTAACATTCCAAGTTCTTTTTTTCACTAAATTGGGCTTCTTCTTCTGCGTCTTCTGTCCTGCTGATGTCTGTTTCTTTTGCAAGGGTTTCATGAGACGGTGACCGCGTAAGACTTCCCTCTCCCGCTGCCGGGCACGACACACGGCCGATTGGGCCGAGTGCCGTAGTTACCTGGACTCATATTCTCCATAGTGTCCATCAGTACATTCTTGTGAATGATGATTGAGGTGGTTTCTCGTTGCCTTCCTCAATAGTGTTTTTAACGTGACATCATCACTCCATGGCCGCCCCACTGGGCCCTGACGCCTTTGCAGCCACCTCACTGAGGCGGCATGGGTGACCCTACCAGAAGCAATTATCATAACTCCCGCCAGCAAAGCTCTAGGGGTCATCGGAATGCACAAGGCCTTCCATCATGTAAGGTTGTAGTCTATTGGAGGGCAAGTACAAATAATTACCTATAATCCTTTCCATAATAAACAGTGATCTTAATCTTACGCTGACTGACGTTTTCGAAACACTTCATAATTATCACCGAAATGGCATGTAAGCGTGTCATTGTTAACAACTACCCCGCGGTTTTCTTATCCTTTCGTCGGCCGGAGTAATCTGGTGATGCATAAGGCGCACGATAGCCAGAGTGTTAGGATCGAGGTTCACATTTTTCATGTCACACATGCTGCATGCTCTGGGTTGATTTCAGCGGAAAGGATGGTTTAGGTACGTGAATACTAAAAAATGATGAAAAGAAGCATCAAAAACCAGTTATAAACCAACATCCGTGGCCCTTAAACATCTCAAAATATTAGCTAGCTTGCAAAATACCAAAATATAATCTTAATGAATAGCCCAGGTCAATGTTGCAAATAGTACCAATTGTTGGGCCACATAAGATTTAATAATGACGAACCACTTATCATTTTATGTCCTCAATGGTCACCTACCTGGCATAGCCAATGCCTATTGGAAATCAGATAACTTGATATAAAACCCTTCCAAAAAACGCCTGAAAACTTCTCCCTAACACCAATTCAAATTTTAAGACTTTGTCGTAAATAATGTACGTAAACCCGTACTCATGGTAACGATGGAAGAGATATTTTGATTGAAGCCGTTCTCGTGACTCTTTAAAAGAGATTTAATGACTGCGTGTGGTTTACTGCCCCATTCAGCCAGTGCAAAACTCATTAAGCCAAAGGATAACATACAATTACATTTATCAAAAAATCAAAGTTTCATTCATGATGCGCACAAAATAAATGAGTGAAAGGTCGTCATTAATCATTCTGAAGGCCCTCGATTGGCACAGTCCTGTCCCACCAGCAGTCGCATCCCTCTTCCGTTCCTCCCGCTCCTTATTACCATCCCAAACACAAAGACCAGAAAAATCACCTGGCACAGGTCTCCACGCTCCCTTCAACCTCCTTCCTCTCCCTCCTTCGCTTTCCTGAACCTTCAACCAATGGGTTTATTAAAATTTCGCCTACCCCATAGAACCTGAACACAGATGGAAGCGAATACCAGGGAAAGGACCCTGTAAGGTTTCCAGCAGCCCATTAAGGTGTGAGTATTATTCTATATTTCCAATTGTGTGGAACTACCACGGGCTCCTTCAATAAATGACCTACACTCCAGAGGCGAGGTAGGGGGATCGCCGCATTGCAACACTTCGAGGAAGGGGGAGTTTCAAACCCCTTGTGTTCGCGATAGATGCGAGTAACGTGATTAATCGCCGCTACCCTCCTATCCATATGTCAGCTAATACTGAAAATTGAGGTCGCTGAGTTCTAATGGCAAACAAAATCAACTCAGTAATTCCGAAAGAGATTGACAGTTTGAAAACCAAATTATGATCAGCAAACATTGATAATCATTTTGTCGGTTTTAGTTTGTTGACTAATTCATTTAAGAAGAGCTGAAGACAACATGGGGACAAAATAGGGAATCCAAAGGCTAGAAGAAGTTTATGCTATGTTATTTGTAAAACACAATTAGCAGCGAAGGATGCAGCAAGAAGAAAAATAATTGGTGGAACGGAGGGTCAAAGAAGTCGTTTCGTCGAAAATGTATACCAAAAGGCGTTAACACCTAACCCGAAATAGAGAACACTCCCTAAATGCAGAAGTCTTGGTCATGCTTCCCTACGCTACGGAGTGACAGGAACAATGACAGCAGCAGAGACACGTTAGAAACATAGGACTGGAAGCAGGTGCTGCAGGAGGGAAATAAAGATCAATCATACACACAGGGGAAACTATCAAAGGCTTTCTAGAAAAAGAAGTCGGGCGACAATTCTGTGTCCTTAAATGGCACGGTTTTGGAAAGAATGGCCAGATGAAGAAAATCTAAGAGGAAACATGACCTGAAAGTACAACAGAGGACCATACGTGAGATAACACGTGTGTACATAAAACAAAAATAAGGATGAAGCTTACAGGCATGTGAAGGTTAGTCTCAGCACGGAGTCGTAAGTGAGACAATGGCGTAATGATGAAAACGGCCAAGACAGCATGATCTCATTTATGACCGACGCCTGACAAAAGACATATTCCATCTTGTTTAGAGCAGATGAGGGGAGCCCAAGGCCCGGATATGCCGAGCACCTGAACTCTATCCGCTCCACGCCAAGATTGTCTTTGCCGGACACACACGGGTTTAAGTGTAAGCAGGCATGCAGCCTTACAGCTTGCATGCCTGCTTACACTTCAACCCGTTCGTCAGAATTTTTCCGTAATCCCAGCTTCGGTTATATAAAAAAAACCATAAACACAGTAATCAACCCGAAGGTGTTTGGTAGGTGATGAGTTCACCCAGTACTAACCCGGCGGCGTGTGAAATTCACACACCAGGGTAGGGGGGCCAGTTCTTTTCCCTGTGCCGGTTATGGTTTCCCAAGAAGATCCGGTAGCTGAAAAATCACATAGCTTGGGTGGAGTTGAGGGTGCCCAGAGAGGCTTGCCCGGAAATCGAACCCGGGCCCTCCGCTCAGTGGTCCAACCCTATACCCCTGGAATACCGCGACCCTTCGGGTAACATGCTGATCCTAAATTGTTACCATTTTAAAAACTAGGCATATCGTATATTATAATCAAGATTTTTGAGATCATTTTGCGTATAGGATCACGTCGACTTACTGTTACACCTCGAAATACAAAATTTATTGAACAGAATCTAAATTTTAAAACGTTGAATGTTTAATTACCGAATAGATCGATACAATCAAAATCAAATAGTGAAGTGGCCGCAAAAATTGCAGAAGATATTGTTTACAGCTTCGTCGTTTACCAAGACCTGCGGATTCTGCTCTGATTTATAAAAGCATAAGCATATGATTCTAGGTCCAAAATTCAACATCAATTTCACTATTCCTAAACCTAGAATATTATTACCTATTAATTCAACATCAATTTCATTATTCCTAAACCTAAAATCTTATTGCCTATAAATATATAGTAAATAACTCTTTAAAAATATTGAGGTGTTTCCTATAATATCTAAAGTAGAAAGGATCGTATAACCGCTTTCTTAACTAGCATTTAATTATGTATAAAATTACAGCCGAGGGTAATGACGCTACTCTTTGTATTGCTCATTTTTAAAAGAGGATATTTGCGTTGCAAATGCTTCATAATATTTCACAAACAGATATGAAATGGGAATTGCATTGGCTTACCTGCATACCGAAGCCAATATTCTATTCCTCACTTAACCAAAATGATTTAATTTATGAATACTAAACATTGAAATCCCAGGATTAATAAATTCAAAGTAATAATCAACTATTTAGTTGCACATTCCTCAGCGATGTATGTTATTCAATAATTATAGTGTAATCACATAACACGATCAAAAAATGATGCTAATGCTGCAGAAATTACCTTTCGATTTCCCCAACCTCCGTATCAATCACAAGACTCAACTCACTCAACTGCCACAATTTAAATAATTAGCCGATAACGACAGGCTGACTGACGGCAAGCGGCGAGAGTTGGGGAGGAAGGAGAAAAGGCGCCTGGGGGCGGTTAGGGGGAAGGGGGCATTTTTTTCATTCTCACCCCAGGGATATGGCCACCTACGAGGCCGATACTGCACATGTGGTCGATTAATTAAATGCCACCACATCTTTGGCATACGAGCTGCGGCTACCTCTCATTCTACGCTCGTAATTTTGTTACGACATTCGACGCTTCAATCAAAAGTGTGTTCACCGAAACCCCACTGCAGGGCTGTCAACAATGGAGGAATAAAGCAAGCTAATGGGGGGACAATATGTACCCCTTTGCTCAGACCTTGGGAGAGGAGTAAGAGAAATCATCCGAGGTACCCTGTTCCTTTCATTGACCACCGAAAGTTAATGTATTTGGGAAAATATGGAAAAATAAACATGGCACCACACTCCACTTCGTTTGAAATTCCGCGAGCGGAGACACACGGGGCGTTATCCCACATTGCCAAATACACAGGAGCACACCTTGCGGGGGAATGCATATTAATTTCCACCTACATGATGACCTTAAGACTAATGCCTTAATAGTAAGTATGACAATCCGTTAACCTAAATGCTTAAGCTGTCGCTTCAGATTGCTCGCCTAAACTATGACAACGCTTTTTTTAAGACCTGCATATGCTAAATGTGGACAGTATTAGATACGTATAAAAAAACTAGGATTGACACATTCCTTAATCTTTTGAACGACACGTTAGTTTCGCCTTCACTTACATACTATCTAGGCCCATAAATTATTGTTTCCATGGGGCCAGGGGCCGCATATTCACATTTCCCTAGCTCCACGTACAAATGTTCTGGATGTGGCAGCTCTGAATATTATGCAATGAGAGAATGATAAAGAAAGGACTCACCGTTATAATAATGGGGCGCAGGACGGGTTCTCCCTTCTTGAAACACCCTTCTTGGTCCCAGGGGCGTCTTGCGACACCGAGACCCGACTTCAACAATCGGATGACCTCGCAGCCGCCCTTCCTTCGGACGCCTTCCTTCCGCCACGCCGCACCGACTATCATGGGAGAGAGGGCCACGGGTGATAATGGTATCCAGTGGTAAACAGTAATCCAAACGAGCAAAGATGCAGAGATTCGTGGGAGAGCCAAAGGGGCATTGACAAAACAGGTTACGTCATTCACTCAATGCGTCGGGAAAGGGACTAGCAATGGGACGAGGGAACTTAACACTGCCGTCGTGCAATACAAAAGAGACCATTGGATCAACTCCCCTCACTGAGAATGAACTGATTCGACTTGCAGAAATATAAATCACACCATCACTCAAACGTGAGTTGCGAGTCGAAGGTCCCGAGTGCAGTCGTACCACGAGCAACCCAAAAAAACACAGCGAGGGCTCTCCAAGCAAAAATCGTATCTGAATCCTCTTCTTCACGTTTGCTCGGTCACTCGGCGAAGTCCTCAGGAGCCAGCCGTCTTCACTTGTTGGCACACTCCTGTACACAGTTTGGGGGGGGGGTTGAAGGGAGGTGGGAGGGAATGCGGGTGGGAGGAGTGAGTCAGTTGACTGACAAAGATCCACTCAAACAGCGGGGGTGGCCTTCCCAGTTGCCGGATTGCGTACGCCCGGAGGAAAAGGAGGGAACTATTTTTGGGGAAGTGCGTTTTTCCTCCGTCCAACCCCTCTTTATCTCTCTGTATCCCCGCTTTCCTATCCCCTTCCTCGCTTCCGACTCTATCTCCTCCCTTCGGCAGCCATGCCGTGATGGCGTGGCGCTCGGGAACCTTAGAGAAGGTTGGGAGGGACAGAAAGAGTCAAAGGGGTGTGTCCGTCGAATGGTATGGAAGGAAGTCGGGGGCTTGCTTGCAACGCTTGCGAGGGGAAGGGGTGAGGGAGGAAACTGCTCGCTGTCGTCGGAAGAAGGTTTTTTTCTTCTCTTTTTATTTCCTTGAGAGGGGAAACTCCAACCAGCCGGGAGAAAGGTGTGGGGGAGGGGTGGCGTTGGGAAGAGTACTCGGAGCTTCGTCTCTCCTTTCTACTTCTTCTGTAATCTCCTGTCGTCGTGTCACTCGAACACTCGCCACGAGAGGGCGCACGGGAAAGGGTATCTGGGAACGGGGAGGGAGAACCCGTAAACCAAAGGGGGGGATGCAGGGGGGGTCCGGGATGGAGGAGGAGGATTGAAGATCGGCTGAGGCGGAAGATAAGGGTTTTAAGTCGGAGGTGGGGTATCACTTCCTCTCCCTAGAAACAAAGCTCGTTCACTCGATAAGGCGGATAAAATACAGCGCCCCACCTAAATTTGACGAAAATTGGTGACGGAGGTCCCTTCCACGCGGAGTTTTCTTCTTTGTGTCACTTGTTTCAAAGGCAGTAGCAGTGAGGTTAGCAAACTGAGTGCAGTGACGTATCGCTTGCCTAATTATTTCTTTGATTGGCTTGAACCTCAGGGGGAGGAGAGTTTTCTATTCGTCAAGCGAAGTTGCGGAGCTGATGTGATAGCGGCGAGGTACAATGCAAAACCGTTCCTCCTATCCGACGAGACAAAAAATACTGTGCCCACGGATAGACATTGCATTTCCGAGTAGATAGTGGGGAGGAGAGGTAAAAAATTGGGAAAAGGTTGAGGGGGCGATTAGATGAGGGGAGGAGTGCAAGGAGCAGGAGTGATTAGTATCCTTAGATTCTGACGTCGGGGCTTCGTAAGAGTCGGAAACATTCGCAGATTCTCGGTTAACAATTTGGACACCGGAAGAAAGAACTGTTATAGACGATGCAAATCCTCCCGCTGACAACTCTTAACAACGGTGTCTCAGGGGTGCGACCGACCCACGAGGGCGATGGTGCGCCTGTTTTTAAATGGCTTTTAAACCTCTCCCGACGCCGCCTGCAAAACCCGATGACCTCTCTCTCCTTTCCTCACCGCTCCAGAAGGACAGATAAAACGAAGGGGTCACTGGCCCTGTATAAGCCCCAAGTAAGGGATCTTCCGTATCAAAAAATTAACGCTAGGATTGCTCAAGGCGGCCCTGCGTTGGAGTTGGGGGAGGTAGGTATATTCTCCTCGATGCGCGGCGAACTAAATCAAGTACGGTAGCCGTACAAAGAGGGATGTGGAAGGAAGAGTCGGGGGGTTTCCTCCGGATATGTTTTTTGTAAGCAGGGAGATGGCGGTCGTGTTTCAACCCCTTATTGACACTCAGGAAATTGTGGAAAGGGAATAGGCGGGGGAGCACGTGGCCAAGGGGCGATCCTCTCTTAATGTTAATCGAGGATCTTAAAAATGAGAAGGGGAGGGTGGAAGGCGACTCGCACACATGACACCTGATATCACATGAATTGACCGTTCCTGTTTCCCTCGTCCGATCCTACTTGCCCACGGAGAGGAGCGGAGTGATTTACTGACCCAACAATATCTACGGGCTGCACGCCAAACGTGTCCAAGTGCGCACCACACGCTATCGAGGACGACCCGCAATGGGAGAATCGCGACCCCTTTCCTTCTCCCTTCTCCAGTCACCCTGTTATTCCTCCGAACTCCCGCGGCACTTATGTCTCCTGCTCGAGCACTGTGGCACGTACGGTCCACAGCAAGACAATCACACAAGATTCGGGCGCAAAACTTTTGGCCTGTGCCTCGCTCGATACATACAAAATGCCGAAAGGGGAAATGATCCAAGGTGGGGTGGAGGGTGTACTGCACTACTCCAGGCCTACTAAAACCCCTGCACTACTCCAGGAAATGGGCAGGCGCGGTCGTTTGCGAGTGGGAGCGAGGATGAGATGGCACTTGTTTTCCTTCCGCCCACTGGTCCCGTATTCCTGAAGGAAGATGCTGCTTTGAGTGTGGGATACACCCCTTTCTCCTCTCCCGAGGTGGCACGACGGAATGAACGCACAAGAAACCACGCACTCGCGGAGGGGGGAAGGGAGAGAAATGGGAAAAAAGGCCGTGGCTGGTGAGACTTGGCAGCGTTCTGCGATGTACCGCCCCTTTACTTCTGCCACCACTCCCGACTCTCTTCTCTCCGTTCCTTCTTGAAGACACGGGGAGGGTGACTTCCCTTCTCTCCTCTCGTTTCCAGTCCGACGGTGCGACCGTCTTCAGCTGCTGCGGCAGGCCGACATGCGCGCTCTCACGCGACTCTAGTGAGACAAGAAACACACGCGCGCACTCGGGGGGAGCATTTCACGCACCACCACGTATTCACGCGTACAACATTCACGCAAACACAGGCACACTCACGCTCTGAGTCCCCCTCAGCTCCTCCTCCACCACCTCCGTCCTCTCTCGCCGCCCTTGCCGACTGGCCGTGGATGTGTATATGCGCCCCGAGTCACCCCCTCTTTCGCCGCCGCCCCCCTTCACACACTACACTATTTCGATCGCGGGGCACACGCAGAAAATCGAATCGCTCCACTTCTCTCCTCTCTCGGAGAGCGAGGCGAGAGCGAAACGGCCAGCGGAGAGGGGTCGGGGCGGCTCGTGGAGTCGCCGTGAAGTGGGGGCGGGTATGTGAATGTGTGCATGTGCGGGGGGGGTAAATGGGGGATGTACGAAAAGGGGGAGAGGAAGGCGGGGGGAGGAGAAGGAGGGGGGATAAGGACGGGGGAAAAATTGAAAAACGGAGTACAACCTCTAAGGCTCTTGTTGTCCTGCGCGGCCGATCGGAGAGTGGTGGTACTGTATTGCTTTTCAAGAGAGATGCTGCGCGACGTTTCGTGACGGGATTTCCTCGCGCTGGGGGCCCCTTCTTCCCAGCCTAAGGGCCTGGGCCCCTTCGAAGAAGCGCACGGAGGCAACCGTGGAGGAGGAAGGCCCGTCGCCACCTCCACACCGCGGCGCAGCAGAGCGAAGCGGTTCCTCCGTTCGCAGCCTTCCCTACTCGGACGAACCTCCGACACTCCCCAACATGGCGGGAATCGGGGGGATGAGGGGCTTGGTGGATCGGGAGGGGGGCGGGGTGGAAGGGTTGTTCTGGGGAGGGAGGGAGGGGGACGGAGGAGGGCATTTTTAATGGTGGGGGAGGGAGGGGGAGACATCTACGTAGCGGGTGGGCGGAGGAGGGAGCGGAACGAGAACGGGGCTGAGGAGAGGAGGGGAAATGATTGGAGGGTTGGTGAATAGTGGTGGGGGGAGATATGAGGAGAGAGACGGGCGGGGAAGGGACAGGGGACAAGAGCCATCTGTTGGCAAACCACTCCAACTATCTTCTACCCCGACTGCGCGCAGAACGTGGCGCCGCGCATGCCCAGAGGTGGCCGCTCTAGGAATCACCCATGAGCGAA
The DNA here is from genome assembly GCF_022747635.1 of Hetaerina americana. Classification (NCBI taxonomy): domain Eukaryota; kingdom Metazoa; phylum Arthropoda; class Insecta; order Odonata; family Calopterygidae; genus Hetaerina; species Hetaerina americana. The sequence continues at coordinate 36,838,062 of NW_027286763.1, forward strand.
ATGGGACGTTGGAGGGGGTCTCTTCCCTTTCTCAACCCTCTACTAACTCCTTCCATACTCCTTCACCCCTCACACGAGGTCTTATGACGTCATCAACCTCTTCTCCACTCCTTCCCTCAATGACATCCACTCCCCTCCCTGCAGTTGCGCTCCCACCTTCTCTCCCCTTCTCCATCATCTCTCACTAACGAGTGATCTAATCAGCGCATTATCGAGAGAGACGCATATCCCCAGGACACTGTCTACGACATGCGTGCATGGAAGCCCTGTGGGGCGGCGGGAACATTCATGTTGTAACGCGTATCTTCAGCCCGATAAAAAAAATATCCTGGGTTTTACTGGGCAGTTAGTCTCTGTTGCGTTTAAGGGGAGGAGCATTGAATCTATAAACCCAGGATTACAAAGACGTCGTAACTTCTAATGGCTGCTTTCCACCCATCTCTCTCTCTCTCTCCGTCTCTCTAATTCAACCATTAAATGGACGGTTTGAGACGCTTAAACTTCCCCGGGAATGGATTTCTTAACCTCCACCATCTCCATAGCAAGGCGTCACAGCGTCGGGGAAACAAAAGGGGGACGCTTATTGTTCTCAGGAAGGATTTACGGAAAAAGCCGGGATCTGTGGATTGTAGGCATTTATCCCAATTACACGGGGTGGAATATTTTAGTTTCGCTTACGTAAGCACATTTCCGCAAGCATGCAAACAAAATTATATTTATTAATAGTCAATAAAATTAATATAACGGTAGCCCAGAGGCTGTGGCAGTGATCTACTGACTGAATGGACTGGGTTCGATTCCGGACAGTATCTCTGGCCATTCTCTATTTCTCTATACCTGTGTGATATGCCTGATACCTGATGTTGCTGGGTAACAACGTCACTGGGAAAGGAACTGCTACCCTGTGTGCATTCCACACGCCGTTGGGCCTAGTGTACAGTAAGGGTACTATCCTCACCTTCCAAATTTACTTTCAGGTTGATTATTGTGATATATTTTAAACATTCAATATCCATCATTGCTTACAGCAATGCAGTCTTAATAGCAGCAAACAATAACTTCAATGTTTGCAGTCGTATTTTTATCTGTGAAACACATGACATCATTTATAAACTACGGATGAATGTGTTAATGTGATATGAAAGGAATATATCCGATATTGTATTGTATTTGCCACAATCTGCACGAAAGCCTGATCCGATTCGATATAACATAAGATTACTGAGTAATTATGACAGTGAAATCAAAAGCTCATAGAAACAAGTGAAGCAGCAATCTCGCAAAACTATTGTGCTGTGTCTTTTATCAAATGTCGCTATTTTACGTTTCTTATTGAATTCGACAGGCTTGTGATTATATCAAGCCCTCGCGATAATCCTAGCCTGAGGACTAAAAGCTTCACGTCATCATTTTCCCATTTTTTTATTTAATTAGTAAAAAATATGAAATATTTTGGTGTATGGCAACTATGGACTGCAAAATCTATCAGGCTTTAACATTAAGATACAATCATCTTATCATAGCGAGTAATGAAAATCCGACAAATTAAATAATACTTAAATATTGTATCCGGAAATAAACCCATCACAGAATAAAGTTCAAACAGGCAGTAAAAGAAAGTCTGAAATTAACTTGATATGCGAAATCCTTAATTTACAAACAATACAAAATCGTAACCAGTCTGGGATGTTAAACAAACAACTCCAATTCGGAAGCACCAGCAAAGCTACACCTTCCCCGTTGTCACATTTCATAGATGAGGTAATGAGATGTTGTTTAATTGGCCATGTTCGCTATTACTTAATGACTTCTGTGTGAAAATGTATTCTGAAAAGTCATCTAGTCACGGATTGTGATAAACACATAGAAGTACCTTGGGAACTTAAATATTTAAATGGAAAAACGTTACAAAACCTTTGAAATAATCAGAACTGCTAATGATTTAATGCATCAATTGTGACCTTTATATATGACGTACAATAATCATTATTTCATGTTTCCTACAACCAACGGAAACAAATCTTTTCGAGGATCAGAGCTCCAACAATCCTCACACCATCTGTAGCTAGTTCTATTTCCTCAGTGAGAGCCTTGTAATCCTGCATCTTTTTTATATAACATTATCATTTGATAATACATGAACCGACTTGAATCATGGGTAAAAGATGATACTTGAGAGTTGATAAACCTGAGACTTTTAGCTATATGAAAATCATACACACTCGCATGTTCTACTCGAATCGGAAGAGATGGCACAAGGATGGAAATGGAAGCTGAGGGAAAAGGGACTGTAGGAGCCCAGACCCGATTTTGCCAGTTCTTTATGAAAAACAATGCTAACGTACACGCATCAACGTCCTCCGAGAGAGACGGAGTATTGCATTTAAAATTTTCTTCGAATGAACTCCGGGTCGGGTGAGGGTCATCATTGTGAAGCCCGTCCAAGTCTGGTTGATTCGAACCTGGGCCCTCAGCGTGTGAATATTTAGCTTAGCCAGGCCTCAGCACTCAACTTACTCTGGCCTTCTCTTCTTTAATTAGATCACCTTGAAGTTTGAGCAACGTAACGCCTATTCGGGCTGTTTTCTTCCACCCTCTAGTTCATCTCTTGAGCCCATAGCTAATTTCGCCCCCGTTACACAGCGCACTCTTTCACACGCTCCGCCACTCGTCAGCCAGTCTGATGGCTCCGAAGATGTGGAGCGCATCTAGGATCGGAGGCAAAGAGCAGCAGTGATGGCTTCAAACTAGGTATCTATGTTTTCGGACCATGGGTATCGTTCTACGCAACGTTTTTAAGCATAAATCGAAGCCGCCAACATTTTGTTTTTCTATCGGCGGTCGAGTGACCGACATTTCAGCTACAATAATGCCTGATCTCTCAGCCGTGACGCGAGAAACAGAACTGGCAAAAAGAGGGATGATAATAAGGAAACACACGCCAATATGAATTTTAGGTAGAACTTAAAAATGGAAGACGAAAAAAATCCATTTTATTTTACGTAGAATGCCATTCTAATATTTCCCCAGAGGGAAAAAGAATTCCTCTTCACACACACATTAGCAATTCTTCGGAGAATTTACCCGGCAATACAAGAGTTAGGCTAGCAGTGATCAAAATGGACTCACTTCACGTGAGCACGTACTTATCAAGCTAAGAAGTGACCAAAAGAGGGCCTGTTGTGTATTTACCATTATTTTTTCTATTATTCGCCATTTCTTTTCGCAGATTTTCAGGTTGCCTTATGAATGGACGACTGTACTTCACGCCCACGAAAACTGATTAGAGTGGGATTGCAATACTGTATTAGAAATAGTGAACGTATACGCCAAGCTATATTTGAAGTAGCATCAGGGTTCAATGTACTTCATAACTACCATTTGGCGTTAATGATAGACAGCAAAAGATAAGAAGCTTATAGCTCAACAAAAGATAAGATTTCTTCTTATCCAATTACAGCATGGGTTCCACTTGGCATCTGATCGGAAACGAAAGCAGACGTATTGTTTGTAAGATTTATATTCGGTCATTTAGTAAGAGAAAGCTGAATATTTTCTCAAGCAAAATTTTCTTTAATTTAATTTTCCATTCGCAACCATTACATTATAGTTTCCTAATACGAAGCGATTTATTGAATGTTCCGATATTGAAAGTATAATTTTTATTTAATTTATTAAATATTCTCAATGATAAGGTACTTCCATGGTGTAGACTATGGGCATGCAGTGAATCTCAATTTACGCCCTGAGGATACTGGCAGAGTCACCCACTTAAATGTAGGCAACTGAATTTCCTGATCTAGTGGAAGACTCATACATTTCCAACATCTTCAAAATACTTATATTAGGCTCCGCCTAATTCGTCGCCAGTATTTTCTGAAACGCGGTGACCTTAAATGCTTGTTGACATACATTTATACTAAGTTTGGAATGGTAAGATATCAGCGTGACGCAAGTTATTTCTCAATTATATGAAACGATTTGGAATTATTCCTAAATGAAACGACCTCGCACGACTTAGAACGTGTTGAAGCTCATTAGAGTACGCATATACGCAAGCGAGTATTCCAATGGGTTCCTTCTCGAAGTGAGATCTTAAAATAGCAGAATTACTGCTCGGACCTCTTCAATTCCGCAGTCTGTACCTTGTTCGTGCATGATAACGTTTCACGCGCAAAAACTGGTGAGGCGAGTGATCCTGACTTTTCAACTTTTATATGAGTTCTTTTAACCTTTCGATACCATCAACCATGGTGAGCGACCGGCTCCTCGCCGGTCTTTTCGCTGCCCAGCATCTTCTGCTCTTCAGCGAGGGGACATTCGGACAAATTCCCGGGGATTCCCTAGGGACCCCGTTCGTGTCGTACCATTTCGGAGCTAAATCGCCCCGAAATGGCCGTTACACTTTCGCCGCTTCGCTGGCGGCTGGTCTTTCTCAATCCCTGTCGCTGCACAAGGACGTGGGTGCTTGTCCCACGGGAAGACCACGACATCGGTGATGCCGCGGACTTCCCCGTGGGAGGAGGATGCCGCTTTCCGCCGGAAGGTCCTTGCCCGCTCCTGGAGTGCGCTCTGCAGAGGTTCGATCCCGGACAGCGCCGGAAGAGACTCGTTCCCCGTGATCCACCCGATCTGGAGTGCCGCTCGGAGGTTTCTCCTGTCCGCAGCGTGCAGCTTATTCCTTGCGCCGTCGCACATCACGCCGCACCATGCGGGTGCGGCGTACGCAAGGGTTGGGCGTAACACCGCCGCGAACAGGTGCAGTCTCCTTCGCAGCGGAAGGCATGGATTACACAGGATCGGGCCGAGGTCTTGCCGCCGGGATGCTGCGATGCCGGATGCCCTCATCACATGGTGCCGCATGGAGAGACGCTTGTCGAGGACGACGCCCAGGTACAGCACCGTCTCCGCCCAGTGGACCTCCATCGCGCCGACGAGGATTTCGCCGGGCTCCTTCGGTCCCCTGGAGAAGACGATCGCCTGGGTTTTGTCCTCATTGACTCCGAATCTCCAGCGGGAATACCAAGTGATGAGTTCGTCGACCGCCCTCTGCAGGTATCGCGCCGCCATCTGTTGCCTCGTCGATCTCGCCAGGATCGCCATGTCGTCCGCATACGATGCTACGAGGACGTTGCTCCCAAAGTCTGCCGGGATATCCGCAGAGTAGATGTTGAAGAGAAGCGGCGAGAGCAAGCTTCCCTGGGGAACACCCGCTCTAATTCGCCGCTTCTCTGATACAGCATATCCCCAGCGATACCATCAATGATTAAACCGCATTTGTTTTGCTCGCGTTTCTTCCCCACTCCATTTATTTTTGGATCGGCTTACACTATAAATATTTTTCACCTTACCTAACATATTTGACATCAGCATCTCAGTTAGAGTTTTGCTAAAACGTAATTTACAGTCGAAATTTTCAACAGCTATAGGAAAAGAAAGAGAATTGCTCGAGGGAATAAAGTAGGTGGAGTACAGTTGGCTTGAGGCAGCGCCACCTGTTTGAGTGGCGTAGCAGGAGGTCCGACAGATGGGCAACCTTTGCTAGAATACCTCAATCTTACACGGAACTAACTCTCCATCTTCAATGAGGCCTTGGACAAATATGCCAGCATGCATTTTCTGCAAAGTAAGAAACCAATGATCTTCGGCCACGTAAATGACGGATTGAAAAGTTTTTAGGGTAGAAGAGTGCCGCAGTTTCTGCATTACAATATAATACGTGACAGAAGTTGATTGAGATAACGGTGGATACACCTGCGAACTCATGGTATGTACAATTTGATGATTCAACAGAACCTTTCTCGTTTTCCATTACCCACTACTGGAATGAGATTAGAATTAACAAAGTGGATAGCGTGGGCATTTCCAAGTCAGCCCAATCCTCATCACCATTTACGCATCGCCCCGGTTTTCCGGCATTCCTTCACGACATCGTCCACTTCTCACGGTGTTCCAAAAGATTTTTTGCTTGATCCTCTAAAAAGTCTCAGCTCAGTGAAATGCTCACCATCCTTTCGACATCATAGATAAAATAGAAATAACGTAGAATCTTCTCTTATTCTCTTTAATAATATCAATGTTCTGACACCCATGCCAAATTAATTACGTTTTACGCCTTTCACCTAAGTGCAAAGCTCTCTGAGGGAATGAAGAAAATCGCAGGTAACAGAACAGTTCGGAGAGTTACCACAAACCAATCATCGGACTGTAATGCTGAGGATGCGTTCGATGACCAGCGTTATACGGGTATATCTAAATTCACTTAGTAGGAATTTTATTGAGGAGCCCTCCAGATTTAGGAAATATACAATGATTTCATGACTTGTATCCCAATGTCCACAATTCCATGGACAATTCCATCTTCATGTGTATACTACTAGTAGGCGTTATAAACATACACTATGCCTACCTGCATACATATATGGGTGCGTGTGCATATAGTCGTCACAAGGAAGTTTCACAAAGATAATTCCTACTAAAGATAGGAAACATTAAAGATAGTAAACATATCAAAGTGCAAATATACGGTCAGTAAGGGAGGTAAAGGTATACTAATTCCTTACAGAAAAAAGGTCTCCTGAATTGGTAATTGCATAACAAAAAAACGCCTTTCTTAATTTAGTAAATTGACCACCCGTAAGCGACGATCTCAGGTCTCGTATTCCTTCAACATTATACCCCATTCATTATTCAACACCTCATCATCCATTGGTTCTGAGCACGCACGGTGACCCCATGAGCTGTCGATCCATTTGAAATAGGAATGCCTACTTACTGTCCGATTCAAAATGACAGAACCGTCGGCTTGGAAAATTTACCGGTATAACACTGGTCACTTCAATCGCAAAGGATAGTATTACATAGGTTATGAAACAAATCCATAAAATCTATGAGATAGATGAGTGGAACGAATATTTTGGTTTGCTTCCTTAATGCGGGGAAAATTTTATTACCAGGCCACTACAATTTTTCACATATGGTCACCAAATTTGACTACACGTGCTTTTCCCATTGTTTATCAGACCCCTCTGCATAGTTGTTCCATTACAGGTAAAATATATTAAAGTGAAATTTACTTGAATGAATCCGTTAAGTACTTAGCACGTACATGTAATTTTCAGGATGGGTAGAACACTTATATCTACGACAAAAAACACCAATATAAAAAAATTAACAAACGACCATCCATTTTCTGGAAATAAGCTGACCCACAGTGGTCCGGGTTTCGAAAAGCACGGAATAAGTCAAATGTTTGCCCCATAATCGAAATGATCATCTGATAAGTCTTTCGGTACGCCATGTTAAATTTTTTTGGTTGTCTTTATTGAAACCATTGGGGAGGTATAGAGGAAATTCAGTTCACCGACGTCGAAACACACGAAAAATCTACCGTTGCGCATACGCATTCGAATATGCAATGCGGTTATGTCTTCCGTAAATATTGCACTTGCCTCAGAGATTACCGTGTTTTTAACCGAAACAAATACAAAAAAACCCAAATAAGTCTAAAAGCAAGAGTAATAACATGCTTAATAATTGGCCCATCTTCACATCATGGGATTCCCATAATTCAAATTAAAAGAAAATACAATGTGGAAATAATTGAATGTATAGGTATAGTAACGTACCAGAGATAGTCCACATAAACAGTACGGATCCCAATGCAACAATCAAGGCGAATGATTTTTACTCTCTGAAATTGTTGCATTGAAATGCACATTAGCGGATGACTCCGTTAAAAGTTACTGTTGCGGCATCTCCCGCAGTTTCTTTGGAAGTACGGATCCCATTGTTTCAACGACTGTAAACAAATGCAAAATAATAGTGAAGCAACTGTTAAATGCCTACCTTCATAATTTTCTATTTTTTATGCTCATGTTTATGTTATCATTACTGGTATTCTACCGGTTACGGTAGGTTTTGGATGAACACAATCTTAACAATTGTACAAAACTACATTTACGAGGCTCTCCTAACAAAAAGAACAACCTGAAATCGGGCACGACGGTAAACCCCCTATTCTATTCCGCCCCTCATAGATTCTGCATCTTTCCTCCCTTCATGCCGCCATTCATGTCTATCCTACTCCATCCCCTCCCTCGTTCGCCAAACGATCTCCCCTCTCTATCATGTTTGGAAAACAACGCAACAAAATATAGTATACCGGACGAGATGGGGAAAAAATGCTGCATCCTGCGGCATGCGCGATGCAACAGAGCTTACAACTGAACTTCACAATGCTGCTCCGTAGTAATTATACTTTCCGGATACATACACTTTCTGGCATACAGAAATATAGTGATATAAATCACGGCTGTTCTTACAATTCCTCGCCACAGTAAATATTGTTCCTTTATCAAACTTGCATTGACAATGGAAGATATCCCCCATCCTCCCCCGACTCATTTTCTTAAAATCCACTATGACCCTGTATGAGTATCTTTAATTAAATAACTAAAAAAATACGAACCTGAGGTGTTCTGAAGTTTGCGATAAACGGTATTGGAGAAAATAACGCTTTGATATAACCGATTCGCATTCTTATGAATGAACTTGGAGTTTGGGCGATCGCATGCTCGCTACTTTTTATCATCTTTGGGAAAATAATGAAATTAAAGAAATACTGGAAAATTATCTTTGACAGTACGTCGCTATATACAGGACCTTTAAATACAGGCCATGTAAATTGAAGAGCTCCTCAATTTAATTCATTAAATAATTTTTTCCGGCGTCTATTGGCTGCCTGTTCTTCTTATACATTTTTCGTAGATTTAACGCCGAGTGAACATCAACGATATTATGCTTAAATAATTCGTTTTTAAAACGAACCTTAATTAAATGAATGATAGGGAATGATTAGTTCTGAAAATTTCAGTTATTATCCATGAAACATAGGTAATATTCGATCCGTTCTTTATACAAAGATGGTGAACTAAAAATAGAAACGGAATATTCTTCATAAATTCCTATGAGCGGTGATGAAAGCTATTGGTAAACCAAACGATCACAAGATCTGAAGTGGGTAAACCTTACACGAATACCAACTGGAAAGACGATTTAAATAAACCAAAACCGTTTTGAAAAGGCATCTCACTATGAAATGTTTGAGGGCAGGTGGAGAGAAAGAAACTGATGAAGGCTACCATTTCTAGTGCTTTAAGTAAGGCACGGTAGAAGTAAACGAGTTTGTCACACTTTCCATTTTGAGAGCCCACTGGACCTGGACGCATATCTTTATAGTTCCCTCTAACCACGAGGAACTACGTGTTAACCTCCAAATACGCCGTGTGCAATGTTTGGATATTGTTCTAAAATGCATTTTTGGGAACATATTTAAAATAAATCCACAATGGAGAAAGACCGAAAAATCTTCCGAGTAAGAAATGATAGCTAAGGGAAAAAAATGCTGTCGGTATATAAGAGTTTCAAAAGCTAGACAAAGGCACCGCAAACATTATGAACGCAATTTCGTTGACTGGCCCTTCAAGGTGGTGAAACATTCCTCGCCTAATCCCAACCCTCTCTCCCCACCCACTGTCCACACTTCCATAAAGAGGTCTGACAATGTTCAGGACGTACATCCTTTCCATTACTTAGACTTTGCGAAAACGGACGCACTCCCTAGCTATGCATAGCTAGTCGTTTCATTAATTTTTAAAACTTCATTATTCATTCTTTCAATTTCTCCTTAGTAGAAGGGGTTTCCGTGGCTCCTATTTGCCAATGATCTGTGGTCACTTATATGTCTGTACATACAGTACGTCTGGACACTGAAATTAATCGCATTTAGTCACATTTCATCAGGTGACTTCTACATTTTTATCTTCCTGCCAAGACTATACAGTATACAGTACTGTATGTCACTTAAAATTTTTACGAGGAATTCCTTGTGCCTCGAACACAATAGGACCAAAATATTTACAAGTATCTAACCGAACCTCATTGCACAACTTTCAACTGGATTTTGTTAATAGTAGTAGTTTTAGCGGATTCGATCGACAGCTGAGGTAATTTGCGCCATTAGGGATGGAGGGGAAAGGATGAAGGGTGGAGAGAAACCCGGCGTCGGCATTAGCTACTTTAACGAAAGGCGCCAAGTTGTCCACAACTTGGTTGGCGTACTCACTCAAAGTGCCCTCCAGAAAGTACATCAAAAAAGGATCGGGAAACCACTGAAAAATATCTGCCACCGCTTGGGTTCGAACCCTGTCCCTTTGGGTGGGAAGCCAGTACGTTAGCCACCGCCTCATCGCAGCTCCCCTAAAAGAATCGACAAGATGTAACTTAAAATATTCTGAAATGAATGAGGATTTTGTTGAGTCAAAATCAGAAAGAACACGGGAAACAATTAATTTCAAGGGTACTAAAAATAATTATGCATTTTAATTTAGGAGTTCTGGTAAATTACTTCAAGTGCTAATATAAGTTGTAATGATCATGTTTATTATTATTATTATTTAGTAATCTACCGGTTAAGGTAGGTTTTGGGGACACAACTAACAAATAAATATTATGTGATTCCTAACAAAACACAATCCAGCAACCTAGTGCACATCAGGTCCCTCTTCATCTCTGAATACTTCCTTCCTCCCTTCATCCCGTCCAACATCCCTATCCTGTTCCTGCCCTTTCCTTGTTTGCCTAGCTTTCTCGCCTCTATTACAGTCTTCAACATCCCACTGCCGATCAATACGCCCTTCATCCATTTTTCCTGGCTCTAAAGGATTTCTCCCAACAAACCCCTGTCTTTGCTCGCCATACCTAGTACTTCCTCATCTGTTTTAATTTCCGTCCATTTCACCTTCTCCATCCTACTCCACACCCATATTTCTTAAGCCTCCAATCTACGTCTATCTTCCTGTTTTATTGACCACGTATCCGCACCGTATATAACTACGCTCAATATCAAAGTTTTGAAGACTCTATTCTTAGCACCCTTACTCAACGTCCATGTCATCGACTCCCTCCTCCTTGTGAAAGCCTCTTTGCCTAGCGCAATTCTTCTCCTTACGTCCCTACTACTTTGACCGCGTTGGTCCAAAACACTTCCGAGATACGTAAACTGTTCTACCTGCTCTATTTTTTGCCCTCTTATTTTAATGTTTGGCTTAGCCTTTTTCTTTCTGGAAAATCGCGTAACCTTTGTTTTATTTCCATTGATTCTCATCACGTATCTATTGCATTGGATATCCAATTCCTTGGCTGACTGACAAACTAAAGCTTGGTCATCAGCAAACCTAACTGATTTTACGAATTCCCCGCCGATTTTCATTCCTACCTCCAGTTCTTCTCATGCCTCTTTAATCATTTCCTCCACATATACATTGAAAAGTACCGGTGATAATGGGCAACCCTGCCTTAAACCTCTTCCTAACAAGGCCTATCCGGACTCACCGTTCCCCACTTGCACCTGAGCAGTCTGAGACATGTAAACGTTGCGGATTAGCCTCCTGTCCCTCCCATCTATTCCTATTTACTGAAATATACTCATGAGCTTTTCCTAATTCACTCTATCAAAGTAATCTTTTGCCTTGCCCTCCAACCTTTTGTTGATGATCCAAAGAACCACTTAAGCTGCATGGGGATTCAAACTTATTGTTCTGTATTCATCACATGATGTAACCTTTATCTTTTTCGGAATAGGAAATAACACTCATCTCACAAAGTAATTCCTTCCTCATAGATGCCACGAATCAGCCCATATGGTCCCTTACTACCACATTTTCCTCCATCTTTTAGTAGTTCCGCAGGGCCCCGTAGTACCCTGACAGCCTTATTTAGTTTCATCTCCCTTAATGCCATTTCTGTCTCATCGTCGAATATGTCTGGATCTAAGCTATCTTCCTCTACGTAATTTTCTCTTTCTATGTCTAGACTTGTTGGCCTAAGTTCTTCACCATACAGTTCTTCTGTATACTCCTTCCAACTCTCATGGATCCTTCCTGTTTCAACTATTATCTCACCCGATTTCTAACTGTTAGCACTGATCTTCCTTTCATACTTCCCGACAGTGATTTAACCTTGCCGTATAGCGCACCAATTTCACCCTTCCTCTGCCAATTTTCCATATCCTCGCACTGCGTCCTCCACCATGCTTCTTTTACTGTATTTGTTTGACCAATTTATTATATAACTCTTTTTACTCCCTTCTGCCTAAATCTGTGCCTACATTCTTCCATTTTCTTCTGTCTTCTATCGCTCTAATCATCTCTTCCGTGATCCATGGTTTCCTTGTCTTTTTCCCAGGAACAGTTAATGTAGTTTTGCTTGTAGCTTTCGAAATCCCTTTCTTGATACATTCCTATTTTTCACCGATAGTACTCATATCTCCACGGTACTGATCTTTCTTCCATGTCAATCCATTTAATACTTCTACATTCCACTTCTATTCCCACCACCGCTGCCTTATCTTATGAAACGGACGCCTCACTTCATAACAACTAAATTGTGGTCATAGTCCGAATCTGCTCCCGGGAAACTGAACGAATTGATCACACTGTTTCTAAACCTGTGCCTAACCAGAATATAAACTAACTGTTAACTTCCTTAATTACCTGACATTTTCCATGTATATCTGCGCCTTTTGTGGTGTCTAAACCAAGTGTTGCTGATGACTAACCCCTGTCTCGTACAGAACTCAATTGCTTTCTCCCCACGGTCATTTCTCGCACCTAAACCGTAGTCCCCCACCACATCTCCCTCTCTTCCTTCGCCTATCTTTGTATTCCAATCCCCCATCACTATCAAATGTTTCCCTGCAGGCAAACACGCGATTATATCCTCTAACTGATCGTATGTTATATATATATATATATATATATATATATATATATATATATATATATATATATATATATATATATATATATATATATATATATATATATGTTGACTATCTTTTTTCCTACCTCTTTATTCAATAATATGGCAATCCCTTGTTGGCTCTTGGCCCCCATCGCTGTATATTATTCTATAACTATCCCTGAGGTAATACACGCTATTACTCTCACACCTCGTATGAACCTAAAAGATCCATATTTCTTCTTTTCATCTCTCGCATTAGATTCTCCAATTTTCCTGTCCTCAACATTGTCCTAACATTCCGAGTTCATATTCTAACTAAATTGGTCTTCTTCTGTGTCTTGTCTTGCTGCTGTCGGTTTTCTTTTGCAAGGGTTTCGTGAGATGACAACCGATTGAGTGTTGCCTCTCCCGCTGCCGGGCATGACACGGCCGATTGTGCCGAGTCCCGCAGATGCCAGGACTCATTCTTTATAATGTCCATCATTATGTTCTTGGGAATAATAATTGACGTGGTTTCCCGTGGCCTTCCTAAATAGTGTTTTCAACGTGAAACCATCACTCAATGGCCTCCCCACTGGGGTCAGACACTTTTGCTGCAGCCTCACTGAGGTAAAGACGCTGTGTGGACTACCTTTCATCTGTCTCCTAACCATTGACCTACTTGCATGGGTGACCCTAGCAGGAGCAATTATCATTGCTCCCGCCAGCACAGAGCTCTAGGGATCAACGGAACACACAATCCCTCCCACCACGTCAAGGCTGTAGCCCATGGGAGAGCATTATACAAATATATAAATAAATTTTATTAATATTCTTTGTATTACAGCCAATATTGATATAATATGCAAGGCAATTCTGATCAGTATTCATTTTAGTTCAGCCAGACGATGATACCACAGAGCGGATCGCCGAAACATGTTTTAACAGCATAAAAGGTTACCATTAATGAGCGCATGATTAAGTACCATACCATCTTTTGTGCCTGAGTACTGATCGAACTTGCCAGAGTAAGTTTAGTCTTAACCGCTTCGGAGAAATATTTTTGTAGGTAGAAAATACTTCCATGATTGTCGGTAGCATTGGCAATTCGAAATGAAAGTATTTGGCACAACTGCCTCTTGCTTTGGCAATATTCCAATCCTGTCTGTTCAAGTGAATTAATCCTCAGTTGGTTTTTTCATAATGTGTTATACCGTCAATTTTTTTGCCTCTATGAAATAATATGCTGATTCGCTGCAACAAGTTCTGAGAAGTGGAGCACGACGCTATGGAGGCTCGTAGGAATAATAGCGCTCCAAAATATTTGCCCGAATATAAAACAAGTTCTTTTTGGTACACGTGGGAAGATTTTTTTGAGTGTGAGAACGGTTCTCGCATTATATAACGGTGGCTGATATTAATGCTTGGTTTACGAAATTCAGGTTTGCGACATGTTGTCTGGTAACAAAAATTCCTTTCGCAAATTTGGGTCTTCGTTTGTATTAACGCGCGTTAGTGGTCAGGAGTATTTTCTGTCTTCAACTTGTCTCGACGCTGATTACGAGGGCAGCATCCTTGAAAATGATCGCGTAGTGGCGTCTGGTTGCGTGGAATTCCGTTCTTTGCTTACTCAAAAACCAAATATGCGACTCAGCCTTCGTGTTGGACATTTCGTTAAATCTAGGCATATGGGTCACCATAATCATAAAGAGAAATGTATTGTTCCAATAAAGACAGGTATCTAAAATATTACTCGTCCATCCGAAATATAGATAAGGTTATTTGCAACATTAAATCTTGTTTGATTATTTATAAAATTAAATTTGTCGGAAATGTGTCGGAGTTTAGAGCGTTGCCCAGTGGGCATCATGCACAATTGAAAGCTTAAAGCAGAGCATAGGTTCGGACTCATTCCATTTCAGTTGAGAATATTATCTCACTCAACGTCGTGTAACAGCTGATCATGAATACCTCTAAGTGATCATGAACATGGAATTTTATTAAGTTTCATTATTAATATTCAATCTGAGTTCCATTACGCCCACTCGCTACGAGGACATTTTAGAAATCCCAAAGTTCCCACTCCCTACTCCCCCGCGCTCATTTTCCATATATATTTCCCCTTTCCATTTCCATCAAGTCAGAGACCCATCCACCGCTGATCTAGTATGGTCAATTCCTTCTCTTTCTCTTAAAGCCTCATCACCAACCTGAAGCGTCAAACCTTCAGCTTGCCTCTTCATCTGCTATATAATTCGGAATTATTTTTTGTAACATTTCATTTGTTGGGATATTTTTGCGGTGGACTATGCCTGGGGGAAGAACGTTAGGGAATCGATGCAGATGGAAGAAAATATTAGGCATTATTGGAGGTATCAAGGGAGGTAAAAATTCTGTGGAGCCAAATATTTATTTACTTAATGTACTACTGCAGCAATATTTTTCATTGTCAGTCGAAAGCCTAAATGTTTTTGATAGATTCTTTTAACCATATAGAAGATTATACATAAAAGATATTTGGTAATTTTCTACAACATTAAATATTGCGAACGGCAGTTTACGTTCACACAGCATTTTCATGATTGGTTTTCAAAATTACGCGACATGGTAGTGACAGAGATCGACAGTATATAATTATGTGAAACATCACCAAGTATCTTTTATTTATTTAATGTAATTCCAAAAACGTAAGACAGATACATAGATTATGCCCTTAAAAATTATTTAATTATGTAACATTTCTATCGTGTTTGGTATAATCTGAATCATAATAATAATTATTATGATAATTATTTAATGTTTCTAATGAAATTATTTTGGTGACTAAGCTCCTTTTATTGATTAGTTGATACACTAATGGCGGTAAGGGTTTTCTTTTCTTCATTAAAATAATCCCCTTAAGGCTTTACGGCGAGTATTCCGGTTGGCGCGCACGGCTAAGGGAGTCATCCGCCGCTATGGGCGTGATTCTTCCACGTTGCGAGTTCGTGACCATCGACTCCAATTAGTTTTCCTCAATCTTGCCTACCCTTCCGAAATTACCATCTCCCCACGTTACGCAGCATATTCACTCGACACAAGCCGCAGTTATCGAACGCCTGCCACTAAAAACCTCCCATCTGCTGTTCAGAATTTTATGCCACATTTCACATTGACATGTATATTAATGGCTGCCTATTCTGATGCCCTTCGATAAGTGGAGCTCCTCTATCCGCTAGTCTCACGATGCATGCGGTGGAAAGCATTCATTTTCAAAATGGAAATTAGGTGGTGTAATTGAAACATCCTTGATGCGTCTCCAGATGGACGGATGACGGGAAGATTAATCGATGAAATACTTATATTGAATGCAATACTCTCAAGTTTGAAATCACTTCATTAACTCTCTACTTACTGCTGGTTTTTGTCCATCTTCGATTCATCTCTCGTACAAAGCACTTAGCGGCAACCTGAAAACACAACACCAACCTACAAATCCGCTTCGCATATAATTTAAACTCTCGCCGCACTAAACGGAAAAATGCGTGCTTTTGGTAGAGAATTTAGGCAAATTGGTGTAAAATCATCAAAAAAACAGGCGAGGGTCAAGCTCATCTAAACCAAAAACTTTATGCTAAATTACAACATGATAAGTTACACTGGTAGAATCATCCTCAATCAATTATTGCTCTCCCTGGTGGCTATTTTAGATATTATTTGATAAACTTAGAATATAACGGACAACAATCCACACTTTTACAATCATCGAGGGGTATGGACGCAGGTTAAACTATTCTCAAGGTTAAAATTCATATATTACTCCATGCAACTATTGAAACAACAATTTAAACTAAGCAAACACTGGATTCCTCGCGCAGCATACCCAACAAATTAGCAAATGATATTTAATCTATGCTCACTATAATACAAGTATCAGAGAGCACTGCAGCCTTTTAAATCGACCAAAGATAAAATGATGAGTAATTACTAGCATTTCAGTTCTAAGATTCGTTGATTGAATCTCTCAATTTTTTAAAATTCAATTCTAGGCTACCTTTCGCCCATTCTTATTTCATGTTCACAGTTATCCCTAGACCTTCTTCGTTAGTAAGATTTGTGATCAATCAAGAAATGCCATAACGTAGGAGAAAATTCAGAGAGATATAAGACGAATTGAATACAATAAAAGTTTTTTGATGCTAATGCAGTTTATGACTGCGCTGAAATATTTGTGAATAGGGTCAAGGGAGAGGTTTCGTTCGGCCCTTAGATCATAGTATCTTACTATAACAATCTAAATGCAGTAAAATGCAAGAACTAAATGTTTCATGAATTTGTATAGGTAAATTATAAAAATTATATCAGATATGAAAAGGTTTAAGACGTTTTTGACCTTTTCTAAAGAGGTTTATTGGCCTAGTAAACTGTCTGGGATGAAGTCATGCCTATAGTATGCAAGCATATAGTATCATAAAATTTCAAATTTTAATCGACAACAGGCTGTTCCTTTCGGTATTAAATAAGTGAATTCTAGCAATTTAAGGCCTAATGTCGAGGTAATGTTTACAACATCTACACTTCAACTCATCAACCATGGCCCTTGGTCGATAACTAAGGTAATTTCCTTGATAACGAAATGTAAGGGTGAGCTGATGCTTTTGTTAAGATACGAGTCGGCAAGACTTTAGAAAAGGATAAAATGAGAGTTTTTAATAATAATGTATAATATAAAAAGTACTTACTTCACGTAAACTATTACAAGTAGGTAGTCAATCGTTTAAAAGAAGGTTTTGGATGATTTGAATTACACACCCTTCCGGCCTTAATACTATACATGTATGAAGAGTAAAGAAAATGTTTTCCATGAACTGTTTATTTATGCAGTTCCTAGTGTTTTCTTTCAGGAGACAAAAGCATATAGATCTCATGGGCGTTTGATAGAGACCGTAATATGATGTTGTAATTTAATTGAAGAAGAGGTGATATCAAACCCAGACAGCGATTATATTCTGACATATTTCAAATACTGAGTACTAGTCCAAAGCTTAAATAAATGTAAACCAAAGCTAACACCAATTACTTATTCAAGTCTGGTGAAACAGGGTATGAATTATCTATAACTATTTTCCTCCGTTTTCTCCACTTGTTTAAAATTCATATTTAGATTAGATTTATACATCGTAGCTCTCAATGTTTCTTTCAATCGCTTTTTCTTTGTCTACCTGCGATTTTATTATTGGTCTTTCAATTCTAAGATTGGTCGACTACAGCCTTCATTATGTAATTTTCCAACAAAATTACCCGTTTAACCATTCATTTGAGCACATCTTCATTTTCCCTTCAATCTATCAAATTAATTTTCCGTATTTCTTTACTAATAGGACTCTAAACTGTTTAATCTACATTTATCCTCTTTTCTACACATTACATTCAGGACCACTCAGTTGCATTGTGAGATTAATAATTTACTTCAATAAATAAGCACAGAATTTCTAAAATGCTGGTATCGGTGGTGGCGGCGTAATGTCCTCCACTGCTTATCTAGTAGTTGCTAGTCCTATTCCCGCATAGCTAAGTTTTCCTCCGTCTAAGGTCTGGGGGTATTAAATGGTAAAATAAATATTCCCTTAAAACTTTCATGTTTGGCGGACGTAAAATACATAAGTAAAGGAATAACTTAATCAGCGGACCTATTACAATGAACTATCCATGAGTATAAGTAAATACCTTTATCGAATATTTGACTCAATTATATTTTAACACAATATTTCCATACATAAGTAAAGGAATAACTTAATCAGCGGACCTATTACAATGAACTATCCATGAGTATAAGTAAATACCTTTATCGAATATTTGACTCAATTATATTTTAACACAATATTTCCAATATGCAGGTTAATATAACAAATCAATAAACTTGAAAATACTTATTGAAAAAATAAACTTTCATCAACTCGAGTGAATCAATACTTTTCGCTCGTCATATTTTCGGTACGGCATTTTATAGGTCTGTTCTTTTTTAATTGGAAATTTTTGATGTCACACTCTAAAGAAGATAAATTAAGTAGCTACTTTGGTTTCCAAAATAATCATGGAGAAAATAACTCAGCAAAAAACATGACAACTACCAAAATATAGGGATGTCCTACTCATCCTAAATAGGAGCGGGAATCCGTATGTTGCGGTGGATAATCTACTGGCTTCCCACTCCGAGGGCCCGAATACGAATCCCGGTGGTGGCAAATTTTTCAGCGGTGTCCGGAACTCTTGATTTGTAAAGAGCACTTTAAGTCAGTAAACGGTCCATCAGATTGAACGCTAAATTGTGGAGTCTATCTTTAAGAGTGGGCTAATGCTGATGCAGGGTTTCTCTCCAACCGTCCTCGATTCCCTGAACATCCTAACTCGACCAAATTACCCACCTGTCCCTTGCGGCGGGGCTGTGGGTAGTATCAGCTGTAAGTCACCTACCCTAACAAAATACTAATCCACTACAAACGATTGATACTTGTTCTGCGTATTTTTTTTCTGTGGATAATTTTGAATGAAGCTTACTAATGAGTGAGGAATTTTTCAACATCGAAGTGTGTTTACAATGATATTGCTATTAATATCTGCCGCAGAAATATTTAACACATATATGTAAATTCAAAAATAATTTAACACACATTATTATTATAAGTACGTAAAATGTTGCAGCTTTGTGGCAAGTCGACCCGCTCAAGTATCACATTTACTTGGCCTTCTAATTACCTAATCGGTAAAGCGCACAAGGTAAATCAGTACACAATAGGACTTAATACACATACTAATACTGTATTGCCATACAATACAAAATAAAGAGCTGCACGCAATGCATTAAAAGATTAGCTTAGTTACAGCAGCTTAAACCTCAGATTGAAACTCTATATAGTCAACAAAGCCATAGATAAAGGGGAAGCTTATATGCATCATAAACGATGAGTGAATAGGTAGCTTTGGCGACATAGAGCATGAAATTCGCCCTTAATTCGGTGATTGCCGGGAAAATCGGGACGTAAAAATGTGTTCAATGGGCATCCCGTAGATCGATCTAAACCGTGTGAAATCGGATTTGCACCGCGTGTTGGAGCTGCAGGTTTATCCGTGTCAGTAGCTGTTGGGAAAGTGACGGTGCCGAAGGGGATTGGAATATAACCAGATGGTAAGGATTGAATCGAGTAAAACATATGAAAATAAAATGTCACTGTCCTCAATTCCAACTTTTAATTTATGACGTATGTTCATCAAAGCATCTTAAAACATCAAACAGAATTTAATCTCTCCACTAGCACTGAAACATTTAGTCGAAAATATTCCAACCAGCTGAAAACAGCATATTCTGCTAAATTAAAGGAAAAAAAATTGCGACCCCATGCCATTTTTCGACAACGAACCGTGAAAGGAAATTCATCAAATGAGGTATTTAATTCCTTGAATTCACATACTATTTCATTTTAGCCTGAAAGCCCCCGCAGAGAACTTAAGTCATAGGGATGTCTAAATATGATGACACCCGTTCTCAACTTTTTCTCCCTAATGCCCCATTTTGAGATAAATTTTCCACACCTCCCCTAATGTCCTCACTTTTGTCTGTTTGAATCCCTAGAAAAACCTAATTTATTAGTTACAACCAGAATTAATTTGCCTCTAGCATATCTTACGAGAGAGGGACAGGGTAACAACATGTGTGCTAAATTTTATTCATCATCAGAAATCATTATTTTCTATGAAATTAGCCTGTATTACACATATCGTAGGAAGAAAAACTCTGATTTAGGTTGGAATCGAATATTCACCACTGCAGTGACAGCTCGAATGTGAATTGATGCATCTCGAGACGTTGCAATAAGAGGCCCACCACCTGTTGGTCGTTCTGGGTGACTGCATCAGTTGCCGATGTGGAACGGATTAGTCGAAGAATTAATCGACACCACTTTTATGCCCGCCCGAACCGCCCATTTCCCACCACCCGATGCTACAGCTCCGAGTCGTACGTCCGCTGGATACGCCACGCCTTCGCGACAAGCACAGGCAACAACATCGTAAAATCGCGGTACGTGATACTGCCAATTCTGATGAAGTGGCTGAAATTTATCTTCGGACTAAGCACTACTCAGAGATCGGTTGTTAGAACTTTAAAGTTTCTGGTGACGCCATCCAACGGTGATACTTGAAACTCATTCGAGTCTAACCAAACGGCGTAGCACGATTTTACAGTGCTACTTCCTGTGCCGACGATATTCCCCGCGCTATTTCCACAGCGCGCACCAGCAATAACCGCGGTCGCGCGGCGGCCTCTCGACTTTCCATTGCGGCCATGGTTCTCTTTCGCCGTGTCCTCCAGAGTCCTCTCCCCGCTCACCATAGAAGAAAACGCGACTCACCTCGACGCAAGTACGTACGCGTGCGTCTCCTTTCGGTGCGTGGCCGTTCGTTCATCGACCCGTTGGCCTACTTCGCCCTCTCCCTCTTTCTCTCCATCTCCTCCTCTCCTGAGGCATTCCGCCTCTAAATACCCCAGAGGAATGGGGAAGAGGGGGGTGGAATAAAGGGGTGTGGAGGGGAGTGAAGGGAACGGGAGTCTGAGTTAAGAGGAATGAGGGGGAGATAAAACGTGAGAGGGGTGAGGAGAAGGTGGCAAGGGTGAGAGGATAAGAGAAGATACAGATAAAGGAGGGTGTCCCCCCATACCTTCTCCACGCCCTCTCGAAATGTTGAGGGTGAAAATGCGTATCGATGGATCGATCGATTGATCGATCCGGCTTGACGGTGGCATCGCTTCATTCGTTAGTCGGTGGTGACCCTGGAAAGTGAGGACAGTCTTCTTCTAGCAGCAAGCCACATCCCTTACAGCAACCCAAGTTCCGCCAACATTTTTCACATCTACATCCGAGTACATCTACGGAACTCCCCTACTTGCCATCATCCCACCATGCGACTCTGGAGATCACATGCACGCGATTCGATGAGGGCTACCAGATTAGTGAACCATCGAAGAGGGAGGGGATCAAGGTCGCCAAACAGCCATTCACCAATGGATATTATGAATGGGGATATAGAATGCTCAGTGTACATGTAAATATTACTTTCCTCGGTACTCATGTGTGAGACTACAAAAGTCAACATTAGGATACAAGTGATTGCTGAAGAAACACGTCACAACGATTTCTCTTAGCCTCGCAAAATTTGGGAACACATTTGAAGGAAGAAATGAATTAAAAAGATACAAGGCACATTGTTATAATAATCAGTCACTACTGGTATGAACCAATGTAACTGGTTATCAAAATAATTTTAACTTATTTGGCCACCATATTACATGAAGTATGAGTCACTGAATATGTACAAAATTTGCACATATTTTCTCACTTGACACTAAAACTCAGTGCTTGAAAAAAGAGGTTTAGCGATATTTTATCGTAGACATTTCTTCAAATATGAAGTAAGGCCCAAGATCTTTGTTCACTCAAGAAATCTCAATAAATAACAGTGTTCACTGATAATAGGACGGAGACTGCAGTTTTTTTTTATGTTAAATATATTTTATCAGTTCACTGATTATCACTTTAATGCAATATTTGGCTAAAGCTAGTGGTCACGTTGCTCAGTCCTTAGTCATACTTTCTTTCGAGCATTAAATGAATCTAGTGTCATCTACCCTTAGCTGCACATATTTCCATTTTCGTATTTTTCTCATGCTGCCCTTTGGTGATCACATGCTTATTCCTCCCATATAGAGGCCCCTTGCTTTCATTTCGTGATGAACTTTGAATTAATGAGTATCAAGGATTATTTAAACACTGCTCGAATAGTGAGCACTTTATCAATGACTCATAAGTATTACGTTGTTTGATAAGACGCATATAGTGTCAGATATTGAAAATATATACTAAAACGAATTTTATTACTTGGTAGTCTACCGTTCAAGAATGAAGACACACTGCACACTCCAACATTGCTTATCTGTGTCTAACATTACAAAACCAGCACCCCACACTACAATAAACCGTTCTCCAATTCTACACACAAAACCAGGGTATTGTATAGCATCAACTTATATAATACTCTAAGGTTAACACTTACATCATTATGAGTATCTCAGTGTATCGCAGTCTATCTCCCGGCTATCATCTGGGGTCTCCACTTAAGAAGACAATTTTGCTATGTAATCAACGTAATCCGGGACAAATATATTGCTTCCTCAAGACTGAAATGATTCTGAAACTAACCAGCATACATCCTTATGCCAGATCTTTGCCATTAAATTAGAACTAATAACATCTTCCTCATCGGCAACATCAAAATACGAACCCCATCAACCCCAACGTTGGTAACAAGAGCAAAATTTCACATGATATTTTTGAATAGTGGCTTATAAATATCATGGTAGATAAACTATAGAATTTTGTGCCAAGTCACTGAGAAATACACTTTTAAAAAGCTCTAGATCCGCGTGCCTGTTTTAGAAATTTTCCATCGAAAAGTCACGAGTACGTAAAAATGGTATATTGCATGCAAATATCACGTATGACTCTAGTAGCACGCTAAATACAGGTCTGTCTTAAAGCAAGTAAGAAAGGGTACAATAAAATATAATGGACGTCTTTTCGTGCGATGTCTATCGCGCGTTAATTTAGTTTTAATCCTGTAAGGTTTAAATGCAATTTTACAGTTTGGAAACGTTTACGAGCTTCCCGCTGCGAAAATCGGGGAA
Source organism: Hetaerina americana (assembly GCF_022747635.1). Lineage (NCBI taxonomy): Eukaryota > Metazoa > Arthropoda > Insecta > Odonata > Calopterygidae > Hetaerina > Hetaerina americana. The sequence continues at coordinate 36,861,562 of NW_027286763.1, forward strand.
AAGAATAAAAGAATGCGAATTGTGAATGTAACATAAGCTGTTGGGGTGAGAAACTGAGATGGCCATCCATGAAACAGAGAGTGCATGGATGAGTGGCGGCCTGCTCTTATCATCGACTGTTCAGCAATTTCTCTCCCTCGTGGAAATGGCGAATCAGGAGTCGCATCGCCTTATTCTCTTTCTCTAATGGATGATACGTTTGCTGAAGTTTGGCCTTTTGCCCAAAATACGTAATTTCCATATCGTTCAGGAGTCGAGAACAATGGGTCTTTTTGGGATGCATACAAAGAGAAACAGCACGCTCCCTTAAACAGAAAACATAATTAACTGAATGAACTTCTTCAAGGAAATTATGCCATCCTACTTTCTCAATGAAATAATACCCGTAGTATTCGTATTAAAAATAATTCACACATTCAACTCGAGAGACCACGAAGATTGGAGATATCAACTGAAAGGGCAATTTTCACTAAGACATCTTTTCAGATGTAATAGCATTGTACATTTTTCATCATATGGGGTAGGGAGTGTTAGCTACATTATAAAATAATTTATTTTGATTCGTTACCAATATTTTTTTCTATTTATAGCTTCTTTTACTCTATTCTATATCTCTTTAAAAACAGGGATTGAATATATTTTTTTAAACAAGGTTCGAAAAATTATTTTTTGCAACTGTGTATATTTGAAAGTGGTACAGTGACATTAAAAAAACATACATTTCCACTAGGAATACACAAAACATTTTAGTATAATACTCAGTGAAATTGTCCATCCATCCCCCTCTCTATTTTTGGAACAACTTAGCGTATAGGTGTGCGGAAATTGGATCATGTTCCCACAAGCTTGGATATCTGTAGGAAATATTTTTATTTTCATAAAAATCCACGTTCGAATACAGGACAAAATTATACATTTCCATGAGTTGACCAGGAATTATTCTTGAAATGTAATGAAATAATTGACTTTGTAATTCCACACACTTTATTTAAAAACACACGACCCAGGTTTCGACGTTGAACGTCATCATCAGGTGGTCCTCATAGAAGCACGCTGGCTATATATACCTTCTGATCATAGGAGGGGGGGGTTGGTCAGAGAGGGAGGTCGGAGGGGTAAAAAGGTTACAATGTAGCTGGGAAGAAAAGAGAATTACATTTTTGATTTAGAAGAGTGGTAGGTCTAGGAGTGGGGAGTGGGAGGGATACAAAATTTCGTTGGCAAGATCATCTTTCCAACGGACACATTTCAAAATTTCTAACTGCTCCAAAGCATCGAGCCTTTGACCTTTTTCTTCAAAATGAATAATTTTTGTCACAAAGTCACTTTTGTGAACACTTTCGATGAGGTGTTTTGCAAAGAGGGATGTTATGTTCTTATTTTTTACACATGTTTGGTGTTCTTTAATCCTTTCTTTAAATATCCGTCCTGTTTGTCCAATATACTTTGTGCTACAATCCGAGCACTTTAACTCATACACTCCACTCCTCTCGTTTTCGGGGACTTTGTCTTTAGTGTGAGAGATCAGGTTCTTAAGGCATGAACGACTGTAAAAGGCACATTTAATTTTTTCTTTAGGTAAACTTTTAATTACTTTTTGAGAAATAGTCCCAAGATATAGTATTCTCCGCCATTTGGCAGTGGGATCTTTTACATGTTCGGGGTTGTAAATGTGGCTTAAGGCTATTTTTGTAAGTTTATTCCGGTAAATTTTATTTATTAGATCTTCTGAATACCCATTGTTTACTGCTAACGTTTTAATTACATTAAGTTCCTTATTTACATTGAATTTTGACATAGGGATAGCGGTCAAACGGTGGATCATTGCATGAAATGCCGAAAGCTTTTGGGTGAAGCAATGCCTTGAAGAGGAATTAATTAATTGGTCTGTATACATTTCTTTCCTAAAAATGGAATACTGTAACCCATCTTTGTCTTTAGAAATGGATAGGTCGAGGAAATTCAGGGAACCTTTTTCCTCTTTTTCACACGTGAATTGTACATTAGAATTGATAGAATTTAGATGTGCTAGGAACTGATCTAGTTGCCTATCAGAACCTGTCCACACACAGAAGACATCGTCTACATATCTTAACCAACAAAATACATTATTAATGAGAGGGTAGGCTGAGGAGAACAAAACTTTTTCAAAATTGTCCATATACATATCGGCCAGGAGTGGGGACAAGGGCGAGCCCATGGCTAAACCATTGGGTTGTTGGAAATAGGTACCATTAAAAATGAAATAATTTTGGGAAACACACGTCTTAAGTAATGCACAAAGTTCACTTATAACTGGAACTGGGATGGATTTCCGGATGAGGATGTCTTCGGCAAGGTTCACCGCTTCCATGGGTGGCACGTTGGTGCTCGGATCGGGCTCGCCCTTGTCCCCACTCCTGGCCGATATGTATATGGACAATTTTGAAAAAGTTTTGTTCTCCTCAGCCTACCCTCTCATTAATAATGTATTTTGTTGGTTAAGATATGTAGACGATGTCTTCTGTGTGTGGACAGGTTCTGATAGGCAACTAGATCAGTTCCTAGCACATCTAAATTCTATCAATTCTAATGTACAATTCACGTGTGAAAAAGAGGAAAAAGGTTCCCTGAATTTCCTCGACCTATCCATTTCTAAAGACAAAGATGGGTTACAGTATTCCATTTTTAGGAAAGAAATGTATACAGACCAATTAATTAATTCCTCTTCAAGGCATTGCTTCACCCAAAAGCTTTCGGCATTTCATGCAATGATCCACCGTTTGACCGCTATCCCTATGTCAAAATTCAATGTAAATAAGGAACTTAATGTAATTAAAACGTTAGCAGTAAACAATGGGTATTCAGAAGATCTAATAAATAAAATTTACCGGAATAAACTTACAAAAATAGCCTTAAGCCACATTTACAACCCCGAACATGTAAAAGATCCCACTGCCAAATGGCGGAGAATACTATATCTTGGGACTATTTCTCAAAAAGTAATTAAAAGTTTACCTAAAGAAAAAATTAAATGTGCCTTTTACAGTCGTTCATGCCTTAAGAACCTGATCTCTCACACTAAAGACAAAGTCCCCGAAAACGAGAGGAGTGGAGTGTATGAGTTAAAGTGCTCGGATTGTAGCACAAAGTATATTGGACAAACAGGACGGAAATTTAAAGAAAGGATTAAAGAACACCAAACATGTGTAAAAAATAAGAACATAACATCCCTCTTTGCAAAACACCTCATCGAAAGTGATCACAAAAGTGACTTTGTGACAAAAATTATTCATTTTGAAGAAAAAGGTCAAAGGCTCGATGCTTTGGAGCAGTTAGAAATTTTGAAATGTGTCCGTTGGAAAGATGATCTTGCCAACGAAATTTTGTATCCCTCCCACTCCCCACTCCTAGACCTACCACTCTTCTAAATCAAAAATGTAATTCTCTTTTCTTCCCAGCTACATTGTAACCTTTTTACCCCTCCGACCTCCCTCTCTGACCAACCCCCCCCTCCTATGATCAGAAGGTATATATAGCCAGCGTGCTTCTATGAGGACCACCTGATGATGACGTTCAACGTCGAAACCTGGGTCGTGTGTTTTTAAATAAAGTGTGTGGAATTACAAAGTCAATTATTTCATTACATTTCAATATGTTATGCAAATTCCACAAAGTTACGCCTGAGACAACAAAAAAGGAATTATTCTATTTCTCAGAGCACAAGGCATTCTTCTTCCATCGAAGAAAGATAAAAATACATACATGAGGACTGAATTCCTTCGTTTTATTAACTCGACGGCTAAAACAGCGGCTATTTCCTTTCCTTCCTATTACGTCCCGAAGATAAACACTCCAAATCTATGCAATTCATTCTGAAATACATCGTACTTTTCTAAGTATTTCGTTTCTTAAGTTACTGTTGCCACCGCATTAAATACTAAATTTAAAATTAAAAAAAATAACGTTATCCACTTCTTTTGGTTAAAGCATCAAAACAATAGTTGTAGCATTGAACCTTCATTAATGGAAACGTTTGCATTCAAGTTTGAGTCAAATCAGTAAAATGCGAATTGAAAGGAAAGAAGTGTTTGATCAATGCGGTTGTACTTCCCGTTCACTGTGTCAACGGCGTAGTCTTACTGAAGTATAAGAACTGCAATGTTCACCTAGAATGTCTACATTTGATTTGATCAATATGGGTTGAGAATTCCTATAAAAAGGTATTATGATCGACCGACATTTAATATTTACTGTAACCGAAGAACTTGCTCTATTTGATTAATGTGTTGTATAATAATGAGTCTCGCACATCTTATACATAACCTATGAGTTAACATATTTTATTTACGTGAGGTATCTGAAAAGTCAGAGAAACATCATTAGAATACCATTGACTGGATTTTTTTCAGCATACATAGTCATTTCAAATTTCTTGCGTAATAATTAATAATTTCCTAAAGTCGATATTATGCATTTTTGAAAAGGTACGCTTAATAAATCCCTAAACTGTATTAGACAAAAACAGGAGGGCTATTTAAACCATTAGCCCAAATACAGCTAACAAAGAGAAAAGATAAATACAGAGCTGGAATAGAGATTCAATTGTGCTACATGTAAAAACTTTATATTTAGACTACTATTAAAATCTAAATGAATCATTGTATAACTACATGCATGTAGAGCATTAGAGTTTAATGGAGTTGGAGCTCTTCAGTATTAATAAAGGAGGTAAAGAACTGTTATAAAAATGTTCGGACCCTAAAATAAAGAAGCATAATTTTATTAAATAAATTGGGGTTAAATTATTTTTAATATTTAGCTAGTCATTACTGAACTATAATTCCCCAAAAGACGCTTTCGCTTCAGTTGCATAAAAATAGAATACCGCACAAAAAAGATAAATTAAATTTCCCGATTGAAAAAATGGCATTTTTTCTCATTTCACCTACCCCTCCCAGATATCCTGTTCCACTGTCACACTGATTCCCAATATGGAATATCCCTAGGGTAGCATCCCAACCTCGCTTCCCGTTGGTCACCTTCCCTTTACACCCTACCCTCTCCTAAACCTTTCTAACCTGCTCTGCCATACCTATTTTGCTTAGTCCCAAACATTCGCGCCGGATCTATGAAAACTTTGAACGAAAGATTTATTATGAAAACAGCCAATTCATTTTTTTAAGTAAGGCAAGGAGAAGAGAAAGTTTCAATATCCTAGTATTCGAGCATTGAACTTAATTTGGGTTAAGATCGTTCAGCTATCACAAGATTTTCGACTTTAGTTGCCTCCCTCTTTGGGAAAACTGTAGAACTCACCATTTCCCCAATCGTCTATACAGTAGGTACTGTGTTACCAAGGTAAAAGTAAATGGGTGCAAGTAATTTCATGGCGTCAATCGAAAAATGATTTCAGGACCTCAATTTCCTATCTATACAGTTGGAAATAAATACGTAGCTGGAATGGGTTGCTGGGAAGGGAAACTTGTAAAAAAATAAAAGCTACTTAACTCGTCATAATTTTTTTATGTTGCTTGATAACAGCTACCATAATTTTACGAGTTTCACTCGAAAACAGAAAATACCAAAATGTTTTTTAATCAGGACAGGCCATGGAAATTATTTCCTAGCTTTTGTACCAAATCTCAAAACTCACGACGTTACTTCTGAAGGTTTAACTCTAGTGATGCAAATTACGTTTCTGAAAAATTTTCAAATAATACAACAATTCTATATATAAAACTAGATAAATAAATAAAAACTATACGTTTAACCGCGCATTGAAGAATATTTATGACGGTATAAACTGATGCATCAACGGAAACAATCGCTGAAAAGGAAGGTAATTTCGTTCGGAGAACAAGAAATACAGATTATTTCCATTCAAGTCATACAATGGTGAAATTTTGAATTCCTAGTTTCTTAGTAGAGGAGCAGAAAAACTTGAAGCTTTACCTAAGCAACACACTGCTATAATTCAAACAATTACATTCTGCTGATACAGCAAAAAATAAAGAACATTTGTGCAATTCCTAATCTACAGTAATATTTTAATGATACTCTGCACATTGAAATTGGGCTCAAATCAAATTTTATGAGCCTTAAAAGGTTTATGCTATGGAAAACATTTGAATTGATTAAAAGGAAATTGCAAGATTACTATCGGGCAATTCGCTTGTACTGACTATTTCTTCATATCAATTACCTTACATACCAAGTCATTATAATTACATACGCGCACACACCTACATGCATAAATACATACATGAAAATATTTAAACCAAGACGAAGAAGGTTTTCCTATTGGACTCGGCATTATGAAGTACTCTCTCGAAGTACCTACTTTTTCCATTATACCCAAAGCGAGGATGAGTGAGCAAATAATGCTTTATTGTTTCGTATGATAAATGACGTCCACGTTCCCCACAGGGGGGAGTTCCCCACGTCCCCTGACTCCCCTTTTAGACTCCATTGAATTGCCTGAGGAAAATGTTTCCTACGTTCTACACATATCGTGAGCCAGTGAACTGCTTCTTTTAAAAAAATAACCCTGTTTGCAGAGTGAGAGTGCGCTATTGTAACCTGTGGTATGAACATAATTCGTCTCTGATTCAGATCTCCGATTCTCATTTCACTGATGCACTTTCATCAAGAAGCACTTTCTCGTCCTGATTTCACATGTGATCTTTCGCTTTTATGATGATATACGCGTACTTTCTTAAATGTAGTCATGTATTATTTTCAATTGGTACTTCGACAGTTTTATTCTTGATAAAAAATCTTATCCCCAATAAGCCTTAAACATATTTAAAATATTTTAGACACGATTGAATGAAATTTTTACTTTCATGGGCGTTTTGGCGATTTTAAACACTTTTCAATGCAGACTACACACATCCTTTTATTTACCTAAATATTTCAAATTATCAATTATACTACAAGATAAAATGTTACAAGAACTATAGAGACCAGAAACCTCGAATTTGTATATCCTTTAATAAATTATCTCATTTATAATCAATAATAAGACACTAGATTAAATAATGTTAAATATTAATGCACATCCTTATTTTTATCCTTCATATGTCTGGCAATGGATTATCAATTTGTTATTTTTAGATACATGTGATTTATCCCTGAAGTCACGATTGAAATGCGCAGAATCATATTTCTTCCCGTTGTTATTATCTGTTAAACAATTCTTTTTAAGCCTTTAAGCGACTTTCTCAAGATTCAATTCAGTATTTCGATTAATAAAATCCCGTTAAGAATCAACTGAATCTAATTGCGTTCCTGAAAGCCTTTTTATGAAGGCAACCATGTGAAAGGCGTTATATGACGTTGTAGCCAGAGGCGTGACGGCCAAGAATCATCAATCTAATTAGCTAGGATATTAAAAAATAATTCACTAACTACTTAATATATTCACTATTTGTTGCCCACGGCAGAAATTCTTGAACTTATTCCCACCGTAATCAGGTGTATAGTCAGATTAAATTCTTCTTGCGAATTATGCCACGGCAGTGTTTCTCGCATTTGAATTTATTTTTCATTCTTAGGTTGCATGCATCCTGGAAACTTTCCATGCATGCTTTGATAATTTTGTAGCTTTCCTTGGTGATGTGAATTCCTCCGATAATGGCAATTCTAAAAGTGTCCCCATTGATTGACTCAATGCATTAATTGAAATATATCTTGCTTTATAGGTTTTGAAAATAAAGATGATATCTGAATTTAGTTTGGTCTGTTTGTTTCATTCGTAAAAGTGTCAGCACATGCTCGGTTAACAACCCGCAGGTTTTTATCGAATTCTAATCATCTATATTTTTCTTTTTGTAAAATTTACACTTTTAAGTAGAACTTAACGCTTACTAACTGAACTTCTACTTTTTATGCTATTTTGTTCCAAAAAGAGGACCCTGTACTTAGGTGATTTTATCAAATAATTGATGAAAACTCCTTTGGCAGCTTTTTATTTACATTATTGGTTTTAAAAAATAATTTAAATATCAAAAAAATGCAGATACGACGAAGATTTGTGCCACCACGACATCTTAGAGTTATACTTCCTAAGCAACTGTTTTTAACGATATTAGGATAAGGGAAATATTTGAATAAAAGGTAAACTATCATAGTATTTTACAAAAGGTTCTTTTTAAGAAAAATTTACGGAATGAAAGTCGTAGAAAACTTCCATATTTTCCGTATGTCATGGTACAAGTGAGTCACTTAAGAGTCATCTCCAGTCGTCTAGTTTTGACCAAAGTTTTACCAACTCTTTTATATTTTATTAAAAAATAAATGTACAATTTTGTGTCAGTTATTAGTTTTCAAATATCCGATCGTGTAATGTCGCTACATGTATTCTCTGAGTAAGATATGATTTAAAATATGGTCTAAATGTAAACCCAGGGGACGAATGAGATCTCAAAACGTGTTTTTCTGCTTGAATTTCGAAGCCTAGTTATTTCAGGAGAATGCTACTTTTCCTCTGACTCTGAGTATTATGTGTAGTTTCGATGCATAATATTAAACAACAGAAAACAGAAACAGCTGATTTAATTCCTTTCAGGTGATTTCAATGTAAGCTTGAAGTAGCAGCAATGTTTTTGTAAGAAAAAATTGCTCTAGACAAAGAAGAATTAAAGAGCGGAGTGAATGACTGGACTTCTGAAAGAAGAGTTGGAGAAAGCATTATCCAAATATTGATATAGACAGTATTGGTAGGAAATAAGGACTCTCTAAAGAGGAAATGAGCATATTGGATACCTCTGAGTCGCTCGATCAAAGTAGGCTGGAGAAAGTTAGTTGGGTAGGAACGGAAGAAGACAAATGCCGTGAGGTGGTGGTGAAGAGGCGATCACGTGAAGTGAAACACACAAGAGAGACTATGGGGGTGTAAGGGAAATGGCCTTTTAAAAATGCGATGAAAGGAAGAGCACTAGGTAAAATGACATAAATCAGAATGAATGAAAAGTGCTACGGAATGTCGAGATTTGAAGACTATTGATAAAAAGATAAATCATAGAGATTTCAAAAGATATTTTTGAACTTTAACATATGAGAATAAAACGGATTTAATGTGGCACTCATAAGTTGGTAATATACGAAGAAGAAAAATGTAATGTACATGGAAATTATTTGGTTGGATGAATAGCATTCATTTGTAATCATCGTTATAACATAACCGAAATCGCCTTTTTCTGCGGAAGAATATTGGCCAGAGTAAAAATAAATGCCACAAAGATTACACTGTTTGTAACTATCAGTGTGAAAGGTTCATAAACTTCGAAAGACCGCTTGATATTTTTGAGCAAGTTCTCAAGTGCCTTGCAACCGACGGCGACAAAATAAACTCTAAGAAAAAGGAATCAAAGAAAAATTGGAGATAATGCAATTTATTTTAATGGAAGGACTACAGCTGCATTTAATTTGCAATTCAATCATTTAATATCGAGCCAAATCAACTAACCATAGCCATTGAGGCGATTTCTATAACGAATAGTATAAAAGGGAAGTCTGATTAATAAACAATTGAAAATTCAATACGAAAGAGTAATGAAGGGATCTTAAACAGGAAAACATACTACAAATAATATCCCAGTTGCATCAGAAGAATATTTATGATTGATTTAAAAGTATGAATTGAGTGAATAATTATCGAAGGTATATAGAATATGTCCAATTATATTTCTTAAACCAAACTAAGAGTGTTAATTGGATTTTTTGAAATGCTTCGACGGATACGATTACATAGTAACCTCAAATCAAGACAATAAATATTACGAATTAACGACATGTCAAAGTCGAAGATGGAATTCTGAACCACGACCTTAGAGTTGGCTAGTAGTTTTTTTACCCACCAAACTACTTCTGTAGCTTTTATGGCAGTAAAAGTAAGTACGTTATTACGTATTAAATTGTATTTATTTATTATATATATTTCAGTGAATTATTAATTCCTGATGAGTATATATACACCTGGTTTTATTTAGTTTTATTATCCCGAAAAGGATGCTCATTTTAATTCGATTCAACTTTTCAGTTTTCTCAAAGATATATTACACCAATTAAATCATCGATTCGCTTCATTAAAACCTTCTGCGTTCATGAAGAAGCTGAACTGGAGAAAGATGCAGCCACCTACAGGAGACACATAGCTTGGTTTCTTTTTAAATTCATCCCACGTGGAAAACTTGAAGGGAGCGATCTATATGTTCAACTCATCGTCCACTCAAATAGTCAAAATCTCTCTTGTATTCCTCTCCAAAGACTAGGGAGGGATTTTGAAATCCAAGTATCGCTGAGTACCTCAAGCGGTGACCTTGATCAAGGGAATTCGTAGATATGACACTTGTAAATCAACGAAAATCTGATGATCAAGGTTATTTGTTCATTGAATACCACATAATGTTATTTTAGATAAGTATCCGTTAGTGTGTGTATGTGTATATATAAATATATACATACATATATATATATATATATATATATATATATATATATATATATATATATATATACTCACACACACACAAGGTCTGTCCGGAAAGGAGCGAGCCCTGCAAAATTTTGAGCATATCTTGGACAATGAGGCCTTAGTTCCCTACAAAATCTTCCCTTGAAACCTCGCATACTTATCCCAGCGTCTTTTCGAAACAGTCATCAGCTGCCTCGTCGCATTCTCTTTTACCTCGTCAGCCGCGAATGATGACCAAGGATTTCTAAAAAATGGTCATAGCTGGAGATGAGTTAAGGGTCTACGGCTATGACCCTGAAACAAAAGCCAAGTCTTCCCAACAACGATATATTATATAATATGTATATATATATACATATATATATATATATATATTTATATATATCGTTGTTATACACACACACACACACACACACACACATATATATATATATATATATATATATATATATATATATATATATATATATATATATATATATATCGTTGTTAAATACATAGATATAATATGAATATAAATTATATATAAATATTATATATAACACTTATGTAAAAGTTTCACGAATGTGAATAATAATTTATATGAGGTTAGCACTAGCGGACAAAGACAAAAACACAGAAAAACACAAAAAAGAAAAGAAGACCACTAATTTTCGAATTTTCGGTGGTCAAAGCCACCTTTCTCAAGGAAGAGGAGGAGGGCTTCTCAATTAAATTCGGTCTCTCCGGTATGTAGTCGAACTATCTTTCCACTTCAGTTTCACACCCACGATACTTATTCATACATTATAATATGTTCTCACCGCGCTATCATTACAATTGTGAAGCGAGAAATTTATACCGATGGTAAAATGCCGTACTGGATATTGCCATGACCTCTCCCTTTTTTTTGTATTGCCAAACGTAAAATCTACAGAAATTAACTGCAATACTCAGCCAATGGCATTCCTCTGTATTTTTTTACGGTTTTAATTTGGTTCAGTTCTTGAAGTTTTTATTTACGCCGGGATTTTGTTACTACTAACTTCGGTGAAACAATAACTACGGAAGTCATTACCAACGCTATGATAGACTTAATTATGACTCATCACCAATTTCACATTCTGCTTGCCCGAGTGGTCATTAGTGACTCGTAAAATAATTTTGATTACGGAATTATTTTAGGAGTTGCTCATATGTTAAGCGTACACCTAAAGGTATGTTTCGCGTGCGTTCACATGTATGCCTGCTTCCTCACAATTATACGTAATCACTTAAAGCAGTCCTTATACCAATAATTATCTCATTTTCTCACACGTTTCCTTGGAGCCCAAATAAGCATGACTTTCTTCTTTCATTCTAGAATGAACTATTATAGCTGATGAGTTCCGCAGTTATAATGCAGCTGGCAAAATATGTAAATTATAGAATTTCTTTGCATAATTACTACCAAATTGTAAATGAAAGATTATTAAAAATTATTATTCTTGTGAATATCTTTAAAAATCCATTTTGCTACACGCATATTATGCTCACAGAATAGTGTCTATAGTAGGAAAATTCTGAAAATACGTTGAATTGATTTTGTTGTTCAATTTTCAAATTTTTGTTAGTGCTGCCTAAATATTTTGGTTTGATTTTTTTATTTTCTTATAGACTCACAAATGGGAAAAATTACGATAAATGACAATTATATTTGTGATATAAATGTATTTTGTGAAACGGTTTTCAAATCGATTGAACTCAGCACGCTAAGGTCACTTTATATGATTTTAATAATAAAATAAAATTAGGTATTTGTATAATATCTATCAACTGGACCATTGATTAATATACAAAATGTGGACAGGTTATTACAAACTAACTCAATTTTATCTAGAATTTACTAATATCATTACGTTCACAACAGGATAAATTCAAGGAATTCAAGGAAAATATAATTTCTCTGATTAACTGGAAGAGAATTTTGAATTTTAGTTCAATCTTTGGTGTAAACGTAAGGGGAGTACAGGAGTTATTGGTCCCCCAATAACCTGACTGGAGAGCTATGAACATCCAAAAACTCATGAATGTCATTCACTGAATTTGGTGCAGCATAACATTGGTGAAGAAGTGTAAATTTGATAATTAAAACGAGAGCTCTTCAACATCGAGAGATGCCATAACCTTTTTATTATTTATACTGAAATAATTCAATTTTATATTATAAATCAAGTTCATTAATGTATGATATCAGTTTTATTGATTTGAATCCAATATGGAGTTAGGTGTTGCAAATTCAAACATGTTCCATTCATTTATGGTAGTGATGTACTATGTAGGTAACTTGCGACGAACAAAATATTATTAAAATCTCGCTTCTGTCCGAAAAAACATTCAGTAGAAACCAATGTAATGCTATAGGAGGCTTATGAAGAGTTTTTTCTTCCATAAAGCACATGTAGAGTAAGGCATTAAATGTTTACAGAGGGGAAACAATCAATGTCAAAAGAAAATGGAGCTGGAACTCCGGTCCATTTTCGGCTCTTACGGTGGTTAAAATTAACAACAACGTTGCCGTTGTGAAAGAAGATCATCGAATAATGTTAAGAGGTTTGATATTTTCAGAAATATTGACATTTTCATTGGGTGCCACCGACACCAGCATCAGAGGAATTGCACATGGGACGAGTTTCTGTGTGGTGGAATCCGAGGTTGCTCATATCCAAACAGCAGGACAATCGGGTGCAGGTTTGTTCATTAGTTAAATTGGTGTTGTAGGGAGGGAGGGGATCTGGTTGGTGGGGAGCTAGCGTACTGACTTTTCTCAAGTAGAGACTTGAGATTCTTTGAGGAAAGCACTTTGAGTGAGTACACCGCCTGCTGGATGAGACGCTAAACTGCGGACCCCTTGGCGCTTTTTGTTAACAGTGGACTGATCGGCATCATAAACACCAATAAAATCCAAAGTGGTGGCTTCAGCTGGAAAGTTTTGGCCACATAAGTTTTCAATATTTAGGGAATGACATAACAGCATGCCGTACCAGCACACAAAACGGTTCATTGAGCGTACTATAGGGATGCATCGACAATTCTCTAGGCCATATCAATCGCAAAAGGTCACATGTTAAAGCAACATGCTGAATTTTGTTCCACAATAATGCATGGCTGCACAGCGTAAATGTCGCTGTGCCTAAAGAAAATCAATGTCAATGTGTTCATTATCCAGACTATGGTCCAGATCTGGGCACATTTTGATTTTTTTGTTTCTCAATGAGAAGAAATACCTTCGTGGAAGCCACAGGCGGCACAAGGAAAGGAACTACGCCCGCCCCCTTCCCTAATCTGCGCATTTAGCACGCCATTGGGCTTAGTGCTAGGTGGGCTCCACCATCACCTAGTACTACGCTAAATACAATTAGTACTAAGCAAGTAAAACCCTCACCTATCAAACCGAGTTTCGGGATGATAACGTTTGATGGTTTGTTATGAAAGCATTATTTCAAATATTGTTTAACTTTTCGAATATGGTTTACCAAAAAGAAATACATATATTTTTCATCAAAAAAACTACACAAGACAATATTTTTAATTCCCAAAGGAGGCAGATAGATGGAATAATACGTGTATTAGCTTAGATGTAATTCTGCACTCTAGACCTTTAGAGGAAGATGGATCGAGAGAAAATCCCCACGTCCACACAAAATAAAAATAGAAGGCATAGTAAGCACGTTAACACTATTGCTCCCTTCCCTTCATCCCTTTGGGCCAAACCTCTCCGTCCCTCTCCCCTCGTCGTCTCCCCCCTCCCAGGCCATCCTACCATACCCCGCCTTCCTCGCCCCACTTGCGGCAGCCGCCCTCTCTCACAAGTGGCGCGCTCTCCACAGCCGTCGGACGCCTTCCCCGCCATAGGGCAAATAAGCGCTTGATTCCCGTTTGGTGGAGAGAGAGGGAACGAGCCGAGGAAAGCGAGCCACCGCGCTCTGTTCTTCCGCGAGGCGCTTACGTTGCCTCCACAAGTCTTGGGCTCGCATAAACCCACGAGAGAAGTAGCGTCTCCTTTATCTACATACCGCGGATATCTCCGTCGGCGTGTGTCCCGCCACGCATTCGTCGTAGTACCACTTCCGGCACAGGGACCAAGGAAGACGCAGTGGTGAGGCGTTCACGCGCACCCGTCTGTACAGGTGTTTACTGCGTAGGACTACCTGGCGAAATCGGGTGGATGTAAAAGGTGTACCGAATGGGACTGAATACGGATGATTTAAGTGACCAAAGAGAAGTGCCTTTCGAAGCCAGGAGATAAGACGCCGGGAGCACCGGCCAGGCATCCACAAGCATCCTTCGACGACCTTTCTGAGTTGAAGTTGCTTAGATACGGTGATAAATCAACCATTGTGTTTGCTTTTGAAAGAGGAGACCAAGTGGCCACAAATCGCTTGAGAAAGAAACCTGAAAAGAGTGGTGTCTGCGTCGCCAGTGTCAACGAATTCCTCATGCGATGCCTGACTTGCCGCGAGGCGCCGTTCCGTTTGGCAAACATTGGCGCGTGAAAAGATTCCCGAGCCACAATTATCACACCTATGAAAGTTGGAAGAGGTGACGGCGAAGCGGTCGTTTCTTCCGCGATTTGATTACCGCGGCACAGGAAAACCCTTGGCCTTCTCCGCCCCACCACCTGACGACGACTTGTTTGTATTATCCCTGGACATGTGCCATCGATGAATTAAAATCACCACTTAGTATTTCGAATTCTTTGGTTACGCGGGAGAAAGTCGTGTTCGTACCCCTCCCCCATCGCTCTCTACGAGCCCTACCGTCTCCCTTAAACTCCGCGGAACGCTATTGGCCGAGGCAGCTGTAAGAAGGACAGAAGGCGATTACGAAACCTCGTTAAGTGAAGCGCCGCCGCGCCCAAACATATTTTAGGGAGTGCCCTTCAATTTGAGCGATCCGGCGGTTTGGTGAACCCGTCACCTGGCAACACAACAAAAGCTCCTCTTCCTTCACCTTCTTCCCCTTCCATTCGCAACATCCCCACTCCACTCCTCTAGAAAACATACGGAAGGAGATTTGAGAAGTCACCCACGGGCAACGCTTGGAAGTTTGACCATTCAGACCCTACAAAAACGAAGGCCCGAAGTCTCTCTTCCGATTAATCGGTCGATTGCCGAGTATCGACGAAGAATAGTCGACACTAAAGAGAAGATACTAGTACGTCCACCGCGTCTCGTGACCTTCCTGAGCTTCTTTCTCCAGCGCACGTGATTCTTGACTATCATCCGTAGCTTTCTTCATTGTTTGGTCGGTTTAGTGTCCGCGCTGTTCGTATTCGTGACTTTCGAACGTGTTGGTGGAGTGTGCATACAGGCGGGAAGCGTAGCGGACGTGTGCTGTGCCTTAGGATGGTTATGTGAGGGAAATGTACCGCTCCATTGCACCTACAGTTGACTGATGAGGAATTCGTTCCATTACTGGCACCAAGGTAAACTAATTGCTCAGCGTCAGTCCTATGCGTAATATCTGCCAGGTATTCAGTTGGCATTTTGAGCGCATTCCCCCGCTTAAGACTGAGCGTGACAGAGGGGGCGTGAGGGAGACGGAGTGGACAGTGCGACTCTTTTCCGTGTGTAGTTTTCTCCCCCCTGAGGCATTCAGATAGTGAGGGTGAGGAGGACAGCCGGGCAGGAGAGATACGTATGGTTGTTGGCGCTGGAGATTTCAACGCCCGATACACTTCCCCCACGCGTGAGATGTGATCGGGAAAGTGGACAACAGGTCACGTAGGATAGTGTGAGCGTCGATTAAAGAATTCGAAATGGAGGAGCAAACGGCATGGCTGCTGGCCCTGCAAATCGTGGCTTTATGCTCCATTGTGGCCGCCCTCCTGCTGTACCTAGGGAGAAATCTGGCGTGTGGGAAGCATGGGGGTGGGTGCGGAGGTCTGTGTGTCGGAGGTGGCAAGGGCGGCGTCGCGGGGGAGGACACGGATGACGAAGTGCTCGGCGAAGACAACCCAGGGTGCGGTGACGGGGTACTTCGACTGGGCCGCAGGAGTCGCGTAGGAGGCGGGAGGTCTGTGCTGGTGACCTCGTGCGACGGCGCCTTCGGCCTGCAGATTGCCCTGCACTTGGATCGTTTAGGGTTCAGGGTTTTCGCGGGACTTCGGGATGTGGAGGGACCGTCGGGTAAATCCCTGACGGCTGCCATCGCCGCATCTGCAACATCACCAACCCTGAGGATAGTGACGCCTCTGGATGTGACGAGAGAAGACCACCTTCATGATGCTGTAGAATTCGTTCGAAGACATCTTCCGGCCGGCGAAGAAGGTAAATCTTTCATTGAGAATGTATTTTCATTTCCATATAACTCACACTGCATACCGGAAGTAAAATCATCCCACTTTTGTTTTAGAACATTTAGCAAGTAGGCAATGTTTGACTAATGTCAATCTTAAAATGAAAGAGAATCGCAGAGAAAAATACATTATATCGCTTTCCTAACAGGAATACCTATAGGCACAAAGAGGTGAAGAAACTTTGACGGCCGTTAACGCTGCAGTACTAGTAGGCGAATGAGGAAGTAATACCCGAATTCATCCATCCTTAGCAACTTTGCGATTTTGCGTAGAAAACGAATTTATGTGAATAAAAGTCATGAGTTTGGCCTAGAGAATCTGTTTTGACACTATTTCGTTATCATCTCAGGTTTTTATGATTATCCTCTCAAGGATGAATATTTTTCAGAAGATAACGTCAATTCGTGCTTGGTTCAGACGGAGTTTTGGGAAGATTTGGCAAGTTGGTAAATTAAATATAAATACAAACGCTTTCTCTTTGATCTAGAAATCGGCTAAAAGTGACTTTATCTCAAATTATAATACGGGAGAAATATTACTCAATAGTTTCTATTAGAAATGACCATATTATTTATTTGTAAATGAAAATTCTAAAATCTCTTTCCCTACTTTCATAATTAAAAAAGATATACTATTAAACATTTTTGGAAACCTAATTAAATGGAACTAGTTAAGATAATTATTCGTTAGGTATGGATTAAGTATTTTGTTGCTAATAGTTATTGGCAAGTAATTTAAATATGTTAACCACCCTACATATGAGCTCTTACTTTTGTCATTATATTTTATATAATATATTTCAAACATGAGTAAAGTTTGAATAAGAAATCAGGAAGAGAAACTTAAAAATAAATTTAAAGAGCTGCAGAGCTTTACTACGCCGTAACGCAACCTACAAGGGACGAAAAACTGCAAAGGAGGACATAACAACCGCTAAAAAGCTGACTGGAAGGAATTCGCCTCTCTCCCTATCACTCCCTCTCAAAAAAAAACCCACGCACGACCGAGGAAAGAGCCAACGATCGTTGCTTCGCTTCCGTGGCAGTGTTTTGCTCTAACAGCACCTAAAACCCACCACCTTCCCCCTCCTCCGCCGACTGACCTCACCTCCGTGTACATTATGGAATGCCACAGGGCGAGCCAACCTCACGACACTTAGCGGAATATTATTTGTTCTCTGGGTTTTCATTGGCAGCAAAATTTCGGAAAGTCACTCGGCTGGAGATGCTAGAGTACACGTTATTTTGAAAAGTGAACTGTACATTTTCACAACACCTGGTTGTTACGACATACTTAGGTTTCATGAGTCATCGCGAAGCCATTTGATTTTACACATGTTTATTATGACATCATGTGATGATAAAATTTTTCAAGCATATTAATATCATTTTTGGGTACTTCTTGTAGGAATATGACTTCATCGAAAGTTTCAATGCGTTTTTTCAAAAGGTTACCATTTTCACACGATTATTTCCGGGAAATTTGTTATATTATAATTTACATATCAATGCCATTTTAATTCCTTTTCTTATCTGATTTTGCGAATAAACTGTTATCAAAAAGCCCCAATCGTTTTCTTTTTGTTGTTAGTTGATGATTTACATTTTTAGCGGGAAAATTATTAATTCAAAATCAAGAGTTCAAAACTTCCGGTCTCCCTCATGATATTGGCTAATGCAACCTCTATTAAAAATGGTTCCCCTTTCAGCAGATAGATATATTCTGAATGTAGTTCAAGGAACTGGTTTAGTAGACATAAAGATATCTATATGAAATGTGCTGCTGATTGGAAGGTACTCTTCATTAGCACCCAAGATAGTGTCATTGCCCCTTGTCATCATTTCGAAACGAACATTCCGAACGTGTTACGGAATTTTCTCTGTGGCAGTTTTCACTAACTTCTTAAGTTTATGAGGACAGCGTATTAATATTTTTTCTCTTCTAATCACGCAAATACTCCATTAGTACCTAAATAAACTATTTTAAAAGTAGAGACAGCAAATATCTATGACCTTATCTTCTTTCTACACTAATGCCAATTGAGACAATTTAATACGTCAAGTTCCTTTAAGTGAAATAGGCGACCGCTGTTGACTAATGTGCAGTGATATACTATGTGAAAGTCAGCTATTCACTGAGTGTTGCCACCGATGTTTATCGCAGATAGTGAAACACTTTCCTTCAAATTATCTACTAACCAATCGGAGAATGCCATTGGTAATTCACGATTTCTTTTTCTTGTTGGAGGCTTAACCACGAGTTTTTAGTGTGATGACCGTATACTTAGTTTTTTACATAATTTCCTTTGAATCACTTCATTACCTGACGATCTCTTCAAGCCGGTAGGGGAACCTCAGGTGAATTACGCGGTGCAGAGATTACTTGCATTTGATAACGATTATGCATTACCAAACCTAAATAAAAAATACTCGTGCAGACAGTAAAATTTAGAATAGCTCGGGAATTATTCATTTCAAAGAAATATCCTAATTTTCGCTTCTACTATAAAGGGAAAAGTAAAAACTTCAAAGTCAATATGTTTTCTTAATCGTTCCTCGGCATTTTTAATTAATATCATAAATACTCGCCGAAGACTTAAAATTTCACCGTAGCTGAGAGAGAACTATCCCGAGGTCCTTTACTAGAATATAATTCACCATATTTCAAAGTTCCCAAATTAATATTAGAAAAAACGTCGAGTAATACACATGTGTTCTCCCCTAATTCCTCAGGAATATTTTAAAAAATCTCCAAGACCGGGGAAAGGCTGAAATGACACCAATAAATCACCTAGACTTCTAGCCATCTACTACCTGATGATATAGTGATATAGTGATACTCCACAGGCGATGATTAATCAATAATGCTCAACCGGAATAAGGCGATATACTCGTAAAGTATAATCACAGGATACAAAAGATAATAAATACATTTCTACAAAAATTCAAGCGTAAATAGTAAGGTCGAAGTTCATTTTAAATAAGCAGCAAGTAAAATAATTTAAAAGCTTTTTTCCTAAACTCTAAATATGTTTCAGTGTTCACAAAGTTTAATCAGAATCCGCCAAGACATTAATGTATAGGTGGAAATTTCGAGAATGCCTAAGGCATAATTCCCCGCCCCTTCAAAAAGCAAATATTTTTTAATAAATAGTCCAGGGGATCTTGCGAACGACCTTCACCCACCAAAAGGGGATTTATGTGAAGTGTTTACTTGTCGATGTAAATAATTGTTCATGGGGATGATGACGAACCATATGTAAGCAGAGCGGTGATTTTTATTTAAGTTTCTGCCGGATAGATATGTACACATTAATACAAACCCACCGAGTAACCAATACATTTCAAATTAGAAATGATTTTCTGCGGGCACATTCAGCCGGTGAGTAAAATTCATAATAATCACCAATCAATCCGATGAATGTTAATTGAAGCTTTCTATTTTACACCATTCTATACCGATTTCTTTGAAATTGAATGGAATTCCCTGTCGCTAACTTCTCAGATTCTTTTTATTACGCCTAACAATCCATTCTTCACTCCTCTTCGATTTTATTTAGTCTATATTCATGAAATAAACAAAAAAACAGTGAAATGATTGCTTCGGGAAAGATAGTTTATAAAGGCCAGAGAATGTAACATCTTAATCAGAATACCTTGAATGCACGTCGCTATGGGCTCATACGAGTGTACGTCAGGAATATATTCACGACTTGACCTACTGGATGAATAAAAACCGTTTAAGATTAGTGATGACACTGTACGCATGATTCAAATATCACATCAAAATAGCAAATATCACACCAAAATGGAAACTAAAAGGAAAGTGACTACCGTACACATCTGTACCATATAAGAAAACATTTTTCAATTGCACGGTCAAGCCAAAGGAATAAAAAAGCAAAGGCATTATACTTATTTGAGAAGTATATATTAATGAATTGCACTGTAAACTTCAAGATCCAATCTAAAGATCTCCTCATCGTTGGTGACCGAACAACATTTGTCCTTCGCTTTAAAAGCGTTTAGAAGGTTAACATATGTCAGTTGTCTTTCATGTTGGAAGACATTTTCTTATTGCTCCTTAAGCCTTCCCTGCATTTTGGTGTGTCCAATTTAACCGGTTATTTGTAGTTAAACAGAACAACCTTGAATGACCTTTAGTACGATACTCTTTTCATTCTCTTCATATGCATCAAATCATCAGTTATATACAATACTGAAAGTTACAATACGATGTCTATCATTATACTATTTACCAGAATTGTCCATGTTGCTGAAAAAGTTTTCAAAAACGATCAATGATTGAGTATTGTGAAACTAGACTTACTGTGGATAGTTTTTTTAGAAGATAGCAGTAGTTCTTACGTTGTGAAAATCTAGTAACACATAATATTTTGTTAATAAATACCAGTATTTATTCATAAAAGAAGGTTTTTTTTCCTTTTTATTATCATTATCAAGGTGTCGTAAACTAAGGCGATTATTAAAATTTCAAGTTAATTTAAACAATCAAGTGGATTTTAAAATATTTTTATCAAGAAAATCAGTAAGATCTCTAAAGTGGCGTCAGAAATTGTAGAATACTTTGAGGTTCAACCGATAAAAAGATTAATTTAATATCAAGTTTATTTGAATAATGGCACCATATTCAATTTCATGACGAATAATCAAAAATATTTGGAACTTTATCACTAATATATCTAATATCCAAGGTAGCAGGATGGCATATATATTTTTCACAAAAACAAATAAAATCGAACGATCGGATAAATATCAGTCTTCTTATTACAACTGATATTTATCAGATTTATTGTTACGTATTCGGGTATTCCGTCGTATTTTATATGTTTCTAAATATAACACCAGCGTCTCTTGTTTGAAACAGTATTTTCAGCATGGTAAAAAAAACCATAAACACGGTTTTTAACCCGAAGGTCGGTTCGATAGGTGAGGGTAGAGTAATCCATTTTAATTGAAAATTTTCTGGCGTAAAACTATATAGGGAAGTAGTGATTGAATTTTCAACGATTAAGTAGGAATGAGTAACGTATATCTACATCCACACAATACCCCGCAAACCGCCGCAGGGGGCGGGGCGGGGTGTTAGGTCACCACCCGTAAAAAGGAAATATATAAGGGATATCGTGTATTCAGAGTGACAAATTCGTTTTTCAAAGTCAAATTCGAAATCTTATAATAATTTTCCAGTTCTTACGATAATTTTTATTTGCCTAAAAGGTTACCAATAATACCTGAACAAATAAGCACCACAAATACCTGAACAAATAAGCTAACCAGATTTTCTTTATCTCGTTCTGTAGGAGTGCTGACAGATTTTTTGACGAGAAAATTATAATATTAGGGGCGGGGAGGCTCCTCTGGAATCAGGGAAGGGGCATAGAACGGGGAGAGACTCAGGCGCCAGTTCTTCTTCTACACTCCAGAAAAACGCGTGAGGTGTGGTCTCTTAGGCTTGTTTTGTTTTTGTTTGCCGGGCGAAGGACTCTTGAAGGACGCTCGGTCTGAACACCCTCGCGTCCTTGCTTAAGGCAGTGATTCTTCCCTCTCAAAATGTCACGCCGCTTATAGAAGATTTCCAGTTTTTCTCTCGAAAGCCGAGGTTAGGAGGCAGCCGTGGCTTTACAAATGGCTCTCGTCCGGAGGAAATGGTTGCGTTCGCATGCGCATAAAATTTTATGCGAGAGAGAATTAACACCACCATTGGACTTAGTAGGCCAATCATGGGCAACCGGGAGAGGATGCATGAAGTTTCACGCCCAATTGAGTACAACTTTATCAATTTGAATGCCCATTGAGGAGAGCTGCTTTTCAAGAAAACCGTGCCTCATTTAAAATAATATATTTACCGTGAAATAATGCTGAATTCTTCTGATATTATAAGAGTAAAATTGTATAACGATTCCCAGAATAAAAAGAAAAATCTCGCTTGATAAACTTTCTCAAAACTTGCGATTAACAAATAAAATCTCTCAAACTGATACTAACTGATAATGAGTCAGCAAGAGTTATTCAAAAGTTCTATACATATCATAAATGCCAAGAGTAAATTATAACATCTCCTTCTGCTCTCTAATCGCCTTGGTTAAGTCCCTACACATAATATCTCTTTTAAGAACGAAACCCGAGGAAAAAAGGAATATCTAATCTTGAAGCTCCTCTAATAATTATAAAATATATTGCACTTTATTCGCAGTATTTTACGATCTATTCTTACAACGATAATTATGAAAGTAATTCTTCGCAGTAACGTGAGCTTCGTTTTATCATTCACTTAATTGATGGCGTATTTTAAAAATGAGATCATCATGAGATGAGAGATAAGAATTTCAATCACAATAGGTTTACATGAGTTGAAATAAGTAATAGGTTCCATAAAAACACCTTACCTAAAACCTGTTATAGTAACTAAATTTTAAAATTAATGTGTTTAAATTAAATAAATTAAAAAGCAGGTTAGTATAGCCTTTTAAAATGTAGTCTGCCCAAATAAGTCACATTTTAAGAAATACAGCATGAAAACTTTCTCTAAGAACTTAGAGCGCGACATTTAACCACAAAAAATAAGATCATATAAAAACAAATGGAAGTAAAGGGAAACTGGCGTACAAGCAGAGAACCTGGTGAAATTCATATTTCGCCGAGTTGGAAGAGCTCGAGAAAGCCAAGACTGTCTAGAATAGAAAAAATATAAATAAAAAATTCACACCCAAACGTTTATGTATATGAATAAGTATGTATTATTATATTATGTATATATATATAGGAATAACGTGTGAGTGATATTTTTATGTGTTTCTATATTGTTTGTTGCTGCCAATTTATTATTCAACACTCCCGGGTTACATCGACGAAATCATCTATATATATATATATATATATATATATATATATATATATATATATATATATATATATATATAAGGCCGAAAGCTTAAACAATCCACAATGTGACACAAATCTTTTAAGTGTGACTATTTTATTTGTGTTCAATTGTGCCGACCAAATATTATATATATATATATATATATATATATATATATATATATATATATATGTATATATATATGTATATATATATATATGTATATATATATGTATATATATATATATATATATATATATATATGTAAAAGAGGGTTTTCAGTAATCGCAAGTGTTGAGAAAACTTTTTCATGTGCTGTGAATTATAAATTATGGAAAAGATCCCCTACTCACGCAATATTTCCTCATTGAATAGAAGTGAAATGAATATCGTGACCACTACCTAACGAACAAAACTGTTATTATTAGTAAAGAAAATTGGTCACGCTCGTAACTGAAAAGGTCTTAGCCTTAAACAAAAGAGGCAGGTATGATAAAATATGCAAGGAATTATAAATGATTACTTCACAATAAAATAAGAAATATCAGCAATGCCAAATTTAAAAGCGTTCATTAGACGATCAAAGCAATAATATATTGAACATTTATATTTCAAATAAAAACTAATTAAGTTTGATCCACCAAATGAACAAGAAACAAGTCGTCACAGCAATTAATTACGGCTTTTAATGAAATTACTTTAGATAATAGCTCTAAAAAGGTGTATTTCAAATTAGTTCAGGTGAACGGATTCTCGTCAACTAGAAAATATTTCAGAGTTACAATCAGCTTTAGGTGACAAAATCACATCCCGTTATCCTTCTCATTTCTATGTGGACCTACACAGCCTGAGGCGAGATAAAACCTTGTTTCGAAAGTAGATTTTGAATGGCAACAGCCCTTGTGTCCCTTCACTTTTTCAACACGATTTCTCATTTTAAAGACTGCTTTTACTTAAAAGTAAAGAATCCCTGCATTTTCTCTCGATGTCAAAATTTGCTAGTAAACCAATCGCTAGATTTTCTAGTTTCAAATGGGAGTGAAATGTTCTTAAGAAAGCCATTCGCGCGTAGAGAGAGAGAGTGGTCATTTAACGTCAATAAAAAATAATCGAATCTCAGCGGACACTAAGAACGGAGAAGTCGAAGAGGTTAAAAAAGATTTTCGAAAAGAAACGGTCGACTGCTTGCCGCAAATGGTTTCACTGCGTGTTTGAAGGTGCAATAGGAAGCATCTCCCACTTCCCCAGCAATGTGGATTCCTTGCTGACGTATGCAGGCATGGAATACGTACCAAAATACTTCATATTCCTCCGGTATTTTGGTTTACAAAAAGATGCTTTTAGCAGCAGTAATTTTGCATGATTTAATCCGTAAAAAATGCGGATATATATAATAAGATTTGCGTTCGATTTCTTTCCAAAATATATATCGCCAATAATCAACTTTCAATACAAATAATTAATATTTAAAAGAAGAACAATGCGTAATGTTTTGTTCCGAAAAAATAGCATTTTTAAATGCCAGGCCTTACTCTGAAAGTTGTTGACCCAAGTAAATGGCTGAATCGTGGGCAGCGTTAGCTCATCGAGAAGGCCAAACTTAACGTAAAGCTTTTCCTCGTGCAGAAAGAGTACCGAATGTAATCTTAACCGATTTGACGCTCAATCCCGCGCGCGAGTGAAACAAGACTCGCGAATACTTTTGCTTCTCGAATGAGCACCTACCTTTTTCACGTGTTAAAGAGTTCACGAGGAGGAGCGTGGAAACCTTTAGAGCGTGCGAGGAAGAGCCTCTCTCTAGCTCTCCCCAGCATCCTCCACTCACCTCTCTTAACGGGAGTTCGACCTCTTGAGGAGCCGCCGGGGAGGAGGGCGCACAAGGGAACGAGGGGCCTCCCTCACTCCGCGGCCCCTTGCTCCTCCTCCCCGCCCACTCCTTGCACTCTACGACCCAAAAATAAAAGCGGTGTCGGACTCCGGAGGGTCGGGTCGGGGGGAAAGGGTGGAGAGAGGACTGGGAGGCGCGAACTTCGTCTGCGCCTTTGATTCTACTGCGCCGTCCCACACCTCTCCAACGGCGTACTTGTCGCTACAAGAACTGGCAGCGACGCGCGATGGCGTCATTTACAATCCTCTGCCTTCGGGGATATCGCATCCACGAGTCTCGTCGACGGAGTGGAGGCCCAACATGGTGTTTTGCTGCTCTCTGGTGTGACCCAGGATCAAATCTGAGTCATGAAACCTTCATTCGGACCTGAGATCGTGTTTCTTACTGTCATCCATCCCCGAGATCGTGGGTGCGAAACCTAATCTTCATGCGATTTGGAAACCATATGCGGTGTATGAGAAGGGATCATCATTACACCTTGATGCCTAATTTCACGCAGCTCGAATTCAAACCTGAAGCGAACTTCGATTCTCACCCATTAAGCCAGCCCCCAATTTTACGTGTGGTTTACTGATTTTTCTGTAAAGGCGACGAATGAGTTAATGTGATACTGAAAACACTATATTAATAATCTTATTATTATTATTAATATTATTAGCAGTAGTCTAATGGGTAAGAATATGTTTTCTATGGACCCTGGAACTAATACACTATGCTGCACTCCTAAGCCCTAGCACAACACAAAAGATCCTCAATACCCCAATTACGTCCGGCAAGTACTCGTTATTTCGTCCTGAATACTTTCTATCCCCTTCATTCCCAATCCAAAACATCTATTCTTTTCCTATCTCTACCTAGCTTTCCCATATCGACATTCTATTACGATCTTTGGTACCCCATATCCTTTCAGTATCTCCTGAATCCATTTATCATAATTTGGCAAAATATTTGTTTTAATAATAGATAACATTATATAAGAAACAGAGAAAATCTGTCTAGTTCATGAACAATTATACACTAAGCGTTATAGAGAAACCTAGAATTGGACATTCGAAGGCTGAACACCAGATTTAACTTATCAAAAAGGTGTCAATAGTGTGATTTTACCGATGATATGATAAAATAATCAAAGTCCTTTAACACAGCGGTATATGAAATTGAAGAGTACGTGATTATGGACGGAGCGCTGTAGGTATGGTGTAAACATATCCCTTGTGTGATGGTAAAGGTGCGGTTGGTAATCTTAAAGTGTCATTGTATATAAGAGCATTTTATCTCCTATCTGTTCTTCTTGTATGTATGTATGTACGCGTATTTGCGTTATAACAGTGACCGTTGGCCAGACTTGACCGTTGCCACCAGGACAATTGCCTAATTGCAACGAGATTTATATAATAATAACAGTCGCATAGCTCACGGAATACATATAAGCAAAGGTTCGTAGGCTCGCGAGAGGAGTTAAAGTTCATTCACTTTTACACCCATGGATCACGAATTATGTGGTTATTGACGAATCTACCATGATAAAATGGAATTTTTCTTAGAAATCAATAAAAAGATTGTTCGATGCTAAAACGAAATAATTATGGAAACTGGCTCGAAATTCTTTTCAGTGAGTTTTCTGACTGCAGCTATTCAGCCGACGACCATGCAGAAGTTATTCTTGTCGGCCTCAACCTGCCACTCAACAGGTGGTAAGAAGTAATTAAAAAAAGTAAGGGAAAAATGCAAAGTGAAAGAGGGAAATGGCTTGCCTTTGGATACACTGAAATGCACACTGGGTGTGGCACAGGAGTCACCTGTATGGACGCATTTCTTCCTTTCATTGGCACACAACCAGATTAAAATCCCATAGGGAATAAGAAATTTTCCATGCGAGAATTATTTTTTCATTTCTTGGCATCCACTCCTCTCAGGCGCTTGCCATCCTTAGGTCTTGGACTGGAAGTTTACCAGCTGCTACACGGAAACCGATAGATTGACAGCTCTAATCCTCGGGGTACATGCAGATCGGGACACAGGCTATAATCCCAATTAGACGAAGAGACTTCAATTCAAAGATACGGAATAAGAGTAGGAGTTTATTTATTTTTGGTGAGAGCGATATGAATACATTTGACATCTTCGCTTTGTAGGTTGCTCCTTGCGGTGGGAAGAACTTATGCCTATACGACAAAGTAGCCTCTTTCACGGAGAACGGGGAGAGGTGGGTAGACATGTGCGTACGCACGAACATATGCATTGATATAAAGGGGAAAGTATTTCCGAATCTAGATCTGGAGCAGCGTGGGAAAGTCGCCTTGCCCTTGAGAAAATGTGGGCCAAAAGCTGGATGGAAAGGAAGTAAATCCGAGGGGCACTTGGATTTTCGTGTTGGGCTTTTGTTACTATTCAATTTGCACTTGGTCGTTAACTACTTCACGCCATGATTATCTACGAAGCTGGTTCATTAAGGGTTTTTTTTGTTCCCTCCCGTCTGGTTCCAGTTCGAAAAATGGCTAACTCATACAAATAACGACTCTGTCTTTTGGCTTTGGGCTAAGCCAGATGGTTATTGGGGCAGTTCCGGAAGTTTTCGATGAAACCAAAAAAATATGGAGGGCACTTCTTAAATTATGAAAATTGCACCTTCCATAAAAATTGAGGAAAATCATTCAGCCGTTACATTTTGCCGTAAAGTCCTTGGTGACTTTACAATGAGTAGCTTAAGTACCACACCTAATTCTTTGAGGCTGTTCCTAAGTTCAAGAAAATACGCCCATAAACTATATCGCCGCGTGCAAGTATTTGAACTGCATTCCGTTTATTTATCAACAAGAATATATTTGCATTTTTTCGTTTCCAGCGCATATAATCATAACTCTTTCCTTAAACATTCCTGCAACTCCATACATTTTTAATTTCACAGTTATGTAGTGAATAAGCCATTGCCGACTTTCTTTTAACAGCAAGAATTTAAGAACAAAAGTTCTTTTAATATTCATCCCAAGAATGGCAACACTAAATGAAATGTTAGATGATTCCATGACTGAATGCTTTCTGCATCATTTATTCAATTTTACATACCGATCAAAGCAATATTTTAATGTTCTTGAAGGATCGAGATCATCACATCTATCTAAATAGTTGACACTTACCGATATGACAATAATCGAATTGACAGTGGCTTGCCAGGTGATCGCCACTCTCATTTTCTTGTGTGTTCATATTCGCGTTTCATTTTCCGCAACGAGAAAAGTTAATGAAAAGTAATAGGAAAAGCCGTTCCTGAAACACGCCATTTTGGATTTTCTAGAAGCCGTGCCTGATGCAGGATAGGAAGGTAATCCTAATTTTCGCCAGTATTCGTTGTTTTTAGTCGAATATGGGAGCTGTAATGGTGGGCACAGCCATGCGTCGCAAACAGCAGTGTCTAAGGTTCGCCATCCTACATTTTCAATTTTACGATATTTCATAAAACACGGTATGTGAATTCAACTCCGATACATGTTTCCTCTGGAATGTTTACGCTGGATTTCTGCGCCTTTACCCAAATCCTCAGTTAAAGCAACTATGCCAATAGCCTTTTCGAAAGTTGTTGGATTTAAACTTTATATAAGTGTATAGTTAAAAGTTTTACATTTTTAATTATGCGCTTATTTTATTCGTCAAAAAATCTATTAATGCCATGCTGAATACGACCAAATATTTACTTCCTATGCAAAATTATAAGTACATGCGTGGTACATTTTGGGTTTCTCACATCTTTTGTAGAAGTATAATACATTTTATAAAAGTTTTCCGACAATTCATCATGTTTCTGTTGCATTTAACCTCCATGGAAAACAATTATATCGGTCAGTTTATAGAAAGAAATGTAAATATCTCGCACTTGGCCCGGATAGTCCATTTTATCCCATAATAACTAGTGCAAATTAACAAAAAGACTCTCCAAAATACAAACATAATTCTTTTCTCTTTTATTTATGCAAGCACAATTCGTCGCAGATCTTGCTTATCACGCATTATTTACGGCGTTTATGTACTTTCTCAGTTCTTTTGGATACTTGATAATATAAACAAGGGCTGTGTTACTATAAATTAAATGAAAAAGGCAATGCATTATTCATATCAGAATTTCAGCAGGGAAGCTGATCAAAAAATCTAAAGGGCACAAGGCCATTGGATCACAGTATGTTTTAGTGAGGTCACTGGCAATTGATCAGTCTGGCAAATTACAAAAAATAAATTACCCCAGATATTTAGGTTTTCCGCACGTATGAAAAACTGATGGTAATGTGCTTACATTCAATATTCCAAAAATGGCACTTATATTTTTTTGAGACAAACCAGATGTTAAACATTCGGCGATTGGGACAAGCTGTGTCCATGAATCAACAATTGGTTCCTTTCTCTGACGCCTCTTTAACCTTCGAAAATAAATCCTTACCTTGTGATGGAAACCGTGATACCTGCGGTTAGTTCTGCTACCTGTGTGTGACATTAGCGCTCCGATATACGACTCCTTTCGATTGTGATGATTTTGCATCGTGCATTTTTTTTTCTCCCAGTTGGGAGCTACGCGTTAGTCCTTGGAGGAGTTTCTTTGATCATAATCCTTCGCAGCCTCTGTCCAAGGAAAGATTTAAATTCAAATTTGGCGCAAAAGTTATGGAAAAAGGAAAATATGTTTTATCACAACTCACCCTTTATTACAGATTAAATCTCTAGTTGTAGTTATCATTCATTCTCTAAAAATACCCGTCTCTTTGGGACTTAATTACAAGTAAAGGAGTTGCTTGAAAGGCGAATTATATACGGTTATGTCTCGGGGTGCTGATCAGTTTCTCATTTTGAGTCTTATTGCTTTGGGACTATCTGGAAGAAGCACGCTCATAATAAATCCGATACCTTTAGTTTTATCTTATGCGAATGTTTTCATTAGAATATGGGTTATTTACGTGTACATTATTTAAGGATTGTTCCTAAGTGAGTTTATCTCTAACGCAAAATTTCGGAACTTTGTTGCGTTTCATGTCATTGTGACCACATAAATAGTTTTTCTTTGTTACTAAAAAAATCTCTCGTTCATTCAATATATTTCCATTATTCCTTCCATTTTTTTTCAAATTCCATGCCAAAAAATTCAATTTCACAAAGTATTTTATAAATACTTTCTCCGCGTGGTCTTTATTTGTATGCTTATAAAGTTCATCTCGATTTTGTAATCATAATTTCGGCGGCATAAGTTAACTGCTCAAGTTTGAATTCGACCTTGTTAAGAATTTAAAATGACAAACTTGGCAATTATCTTTTAACTTCATTTTCTTCGCTGTTTGTATGTAAAAAAACGCTTAATATATGTATGCATTTACCTATCAAGAATTACACAATAGGCCACTCGGATGAAATGATGAAAAGAACTTGAAGAACATTATGAGCTTGTTCAAGAATTGGGCGTGAGGAAATTATGCATTACAATTACGATTCGTATCATTATATGCGTAACAGAGTCATCACTATCAAATTATTTCTCTCTCTGGGCTGTTGAGAGCGTGCTTTCGTCAAGAGAGCTCAGGCATGCGCGAACCCTAATAAATTTAGTACCAACAGTAAGAATTACACACGTTCGACGGAAGAAATATATCAACATTCAATGACCACGAAACTAAGAACGTGGCAAACGTTTCAGCGAACAAGAACGTCTTTACGAAGGACTCCATGCTACACAGGAAATTAAGACCTTAAGCTAAAAAGCTAGATTTCTGACAGAACTCTAGAATAATATTTGACGTTCTTGAGGTTTTTGATGTTCGAGTTAAACAAAAGATTTTCACCTTGACGCAAAATGCATCAAAATTTGCTTGATTTATTCGATAGGATGGTGTCTAAGACATCACATGCCAGTATATTTAATTTCCATTATGATAAAATGACAAAGCACGTCAGTTTTCACTGCTAATAATATAAGTTTTGGGCAGTTCCTCAGTTTATCATTTTACTATAATAAATATGATCTGTTTAATAAAATCATTCTGCTTTCAGTCAGTATTGTACTATTGATAGATATGTTTTATCAAAGTTTTTCTTTCCAATCGTTTTACGAAGCCCGATATCATTCAATACAAGCAATGAATTTAGAGTCTATTATTCATATATTTGTTAATGCTTAATTACAATGGATACAGGAACAAAGTGAAAAATTTCTGTACTACCATATTATTTTTACTTTTGGATCATTTCAATATAATTAGTCATTTTATTATTTACTATAGTTTAGTAAGCAAGCCGATAATCTCTTTTCAATAAAGAGAAATTATTTTCCCAATAATAAAACCAACTACTTGGCTAAGCTGTACACTTACATAGACTGAATCTGTGGTATTTTATCAGATGTTCAAGTTCTACCGTAAGCGTAATAGACAGTTGACAATATCTGACAATAAAAGCGATGAGTAGAAAATTCTACGTCAGCTAGAGTTATTGTCAACGAATATCAAGGAGAAGGTGGCAGTATCAAGTTTCTGCAGTCGAAGACTACAGAAACTTGTCACAGAGTGGCGGAAACGTATATTACTTGAATGTTTAATATAAATTTTAGTCAATACTCCATATGCGTAGTTTGGGCTGATGAAATGGAGTTGAGAGGAGTCTATGACTCTTAAATTTTTATGGCTTAATTTTCTTAATATGACGGTCGAAAGAGTTTTTTCAGAACAGATTCCCATATTATATTGCCGATCACCATAATTTCCATATAGGAAAACTTTTATCGTTAATTTAACATTAATGGTACAAAGAGTGAAATAAATATTATTCAATCTCATTGAATGATGGAAACCTAATTTTTAAATTTTTAGTAAGCTTCTTCGACATAAATTTCCCGCTTAGCAGTGCAAGTAAGTGAGCGTTTGTTGGCCTTGATAAGCACTCGGTGTTATCGAATAATTTCCTTCGATAACCTTTCCTTCAATTTGACTTTTAAAACGATCATGAAATCCTCGAAGAACATCATCACTTTAGGGCTCTATTTGATAACCAGATCACTGAGAATAAAATCTCGGAATATTTTGGTTTAATCGAAACTTGTCCAAATTCAAATGAGACGGAAAAGGCGAGACGTGAATTATTATACTTATTTATCAGCAATCGCGGCATTGTTTTTTCGGACGCTTAGAAGAAATGAAAGAGGCTGTATGTGCGTGACACCCAGAGAAAACAAATCACGGAGTGGGATACAACGGGAGAAAACCTGAGGCCGTCTGAATATCCCGCCGACGGATCTCGGATTTCAGGCGAAACAGGAAGTGGACGCGGCCTCCCGAGCACGCGGTCGGCCATATCGAACGAACGATTTATTCGAACGAAGGAATCGATGCGCGACAGACGGGGGAAGGGCGGTAATTGAGGAAGCTGCTGCCGACTTTCTTCCGCGGGGCGTCGCTGGAGGAGGTTTCCGGGCTACACAGCCACCGTGTTTCCGGACCACGTGAGCAAACCGAGATGTGCTCGACATGGGCGTTATTACTCTGGATTATTCTCCGCCTCCCAATGGATGTGAAAGGGTGTTACAGCACCTGGCGGCACCCCCTGAGGGACGGCAAACACTGGAGCCAACCTGTGGTGATTTGCAGCAGGTGGCACAATTGTCCGGCCCTTAAGCGTTTCCTTGCAAAAGAATCAGGAGTTTGTGGAAGTGACAGCTGAAAATACAGGCTCTAATACCTACTTCACTTATTGACGAAGCAAGTTTTTCGACCGTTACCACGAATAAAAATATGAAATAACTAATTAGAACTCGCGGCATCATAGCGGCAGGGAATAGTGACTGGAACCACCAGTTCTCCACACACTAAGCGATAGTGTAATAAGCGGATATAGGAAATTTATCCCCCGCTATTACCAAACTCTTGCCATTAATGAGGCGGAGATTCATAAGAGATAAGGTGCGTTACACCTCTAATCGGATTAATGCAGGCTCAATTAATTTGAAGCAGATTCTTGATTTCATTTTAGGGCTATTAATTTTATTTAAAATACTTTTTACGGTTCTCAATTTCCGTAAATAGCAAAGTTTAACGTAATGCACTGTACCTTATTGGGCTACAGCCTCCTTAATGAAATTCCCAAGTTCAAAACACCAATATCATTTAACAGGAACAGTTTCTGTCATTAAAATAATGCATTTCCCGAATCTTATTTTCCCGCGGAGATTTGACTCACTAATCATTTCCACTATGTGAATTCATTCATATTTTTTATGAGTCACTCTCTGAGAAATCCGGATGGATTATCGTGTGGAAAAATATGGATCTAATGAGAGAGAATCTATTGCACTGTTTTGGTACGCTCGATGACGTAATAGGTATGACGTTGGATGGCGAAACAGAATTCTGTTAACGCAAAAATATGGGTTACTGTGTCATCATTCAATGCCGATAATAGGTACCTAATTCTTTGAGGTACGAAAAACAGCGTACTACCCCATCATAATACTATCTTCGCTTGCTCGCTCGCAATTATTTCCCCTACTCCAAACGAGCGAAAAATGATACCGGCAGTTTACAATTAAAATAAGAATGTGAACGGGTAAATGAAGGACGGGAGCTATCATTTGCCCCGTTCTTGAGCAGCGACAAGTTTAGTGATCCTTGATGAACGAGAAAAGTGATATTGTGATACAGACTATTGCGGGCACTACAGCGGTAAAATCTAGAATATGAACGCAGTTGTTCGGGGAGAGACTTTCCTAGCCGAAGGAGTTAATCGACTGCTATCGCTCCTCTAACCTACCGCCTGCGTTTCACTGGGATGCAAGGCCGATGGACTGCATAGAGCTCAATGGATTGCTTTGGAACATGTGAGCAAGGAATTAAAAGATTACACCAGAGTAGAAAGATGATCAGGCACGGCCATGTCTTTCTACCCAAGAACTGAACGCATTCGGTTTTCAGAGACTACAGTTTCAAAGGAGAGGGAGGCAAGGCAAGAACGCTAATAAATAATTTGTAAGGTAGTGGTATCAGGGAAGAGTCAGTCAGGTTGAAGACTGACTTTAACTGCAAGAGGATGGTGTACTTGACTCCGGTAATCAAAACTCATGGGCGTTAAAATCACCTTAATAAAAGCTCATGGCGCCAAAGCTAAGGGGGAAAGGTTTCGAAGGCGGGGAGGGGGGGTACAATTTCAGTCTGGAAGGCCGCGGGATTCGGAAGTTCAATAATGCCACCGGTAATAGGTAAAAGATAGGGTCTTAAAGGAACGTATTCGTGGGAACACTAAAACCCTTCGTGACGATCTTCGGAAGAGCTAACCGCTAGACTGCGAGACGAAGAGGTGGAATCTAACGGAATTTGGCTCTGCTGGAGTGCACGGAATATTTTTTTTAATGTTTATAGATGCATTCATGCAGGCGTGAAAGTGATGTTGTAATTCGTACCGTTAAGAGAATATTTCGATTTATTTCTACTCTTACATCAGCTACCTATGTGAACGTTTCGAAGGTTGTCAATGACACTGATTGTCTTTTTCTTACTCCAATTGATCTTCTTGAATTTCAAAAAGAAATGTTATGAAATAATTTATTCTAAGATGTGCAGAGGACAAGAGAAATGCATCATACTCAAGATGTCATGCCATGTTCCCTTTAGAGGGTCAAGGTTTTTGAGGCACTAAAATCCAAAATCGGTAGTAACAGAAAAAAGCGTAAAGGCGTCACACCCGAGATAACTGCATCATTAACACTACTAGTGTGGTGCTACCAAATATACTTAATATACCTCATGGTCAATGACGACGGAAATGGATAATAAAATGGAATCTCTCCTCAAGAAAAATTTCCCGGAGTGGGAGGGAAAGACTCACTAGCTGGAAATCATACTTCCAATTAATTAATAATTAAACCACAAAATGAAACAATATTTTAACCGTAATTCTAACAATGCGGGAAGACTGCGCGCCCAAGATTGGCTGATGACGGTTGTGTTTTGCCTGGCTAAACATATTAGGACACATACCTTATGCAATTAAATGAAAAGTTTCCCCGATTAAAGGCAGATTTTCAGCATTGTTTAATTTAGGAAATGCTTTTACTATTAACATCGGCCATTAACACATGCACATATAAAGGTATTACTACAGTGATAGATATCACTGAATATTATTTTATAAATATATCACTGTCAAATACTTGCCCAAAACTACATGATATTACGAGGGTCATCCGGAAAGTAGTACCCGTTCGTGCCGCATGAAGTGCTGACGACGCGAGTAGCCGCTGGACGAGGTCAGATAGCTTCAGTGGCTTGTCTGCCTTCTCTGAGCCAAGTTGCGTGACGCTAGCATTGCCTGTGTTGTTTCTGTGATTGTTTACAATGTTTAAAAAAATTGAGAACGCCGCCAGTTGTGAAGTGAGGGCAGTGATTAAATTCCTCAATGCAAGAAACGTTCGCCCATGTGATATTCATCGCCAATTAAAGGAGGTGTATGGAGACAATGTAATGGACGAGTCGTCTGTTCGGCGGTGGTGTCGCAACTTCAACATGGGGAGGGGGAACACACACGACGATGAGCGTTCGGGGAGACCGTCTGTCATTACAGACCAACTGGTGAGCTCAGTTGACGAATTCGTGAGGAACGATCGGCGCGTCACAATTGATGACATCTGTGAGCATTTTCCCAATGTTTCTCGAACAATTGTTCATGAAATTGTTAAACACCATCTGCATTATGCAAAAATTTGTGCAAGATGGGTCCCTCGCGTATCTCAATGAGCTGGCGGCGAAGGACTATGCAGCAGGAATACAGAAACTTGTCACACGTTATGACAAATGCCTTAATTTGCTTGGAGATTATGTTGAGAAGTAGTTTAAAGTATCCTCTTTCAAATAAAATTTTTTATGTTTGTTAATATTTACTTTTGTGTCTTTATTTCACGAACGGGTACTACTTTCCGGATGACCCTCGTACTTTAAAATGGCGGAGTAATTGGTTGCTCAATACATACGAGTATATACTTCTATTAAATTTATTAAGTATATTATATTATTGACATACTATCGAGAATATGAAATTTACAAAAATAATCCCATAAATGTGTACTAGAATTTTTCAAATTCATTTTACAGAATCACATATACAATGAAATCATGGAATTTTACCATACCATAATGGAATAACTTGTTGTATTTTTCTATTATTTGTCCTATACAGTTCATCTGCGGCTTAGAGATTGCGTGTGAACCAAACTGAACACCCTAATGTAAACGATGGTTTCTGGCTCAACGTCGTGGAAGTTTATGTTCATGGAATAAAGAACACGATGTATTTTTTCACTCCTCTTTATTTTGGTACTCCTAGTTTCAACGCTTACGCGTCATCATCGGTGGAAATTCACTCAAGTCGCAGTCTATTTATTTACCATTCTTGTGGGGGAATGGGAGGGGTGAGAGAGGGGGATAAGATAAAGCGATTAACCAATAAATAAAATAAAGAACAATGGAAAAATATATTGTGCTCTTCATTCCACCCTTATGGAAACATTGTGTTTTCCTAAAATGTGCAGTGAAATTTCTAACCATGACGACCAGCATACAGCTCTGGTGTTATTTGAAGAAGTTGATTTGGCTTAAAAAACAAAGGACAGGGCTAAAGTTTTCTCTTCACATATCGTGAGAAGTGGAGAGAGTAGATCTCTTTGAATACTGCCTTCGAATATCCGAACTTCACCAATAAAATTAAGATTTTTACAAGTATTTATCACATATCGAATGCCATCGGCTCGAAATTTGTTTTATCTCATGTCATATACTGTACATATTAACTGGAATCCTCGACTGTAAATGGTGCCAGTGGGAAAAGACTTAATGTCTAATTAAAAAGTCTAATGCGTGGGGATGCCGACGATAGTCCATCATATCCGATTTTTACACTTCTCGCGCTAATGATACAACTTTCATTTTTAAGTGCAGAATATAGCTTCAGGCACACTTTGGGAAAGCCAACAATAAAGGCCGGCAGCGATAAACACAATGCTCCATTAATTGAAATTTCTTTTCGCGTCTACCAAAATTTCTAGGAAAGCTAGTATCTCCCCAGTTCTTCAGGATTCTACGTTAATATAATTTAGAGAAAAAAGACTGTCAATGTTCACAGTGGACGACATAAGCAGCTAAGGGCTGGCGTAAAAATATAGTACACTGGCCTTTGGGAGAGACAAGGGTAGATTGGGTGTGAAAATGTACTTCTTTTACCACTTTTTAGCCGGTGAGTACGGATCATTAAAATGTCTTGTAAACCCAGGAAGGCATCAGTAATACACAAGAATACGATGTGAAGCTAAAAATAAACAGTTTTCATTTATTACATGATTGTGTTCAACGCAGTACTACTATTTATCCGATGTTAAGCTGTGTCGTACATGCATTGCTGTTATTATAATTATAAAAACCCATCAATATACATGGCGTCGTAAAACGTCATTACTGAAATACACTTAGAGCGACATATAAATTAAGGAGCTAAGTTCGAATTGAAACTATTATGATGAAATAATTAATACGCGAAAGCCTAATTCACGATGTATTTGTCAAAAAAATACCTGGCCAGGGGAAAAGAGATCACAACCAATTGCATGTATGTACGTTGTATGGGTGTACACTTTTATTTGGCAATACCAAACCCTGAAAAATGATCAGCGCACCATTTATCCAGCGCGTCATTTTCCCCTTGGAGTTTTAACTGAAATCTTATCATGCATCACAACAGATTGTTACTTCTAGACCACTAACGTAGTGAGTTGCTATGACAAATTATTGTTTTTTTACAAATGTTCACAAAACCACAGAGGTATGTGGGTTTGTGAAAGTTTACTGTGAGATAATAATGTATCACGGAATATTAAACATTTTTGATAAGTAATTGAAGTGAGA
This sequence comes from Hetaerina americana, assembly GCF_022747635.1. Lineage (NCBI taxonomy): Eukaryota > Metazoa > Arthropoda > Insecta > Odonata > Calopterygidae > Hetaerina > Hetaerina americana. The sequence continues at coordinate 36,900,021 of NW_027286763.1, forward strand.
ACAACCCAAGTTTGGGTGATGTAATTAATTATGCCGAGAAGATACAAAAAAAGATACAATGGAAAAGTAACAAAAAAGGCAAATATTGACTCGAACCGCCGTTTTGAAAACAGAAAATTTAAATCGCTTCCTTCTCCTCCAGGACAGCTCCAGCAATGGGGCAGCTAGAATAATTGAGGTGGAGAGAACATCCTTGTCTCCCTGCTTAAGATTTTGGCAGTAAGAGACAGTTAATCCGCCCTGGAATATAGTGTTTTGTTGCCATGTAAGAATTTTCCTTATTTCAAATCATGGTGCGTTATATACTTATGCTTAGGAGCTTAACACGACAATTTCTCCCGCTGAACGAATAATTATGTTACTTCAGCCAGGGCGGTAGACATGCTCAATTATGCCCTGCGGCACTAAGTTTTTGCAGCATAGATATGATACTCAACCTGCGTCAGATATTGATAGTGATACAATTTACGGAACTTTATCTACCGGAAAATAAAAATGATTACCGTAATCCAAAGCCTTCAGCACGTATCTGTCAGATTTAAAATTTTAAGTACCACACTTACGGCTTCTAACGAAAATAAAAAAAATCATGGACACATATGAAATGGTCATGCAGTGATCTTGAAAATTAATGGCAAAATGACAAATTATTTTAAACAACTCCGAGGCTCTCTCAGATTGCCGTGTACCTTGAAAAGCGGTAACCATGAATCGTTTTGCAGCTGACTTATGCATTTATATTCCAACATAAGACATGTGAAAAGCTTATTGCATGCCATTGAGCAGGAGCAGAAGCCATTAAGCATATTTTAAACGATTAAGATGTTTTATTACCTCTCTCTCTCTCCCCCTTGACTCTCGCTGGCTGGGCCTTTAGAAGGCACTAAGGCATTTGAAGGGAAATCAAGATGTTCGAGAAATATGCTTCGCTGGAAAATTTTAATTGACGTACTTAAATTGTGCATCGAAAGTTCTTCATAATTTTTGGTTTAACTAAGTAGATATGATCTGTACAACTAATTGCACCGCGATGTGATAACACATCTTCATGGATCGACAGTGATTGTGAAAGCAAAAAGGCCATTAGCTGAAATTGATTATGACAGGGTCGGCTTGAAATAAAGCAGTAATATTCATACTTACTTCGCACTTTCCCCCTCTTATGATAGTGAAATTATGTAATATTAATTTTACCTTGGAATATATCTAACTAATTCTTCAAAAGATACCATTCATCCTATGCTACAGCGGAAATGTATCCAATTTGCTTTCAGCATACGCAAAAATACCCGCGACCTCGGCGTCTTAGAATATTGAAAGTTATTTAATCTGGAAATTGCAACTGTGGCAATGATTCATCAAAAAAGGTGTACGGAAAATAATATGAAGATTACAATTTCCGTTATTGAATTTAGTTAAGTAAGAAGTGGAGTTATTGCCTACATGTGGAGTTACACTTCAAGACTTCCTTATTTTTTTCTAAATGTTGATCAATAAAGTTAAGTCCTAAAATGCTGATACTATCTCTAAGTACGCTACTGGGGACTCATAACAACTAAATATGAGATATAAATTATCCTCTCTCAGCAAAATAACTGAGATTTGTCAAGGAGAACAAATTCTCAAATCGCAAATCTAGGTAAGTCGTATTATAATAAATATGAGCCAACACAATTCAATGCGGAAGTCTTTGATCCCTATATTCTTATTTGATGACCAATTATAGCTCAAAGAAGAAGAAGATGGCAGTTCCTGCCGTTCCGTTCTTTAGATGACTAAAATGAAAATAGAAATTAAATTTTTAAATATCTAATATCCACTTCCAATCTTTTTATCTTGATGGGAATTTGCTGCGATTATATTTAATGCGAAACACCGAAGCTTTCATAATAACATACAATCCAAAATAAACTCAATGCAGTCCACATAAATGTACAAATACTTATATTTTTAACATTGGTTTCAACAACACAGTCATTTCATAGAACCTTGAACACGATTACATAGTCAAAACCTGTGTTTATTAGAAACCAAGGTCAAAAATAAAGACATTTTTGTGTATTTCACTAAATCACTACCACTGCACAAGAAAATGAACTTCTATGGAGTAAAACCATAGTATTCGGATTAACCACAAAAATGATTGGTTGTGGCTCATGTTAATATTTCCGGCGCTACATTGAATATTAAGATTCTTCCAACATTCGTGCAATATATGGAAATCGTATCATCTCCCCGTCCCTGCACTTCTCGGCGAGAAAACTTCAAAGAACGAATGAAACCATTTGCTAGCTAACGTATCTGCGGTCAAAATGTTCTTGTGGTCTCCGTTCTGTATTAGATGTGGCTAAACTGCGAACACGGATACATAGTCAGTAGTAGGCTCATGCAATGAAGAATTTGAGAATTGTTACTGAAGGAAAAGTATCAATGAATCTCCCCATTAAATTTGGTTGATAATCTCTCCATTAAATAATTGATATTTTTACTTCAATGATGATGGATTTCCACAAAGTTAAGCCTGAAAAAACATCGAATATATTAAAAATTGTTGGCGATAATTCCATTGCATTTCGGGCTGGAAAAATTTATTTAAATATGGGAAGTTCAACCGTAAAATTAGGTAACAAAAGATGAATGGTAAAGATAGAGTGATGAGTCAGGAAGTAGACGCGATGTTACATTATGGGTCCTTTCAATGAAGTACACATTTATTATTTTCCGAAGCTTATTACAAAATACATCATAGCTACTACTAAACTTTACATCTTTTGTGAAAATGTAATACTCTAGGCCATTCATTAGAAAGTATTTTTTTAAACAATTTAGGTTTTGATTTTCTTTCAGTTTCGTTTACAAATTGACGCAATTTATGCTTAATTTTTCAGGACGAATTTTATTCATATTTAAGTGAACACGTTTACCAAAATAAATATGAACCATTAAATAAAATTCACCATTGCAAGAGACCTGCTCAATTAGCTACAACTTTAGATATTATTGGTTTTGTATTTTTTTTAATCCGTTACAAAATTTTATCATTATAAGGATTCATAAATTTATGTGATGTAACTCTTGGCAGTATCGACGGAGAACTCTCGAAAGTTGGAATATTATAAGTAATCATAATTTTTCTCAGCTACTAGTTGTCCTCGCTTTTGGACACCTATTAATGCGTATTGATAACTAGAATTTGGCAAATTAGCGATGTAATATGAAAGTATTACGTTGCGATACGTTTCCCATGCTTGTTTATGCAATGGCCAGCCTCTTTTGCTTATCAGCCACAACGAATATTAAAATTTAGACAAAATATATTGAAAACATGAGGTTTTTCTGTAATATCACGTCAAGCAGATTAAAATTGGTTTGCCAAACCGAGTCTACGAGTCAAATGGGCGTATGGCAGGAAGTGCTAAGATAATGACCTTTCTTTTGTAAATATAGATGAATATAGAGCATAGAAGTAATATGTTTGTAATTAAGGTTTTCGTTTGCAATAGTCTGCTTAGCCAAGGTTTTGTTGTGATCACGATTTGTACAAGGAAAAACGAATATTTAAATCTGTCGGTTGTGTAGTCCATTTTTCTCCTTTTATTCTGGTGGTATAGCGTTCGATAATAATTAATACGGGACCTTAATGATTTCTCCTGCCCTCTAAATGAACTTGAGAGTCCTGAAGCCTTCTAAAGATTTTATTCTCGCCTCCTGCTCTCAAGCACTGGGAGGCTTCCATGCTCTTTTTTCCAGTAAATCTATCCCGCGTCTCTTATCATAAACATATTTCATCTTCACATCGTCTTTGGACTTAAACTAACTCATTGATTTAAATTTTCTCCCTTGGATTAAGATACCCTGCAATCAAAATGTGGCCTACCCTAAGTCAGGTCAAATCTGATCCAAAATACGTATCTCATACCTGCCAATATTCTGTAACAAGAGTAAATTATGAAATTTCAGTTAATTTAATTTCCAGATTTATTCTAGATTTTTAGTATTAATAAACGAAATGAAAATTTCATGCTTCTCTTTTTTATTAACAATGCCAAAATACTGTCCTATTTATTCAGTCTGCTTCAACGCTGAGGATACACAGAGCAGTTCTCATTTAGGAATGACATTATATCTTCCTCATCACTTCTTTGATAACTTGTATACGTAATCGTGAGAAATAAATAAACCAAAATTCCGTACACAGGAAATGAAAAACATTTCTTGCGAACTTCAGTTGAAAATCAAGAGATAAAGACCTTGTAAAGGAAGAAGGGATTGGATGCATAACCAAATCAAAAGTACCTGAGAAACACCTCAATTAATATTCATGCAAATTTCCCCAACCACTCTTGCCACATCTATCCTACGCAACATACACCAACAATTTTAATCGACCTTCTATGGAGTTACATAATTTGTGACTGGCTCCCATGAGAATGGGAAACAACGTCACGTGTTAAGAGAATTTTGAAAAGCGTAAACAACAACAGAAGACAGGAGGGCATGTTTACAGCGTATTCTAAATTGAGTTGGCGATCCGTCGCAAGACGGTTTTTTTTGCTCTACTCTACCTATAGACACGTCCTTAGGTGACGAAGCACCGCTCATTTAGCCACGCGACCTCGCGTAAAATATTCTCCTCATCCAACATCCACAGGGTCGAGACATAAATGCTTACATCAATTGAAGAAACGCACATTCTTCTCGATAAACGGGAATTTCTGCGACATACCTATCAGAAATCGCACAGAAGCGAACTTGGTGAGACTCCACTCCACGTCCTCCTTGAAAAGTGCGACGAAGGCAAGTTTTGAGCCAAAGTTAGAGATGAATTTAAAAAAAAAGAAAAATCTGTGGTCGCCACACAGAATAACTGAGTGACTTCAACGGCTGATGTGTGGAGTGCGGGGAAAGGGGAGGGGTGTCGGCGGAGGAAGAGGGCCGTGCGGGAGGAAAGGGGCACGCGGTTTCGCAAGGCGGTGGCACAAGCGGAGTCCTTGGCGAGGGAAAAACAGGACGCCGCGGAATTCCAATTAAAGGCGCAGAGTGCTCCTTTTTTTCCTTCTTATTTTTGCGCTGCCTCGAAAAGAAAGCACGGGCACTCATTCAGCGCTGTTTTATAAGCGAAGAGCATGTCTCGATTAATAATACGTGCTCCTCGTCTCTCAAGAGAAAAGGTCTTGATTCAACGCTACTTATAGATCAGCAAGTTGCCCCTCAATTATTTTTAAAAAAGAACGCCACTAAATCACCGTTCCAAGGTCTTTAGTAATAATTAGGCAGTTCACAAGTCGACCTACAGAAGGTGAACAACGCGCCGGTACTCCCAGCTTCACCGGGTGACTACCAGAATTACAAGTGACATTAAAGGGGTATGGAAGAGATTTCACGTCGCCCTTCCACGCTGGAATTTTTTACTTAGGTCCATAAGTACCTTCATTCAAACATATATGCCTATTCAAGGTAGAAATCAATAGCAGACTGCTATCATTCAGACGACATTACTTCTATTGAAGGCATGTTACTCGAAACATGGGACCGCAACGCTACAAGAAACAAGTGAAAAACTCACAATCATTGAGTTACTCTAAATAATTGAAGCAAATGTCCTCTTCCATTTCTTAAACCTTGAATTTTCCATTTGATAAAACTGTTCTATAGATAACTCGATAACTTTTCAGTATAGCAACTTTGAAATAACATTGATTATTCCACAAATAAAAACAACAAATTCTAATAATAGTCCCATAAAAAATAAATGAACCAAGTAAACAAAAATCTAAAATAAATCATTCATAAAATAATGAATGCCAATTATACTTCAAGTTTAAATTTTATCACTCTTAAAAATTAGAGATTACGGTAAACACCAATTTTATGAAAGTAGCTTAAACAGCGAAATAGAAATTTCGTCCATTAGAAAGGTGTTCCTACAAAATGTCTAATGACCACGTGACGCTATGTTATATGTCACATCTGCTTTGGAGGCATAGGCATTTTTATGGTAAAGTAATAATTCACAAAATTTTTCTGGAAATACTTAATAAGATAAGAACTATTTAATTTGAATTAGGATTGACCAAACAATTTAGATCCCTGCCATTAATATTCTGAAGGCTACGTTCTATCGACGTGTTTATCTCTGAATTTCCTAAATCTCGACGAAATCGACTAAATCCTTTCCTTTCGGTTGGGGCTTTGGCAAATCCTCAGAGACGAGCTCGACGATAAACCAGCTTCACAATTAATATGAGCGACATTTTCAAGACCCATTTTAAGGATGGAAATGTTTAACTGAAGGTATTTTTTGAGACAAGAGTTTTAAGAAGCAAGCGATGCGTGGTTTATATATACATATATATATAAACCACGCATCCATATATATATATATATATATATATATATATATATATATATATATATATATATATATATATGTACATATATTGTTATTGACATCCAAAGTTTTAAACTCTTTTCCTCAAGGGTTTATTTTACATTCCTGTTTGTTGACACAAATAGGAAGTAAGGTGTTCTGGAGGAAGTACAGACGCTGGGTGGGGAAGTGGACGGATGAACTTGTAGGAGTTTCGGCGATAGAGAAAGCCTGGGTCCGTTCTCGTAACTCGGTTGCATTTGGCGGATGGCCGCGATGATGGGGGGGGGGGAGTATCAAGATGGAGTTTGGCGATGGGAGAGAGGAGAAGAAGGAGCGTTTCGCAAAATTTGAAATTCTTCGGAGGAGAAGAATTGGCTCAGTTCTTAGGATTCCTTCATTCCTCTACTCCCACTGCCCCTCAGATACCTAAATTGCATAAAAGCGTATTTTACCGATATAAAACGAAAACACTGAATTGGCTTATATACTGATCGCCGTTTACAATTAGATGCTTAAATATTGATATAATGTTGGCCCTAGTATAGTTAACATAATAACTTACCGTCCCTATTATGAAGGGTGTTAGAAAAATATAAAATCAACGTATTAACTGTAAAAATCATTTTAATATTTTAGGGTACTTTTCGACAACGAAATAAAGATTAATTAAATGTTACAGCTCTAAATTATATTTTTTCAAGAAATTCCTCCATTAAAAATTGAAGTTCTCATGATTAATACTTGAATAGTAAGAATGGCTACGACTCACATAACATTAGCAATTATGTGATGAAGAAATATTTTTGTTACAAAAATCAATAATATCTACGAAGAAATTTATTTCAAAGTTGGTTATACTTCATGAAATAAAATGCAATTAGCAATACAATTGCTTTTACTTGCAATTTTATAATATTTTGAGAGGCTTTCACTTTTCCTATTTTAGTAAATAACTTAATGCCATAAATCATCAGTGAAGATTTTCTTTCAATAAAGATACTTTCATATGAAAGAGGGATACTGTGGGAAAAGTATACAGTTTATTAAACGACTTGTCACAGTCTAATGTGGGCAAATAAAAAGCGATAAATAAATTACATAGCACGTTAAAGAAAAGGGAAATAGAAATATTTGCAATATACCTCTAATCCAACGAAGTTGTACTCGTACAGCTAAGTTGTACCAATACTGAAAAATGTCTTTAGAATTTGACGGATATAAAAAAATACCATGTAATCAAAACATAGGTCAGGTACACTTTCAAACCAAATAAAAATCCTCATAATAAAGGTACACGAGTTTACTTTGGATGCCAATAGCCGAGCCTGCGGTAGATTTGGACGACAGATTTGAAGACTTGTTTTCTCCTGCAACCATTCGTGATCCGAATGGAAATGAAAAGTGCCTCGGTCTCACTATTATCATGTTACTGTTGACTGACGCGCAGGCTGATTCACACACTATCGCTAACGAAGTAATCAAACATCCTGTTTTCCAGAGCACTCATATGCTAATAGTTAATACCTCAAATTCATTACGTATAGTGAACTTTATTAAAGACTTTGAAAAATTCATCTTGTATTTATTATATTAATAACAGTTATAATTTTTACTTTCTATGAAACACGTCGATTTATAAAATTTTTAGGTAAATAATATGTAATAATTAAACACGCATATACGTACTGCTCCGGTGCCCATTATTATATAGTATTTTAGCATGTTAATTATCTATGGGTAAACAAAAGTTATGCATTAAAATTAATTTATTTTTGGTCAACAAAGTTCCTTCGTTAAAAATTTATTTTAGCATTAACTCTGGACCAGCTGTAAGATTGATTAATACTTAAATATATTTTTCGGAATTAGTTTGAATATCTATGGCTACCTTTACTGGCAAATCGCAAGTCGAGGATGCAAACATCAGCTTCTAACTCCTACTCATCCATTCACCTAATACTAGTAGGTTAAAGAAGCTTTGGATAGCATTTTAAAAGAAGGGAATCCTTCTTAAAACCACTATGACGTAGATCCTTTGACCTAAATACTATATAAGGAGTACTCAGCGGACATTCACTTATTCTAGAAGAAATTACAGTCCTCAATGTTAAAATGAGAATGTTAAAATTATTCACTAGTGTTCAGATTTTATCTCGAAAGATAAAAACCGGTTTACAATGTAACATCACCCAGGTGTGCTCATATTTTATGCGACCGGAGCAGGCTGTTTTCAGAGAAAGAGAGTTTTACAAATTAAATGGTTCCTCAATTTAAAGCAAATTTCAACCTTGTAAGTCACGAATCCATAATTTTAATTGTATTTCATGTTAAATTAAAATGGATATTTTGCTTCCCAGTGATGGTCAGTAGTTATAAAATCTGATAATACGAATTAATTATTTTAGTTATGTAACACGTAGGCGCGTTTATGTAGATCAAGCATTAATTAAGCAAAGAAAGTGTAATACGCATGTCGCGGAAGTACCGCCAACTTTTCATTTCGATTCAACATTTTACGGTGTACAGCGAAAGTCTATATAATAACAGAGCGCAAATGAAATATATTTTAATTCGTTTATAATCGTAGTTTCACACTATTCATCTCTGTTGAGCTTAAGATATTCAAGAGCATACATACTATAAAAACAGCTTGTTAAGTGTAAAATAACGACATTATTGATAGTTATTAAGAGCATACGAATAATTTTTCATTTAATTTTTCACCTCCTCTCCCCCTAGAACCATTATTGCCCGTTGCCACTGGGAACCCAAAACTGCTGGACCACCAATTACGAGGGTAGAAGTAGAAGGGGTATTTGGTCTCCTAGACTTCCACTAAACTTGGGAAATTTTGGGCGGATTGATAGAGCCCAAGGCTTTGAGTTACATGGTTTGAACTTGGTTGCATACTCTGGCTGCAATTTTTCGTCATAAAAATATTATACGTACACTACATACAATTATCTCACCATTTTTTCACGGAAAAGCATTCTCTTCGAGTTTGATTTTGCTTCACAGCGCTATGATATCGAAAGTGAAACACGGAAACCACACGTATTTTTAAGGAATGCGTAACGGTAGCGAACATGGCACTCCAGCCAGGACTCAACAATTAATGGAAGCTTTTGAAGTGCATTCCTCAGCACGAGAGGAAGGAAGATATGTGGGGAGACGGAGTGGTTTGCGAGCTGTAAGTGTTCTGTAGAGGGAAGGGAGAGGGAGGGAGGAATGGAAAAGATTGTTGCGCGAGTGTGCAGAGGGTTGAGTACAACAGTGGAGGGAGGCCGAGGAGGGTGAAGGCCGGTGCGCGGCAGATGTGCAGCCACCTGCCGGAGAGCTAAAAGATTGGTCGCCGGGCTGGGAAAGAAATTATTCCAGAAGTAGAACGAAACGATCAAGCCCAAAGGAATGCAGCAATCGCTTAGAGCTTTAATAACTCATGAGGAATATTTACACCGAACTCTCACTAACCATTCCAGCGAATATTTCCACATAACGGAAAACAGACTTCGATTATACACTGGTGACCCTGAGAGAGCAATATCAGACAAGTAAACGGCGATACCATTAAAGTAAGATAGGCGAGCATTATTCATTGTCGTCAATGTGTATTGGAATCTTTTGCGAGTAGAAAATAATGCATTTTCCCGTGATACTAATAGCAGATATTTATAAGAAGAAGTATTTAACATTTTTACATGTAGAAGTATCCTTCCAATGTATGCATTGATTACGTTTTAACAAGAGACTGAATTTCCCATTACATTATTACGGTGATACAAACTGAAAATATTTCTGCATCACTTTTCTTTACTATAGAACATCCCCCGGTAGAATGACATATATTCTACAATTTATATATAACGCTACCTTGAATACTTGTTAATTAGAGGCCACCTTTCGCCATTAAGTCAGATAGGAAGACTTAATGGAAAAAATGCCCATTTTATTATCACAGTTATCTTTTGTCAAGAAAATTGGACAGTATAAATCAACGAGAGCCTGGGATAAAGAAGATGTTAATCATTATTAAAAGCACCTTTATAAATTACTCTGTTGTTGATGTGGAAGACGCAGAAAGATTCTTTGTGTGCCCTGAACGAGAAGCTTAAGAAAAAAACAGAATCCGCATCTTTTTTTTTAAGAGACGCTCACTCTAATCAGAGCACGTGCTTCGTGAGTCAGTCCGCGCAATTGGTTCCCTAGGCAGCGCTCTCGGCGAAAGAATGCGAAAGGAACGTCTTTTTCCTCTCTCCCCCACATGTTCTTTCTCTCCTTGCCTCCGCCACCACCCTCGCCCCTCCACTAACCATCCCCTGTTGCTCTCTCTGCCCCCCACCCTCCCTCCCAAAGTTCTTTCCCTCACTACATTTCCAATTCTCTGGAATGGTCTGGCCTTTCCCATTCCTTTTTTTTATTCTGCTCCCGGGACTTCTGATTGATTCTAAAACGTAGACAAAAAACAGCCTTCACGAGCTAATTTTTTGTTTTCGATCTATTTTGTGGTTGTGGCGAAAATGGCGGGTTTGGATTGTGGCACGTCGCAAAAGAGGGTCCGGCCTCCGGTGCTAAAGAGGAGTGAAATCACCGTGCGGATCTTAAAAGAAAACACTACAGCCTGCAGAAACGCGTAAGCAAAGAAGGACCTCTGCCAAAAGACATCTCCTGATGGAAAATATGTCAAGATTCTCGAAACACTGAACTGGGTTATAGCTGTGAAGTTAAATATTTAAGGTCCTGGAATGGGGCTGAAAAGACTAATGTGGAGGGGAAATCTGACGATTTCCTTTTCACTCACGTATAAATGATAATGGTGGCAATATTTACGAATGAAAATATGGTTAATGATTATATGAACATTTTTCAGGGAGAGTACGAACTCAAAAATGAAACTGATCTCATGAGAAAGTAGTATGGAAGAGAGAGTTACAGTAGGACTCATAGAATTAACAACTACCGATATTTTGGAGACATATTTCGTTTGAAACTACGAATGAGAGATTCTTTCGTAAGCTCAAGCGTTTTAATAGGATTTAGATACTCTTAGTGCTCTTATCGATCATTTTTTTACTTGATTAACACTTTAACCTACCGTAGTACAAAGCAAAACAAGCTTAGGGCTAAAATATCTTGTCAACAGATCTTATTCCTCACTCCTAGGTTCTTGGGAGAAATGAAAAAAACTTTTTGCATTATCTCGTCATCCAGACCTTCGGCAGGATGAGAAACCGCAATTTGAAATTTCTGTGCACCACCCAACGTTCTCGTCCAGTCGTTCGGAGGAAGAATTCTGATTGGAGTCATTGCCCTCTACAACCATTACGTCACATTTCGACCAAGCCGGCGATAATTTGAATCACCATACCGTCATCTCTGCCTTGCACATGGATTATTCTTTTGCGATTAATAAATTTTTGCCATCTTCTCCTTGCACTTCTATGCTCCCACCTGATATACAAGCATGTTGGAGGTGTAAAAGAAAGGGGCTGCCAGAGATGCGTCTCCATATCAGACGCAGAGAATTATTTTTTCCCGACCTTTCGAGTGCCACGACGCTCCATTGGCTCCCGTACCATCACTTTCCGCGAGAGAATGCGAAAGGAGCGCCTCCCCACCCTCGAACCCCCCTCCCGTTCCTTTCTCCGGCTCCTCATCCTCCGATCCACTTTCATCCCTTCCTCACACCCCCGTGCACCCTCTCTTCCCCCCCCCCCCCCCCGCGGGCCGTGCCGCCGCCTGAATTAATGCCTCCGCGATGGCAGGACTCCGAAGGCCGGGGAGCAACGACGGCTCATCGCCAAGAGTCCTTGGCTGGCCTTCTTCTTCTGCGACTCCGACCGCTCATTGCCTGCAATATGCAAGTGCGAGGAATAAGGTGCGTTCGAGCGGTGGGAGGGCCTCCGTACGTCGAGGATGAGTGCCTCGACACGGGTAGCGACGGGGCGGGACCGCGGAGACAAAAGGAAAGAGCCACCTCTCGGAATGGAATGAAGGTGGAAAAGTTGACGCAACCGTCTTGCTCGTGTATGGACTTGTCACGCTCATTAAAATCCAGATGAGGCCATCAAGCGAATTGCCCTCCCCTCTCCTTCCCTTCGTATCCCGCCACTGAAATGCGACTTCAACAGAGGTCTCATGAGACAACTTACGAAAGCCTCCGCTTTTTTTCAACAATGTCCATTATTCACACGGCTATCTAGCAAAAAAGGTGAAACGAGTTTAAAATAAAAGGATGATAAATATGAAATCACTACCACTAGCGGCGCGCCACCTCCCCTACCCTCCCACACCACCCACCGCCACCGACTACGAATGGGGAAAACGACGCCACGGCTCGAAATGGCATTCAAGTACTTCTGTGATCATCGACTTTCACAGAGAGGCGTGGAAATGTTGAAGTTACCAAGAAAGAACTTTTATTCCACCACGTTTATAAATATGGGTCATAGATGTACTACTCATCATAAATGACATAGAAAAGGCATCTTACATCGTTACTACGAGTAGTTAATATTTTTTTATCCTTATATGTATAATATGCTGAATGATTTAACATCCCCTGTCTTAAAAGATGGAATACAACTGCTGAATGTAAGCTGCTTACTTTATAACTTTATCCGCCCTGATAACTATTTGCCTAAGTAGACCTCCATGATGTTACCTAAACCTTATGATTTAATATAATTAACATGGCATAAGTCGTGATTTTTTTCCTAATGCCACTTTCTAATTAGCTGACATCGCATAGAATCAAATTTTTAAATAAATTTGCAAACCATTGGGAATTTGTTTACTAATTGATAACAAGAATAAGCGTTTGCAGCTTATTTTTCTTGGAACATTTCTAAAACCATTACTCCAGATGCGTTTAATAAATATCATGAACTGATATGTCCAGAACGAATTATGATCACTTGTGATCTCATAAACCAATAAGTCCATCGTCAAATCTTGTCTAAGTAGCTTAGGATATATTTGAAGTATAAAGAGAATGAAAAAAATATCTGCGAAAAATATAGTTTAGGAATGTTGTAGTAGAAGTTCTTCGATAGAGAGTCATTTTTCACGATGTTCATATCTACAGATAAATGAAAATCGCAATCATAAAATACATTATTTGTTCCAATGGAAAAGCTTCATTCCATTATCTATCTATTACCAAGCAGAAATAAGGCTATTCATGTTACTCACCACAAAGCAAAGTCACGCACAATCTCACTTATCAAACAAGATACGCGTAATCTAAGTAGCAACAATATGATATGTAATCAATAAAGGAGGATGAATATGCATATTTTCGATACCAACTTTGGCATTCTAAAATTCCATGCGTAATTAAGGTTTGGCAACCAACATACCTGATATGTCACTTCGTAAATGTTTACAATTGTTCTATCTCACCCAAAAGTATCACATGTTTCGAACAGAAAAAAAGAGTCGCTTTTCATGGGCGAGCAGAGAAAAATTGAAAGTTCTGAAACTTGGTGTTTCGAAGCCTTCATTTGGATACATTTTGCGTGTGCGAATCATCTCCCAAAAGTGAGAGGCATGATAAAAAGAAATTATTTTTTTGTGTTCATCAAAAAAGCTGAATACCAGAGGCAAAACCGTGGGCAAAACTCATGTGACCCCAAGAAGTTTCGAGCAACCACCCGTGTTTATATCAAAGGGAAGAATTTCCAAATTTGAGGAACAGAAACTCCCGCGTGTGCGTTCGTTCGTCTTTCTCCACGAAGGCACGCGGAGATTGTTTCCCGCGGCTCCTCCCACCCTTCAGCACAATCAACGCCCGGCGACGAGCCGCTCCCACGCTCCCGCCGCGCGCCCCCGTTCACCTTCCCCCCTCACACACACCCTGACCCCTCCTCTCCCCTACCCATAAACACCGCCGCCCTGCTCAAACAATGTCGCCCTTTTTCCCACCGCTCTTCCCGCCCACCCTCCCCTCTTCTCCATCCTCCTCCTCCTCTGTCTCTCGCGTTCCCATGCACACGAAATGTTTTCGAATAAAACTTGACGACGACGGTGGCCGTGATCTTGCCGCGTTGAATCCCAAGATGGAATCCAACAGTTAGTCAATCACACAATAAAAGGTTTCATTAAGGTGGCTAACTAGGTAACTATAGCAATACGCACTAGGTAGCATACTTTTCTACGGAGGCGAGGTCATTGATGATTTCGGATGGGATTCATCATTGTGACTATATATCTTGGAGAGGAGAGATAGGAGATCTATAAATGTGTTTTCCATTTTCTCTACAGTTCAGCCCTAAGGGGAATTAAGTACTACTAACCATCCGAAGGACTTTACTCCCCACAGAATGCCTATGAGAGATCGAAATACCTCTCGATTATTATCCGTTCCGACCCGACAATATTAGGGACAGATTCAGGACCCTCGGCATAGAAAGTCAGCAGTAAACAGAACAGCGTACCAGTGATTGTCAATGCCATACCATTTCTAAGTAAATGATAGACTTTTGTAAACGCAGGTCACTCAACTCTTTATAGCACGGGCGAAATTCATGGGCTGTCGAAAGAGCGTGGGAACAATGCGTGGCAGAATAGATGTGGCATCATGAGAGGAACAGGCATACGAATTTTAAACATATTCGCCTGGCATGCGTCCAAAGGCTAACTCTATTCAGGAGGAAACTTTCGTCGAAATTTAACTACAATATGGCACGTATATTTGTGGATACGTTTATTCCTAACCATGTACATGATATTCAGATGGTTAGAATTCAACCGCCAGTCTTTGAATAGCCAACATCGAAATACATGAAATTGGGTTTTGTATCATCATAATTAATTAGAAGTATATAGAGAAGGATAAATTGTTATGAAGATGCATGTCAAAGAAATGTAAAGTTACATGTGTTTGCCCTGGATTTCACCAGCAGTTTGAAGTGAGCTTTTATGTTATCATCCCACATCCAAAGAAAAATATTTCATGGAAACTCAGTCGATCGAGTTTGAACTGTGTATCAGGAAATGAGGTAATACCATTCAAACAGCTGTCGCATATATTTTTAACATAATACCGGATGACTCTTCTTATGAATTAGCATTTTTTCATCAATTGTAAACATGCACTCATTATTCTAGTTTTCTTTATTTCCATATTTGATTCTTTTGATAACCGCTTGTCTTTTTTCGTTTTTACCCTATATCCTGATAAATGTAAATATATGCATTCGTCTCCCCTAATCATTTGTACTTTGTAGTACAATAATGAAGAAGTAAGTATATATTAGTTTATGGCCGTATTCCAATAGACCTATTAAATATAATAAAGGCACATTTCCGTTCAACTACATGAAATTTAAAAGATGAACCTTCGAAACCGTTTTCTGTTTGCTTATAGCTACGTTAAATGCTGCGTGGGGAAGTGCGTTCGCACACCAAGATTATGTAATGTGCATTATTTTCTTTCCTCACATCTATGCTCTCTAAAACGACAAGTTAAAAACTTCTTAGCATTAGAATCGATTGTGATTAATGCACATACACTTCACCTGAAAGGTGGGACGATTTTACCCTGAAAACACAAATAAAAGGTTGCCTCGGAACACCAAGCACGTGAGTGGGGAAGGGTGTGTACTAATCCTGAATGAGTGCTGATAATAACATAAAGGGACTTTTTCTTCGTCGTCTTTCCTTCATTTCGACGAAATAAAACTCCATATACTCGGAATCCATGATTCCGAGACCAACCCGGAGGAACAATGAAATTTTGGGTGGGCCGGCGCCTACCCTGACCCGCCCCTGATGCCTTCACTCTGCGACGGCTATCATTATTCTACACCGCATACATGGTCGAATTTAAGACCACTCACCTCGTCACAAGATTTCCTAAATAGGCTGTTACAAGGCAGATTGCAGGCAGAAGGATAAAATGTCCTTGCTGAATGTTTTTGCATAGGAAGAGATATACACTGAATTGTTGCAAGTTCCGTTCGCCTTCATATTCTTAGGAAAAGAACTAAGATGCCGAAGGAATCATTTAGAAGAATCGAATTTCTGTGCCGAATATGTTCGTATAAACAGAGATATATTGTTACTATGCTATAAAATTCAGAGGCTAAATGGAAATTATGGCACCAGTGCCTACTTAGTCTAGGTAATTTATATATTTATAAATCTTTCTCAAATATCATATTTAATGCAAATACAATTGTTAGTATGCAAGAGTTAAAGGCAAGAGCGAGAGAGACGCAAGCTTCCAAAATGATTCACTTCGCGCTGTTAACGCCTAAAAAAACTGTTGAAAGGACAGCGATATCCCTTTAAAGTGAATTTTATAATAACTCCCAAGTCACGCTCGAGATGGTTGATTCCATGGTGATGGATGGCTCTTAATGATGATGGGAAGTTGGAGAAACCAAATGAGTTTTCCAGCCAAATTTCAGACATTTCTCCCGTACTTTAAACTAGATTCGTAATATCGGCAAGTAACAACGCTAGCGTATTCATTTTCGACGAAGTTGCTCCTTGCAACATTCACATTATTTAATCTCCGCCATAGCTAAGCGAGCGATTGGAGTTCATTTAGAGCAGGAAACGGTTCGCAGACAGTAAACACTGGGCATAATGTCCGCGGGGGAAAAACAGCGAAAAAGGGAATGCGAGGACGTGAAAGTGTGCAGGAAGGCGAGATATGGCGCGGTGTGGAAACTTTAAAAGGAATCGACGCAGGAATGGCGGGAGAAATCGTTAAGTCGACGGCTCGCGGAAGAACTCTCGTGCACGTATGAGCGAGCGTATAGCGGAAGGCGTTTACTCAACCGAGCACCCGCTCAACTGGCCCCCCCACCCGGCCTGTCATATCGGTCCGCGTACAAAGTGAAGGATGCCGTTCGCTCTCGTTTCGGTCCGCCAGGAGGCCCCTGGGAGAGGAATGTGGAGTGAGTCAGCAGAGGATCAGGTCGTGTTTCGAATGCCTGGGGCTTAAGGCGCGGGTATGAGGGTGAAGAACCCTCAGCCCCGATCCATGTCGACCTGGCGAATCCTCCTTATGCCTAACTTTTCCACTTGTTTCCTACACTCCGCCGAAATGTTTGTTACCTACGTAACTGTCGAGTTTATTTCGAGCTGCGGCTGATATTACCTCATGTTTTGAGAAATATTGAGGAGCAAAAATAAGTATTGCCTCACCGGAGTCAGCATTTGTTTTTACCATTCCCCTGGTGTTGTAGCACATTGAAACCTATGTTTTGTTTGTTTTGTCATCTGGATGATTTTTTTTGTTACTCACTAAGATCCTATTTCACCATATATCGCCTAAATATCCCCTATTGTTTATAAATGAATTTGGAGTATACACGCTATAAACGTGCATATTTATATGGATGTGTGTGTTTGTGTATGTCTATATATATATATATATATATATATATATATATATATATATATATATATATATATATATATATATATATATTTTATATATTTGTGTGTGTGTGTGTACACACACACCTATCTGTTTGTCTAAACTAATATATATTATAGAGAAGATTCGAACAAAACGACAATTATCAACCTTGCGATTGCTTCAATGAATGAGAGTAAAGGTCTGCAAAGAATAAGCCTTATAGTTAATGAAATTCGCACATTTGGGGAAGATGGATCAGATCATTGTCCTCTGAAGCCTGCAGTTACCAAGAACTTTATAGTTCCAAGAAAATAATACGCAAAGGCTAACCTCAGAAAATGGAAAGATAAAAATCGGCTTCTAACTCGGGACTTTTACAACTTTGAAGCCGAATGTTCTACTCTCTCGACTACAATACCAGCTTTAATTATATCAAAGTACGCAAAATTTAACATGACAGCAATTAAATAAAACCTAGTACTGGGAGAAATAATTTTTGCATGCATTTATTCTGAATGTTTGACATAAAAATTAAAACTATTGCCTTTTATTTACATCAAATCTATTGAAAATGTTACATAAGGACACCTAAGAAAATTGTACCCTTACCTATGACGACTATTGGTATGGGGAAGGCGTTCCACAGGGGCTCCGGGTACTTAGATCTCTTGATACATCGTGCAAACCAATGTTTAACCAAGGAACGGGATGGTGCTGCTGTAATGGTCTGTGCATTGGTAATGAGTGGGTTCGAATCCCAGAGGTGGTAGGATTTTTCAATAGTATCCCGAGTCCTACTTAGGGGTGTTTATGGATGGCATTTTAACTGATAAAGCCACCCGTCGAATAGGACGTTTGCTTGTGGGCCCCTTGACGCCTTTGGCTACTCGTAGGCAAATGCTGACGCCGGATTTCTCTCTGCCCTTTCTCATAGCTTCACCGGAATACCAACCAATCCCTAATGGTGCAAATAGCTGTCCGTCGCCTCCCTTAAGAACTAATACTAACGATACCATGTTAAATCGGTTGCCAATAACGCAGGAAAGGGATAAGAGCACCACGGTAAAGGTATGGAGGTCATCCATTTCGTCCGGGCCCACCATTACTGAACTTTGGTGATTTAACGGGAACTTTTGTGTCAATGCCTTGCCCTCCCTCTATTTATAGTTCATTGGTAACATATGTATCCAACGTGGTGACTGTATTAAAATGTGTGTCATCTGTTCACATTTCTCTTCCTTGACCAGGCCTGTGGTCCGTGGTGAACAGCGCCGGCGTGTGCTGCAGAGGGCGCCTTGAGTCTCAAGAGGGCTCCGCGTGGGACGCCATGGTCCGTGTGAACCTCTTCGGGACCCTCAAAGCGTCGCGCACCTTCCTGCCGCTCCTCCGAGGCAAAAAGGGTAAGACTCTCCGGAACCGCCCAAGCACTCCCCCCCCCGCCCTATACCCCGGTGACTGATCGAATGCTCGGAAATCACCAGCGAGCAGCGGATAAGCTGGTTGAATTGACGTTTTTTACAAACTGAAACTACCAAAATTTTCAATTATTGTGCTATTGCATTGGCAGTGAAAAATTATGCTCTATGAGCTTTTCATAATATTCGAATCCTCTTTCCAAAGACCTACCTTCAACTGAAATGAGAAAAATGAAAGGGTGTCTCAATCACCAATCCAGCCTACGTTTATTAATTTTACGACTCACGCACCACCTTCACGTCGCTTAACGCTTGAGTGCACGGGAGAGATAGAAGCTGAACGATGGACCCTGTAAATGATTGGAATTATTTATGTCCGATGCCGTAGATTCTGTAGAAACTACTGAGAGTTCTGTAATTATGATGGCCATGAACGAGATATTCTGCAGAATAATTTAATTCCGCATATGTCCTTAAGATACGTACGCTATGTATACTTGACACATGGAAAACTATGAGCACAAAATTATGCATAACATTTACGTGACATTTTATATAAACACCGACTGTAAATATATTTTTACAACTCTCGCAAATAGGAAATTCAGTAAGCAGTGTTTCAGTTTAACGTTATAACATCTCATTATAAGCTAAAATCAAGGGATCTAAAGATGTCCATAGGAAAATTACTTGTTACTAAGAGGATTTGGCTTTCTCTTCTAGAATAAGCTAAACTGTATAAGAATATCAAGTATGCTGGCACTAGTGCAAAATTAGGTTAGATGAAATAAATTGGGAGAGGACGAGGACATATTATTATAAAGCATGACCTCAAAGACCATATTAAGCCGTTATTCAATTCTGCATACTTTTTTCCTCCCTTTATTCCGTCCAACATGCCTGTGTACTATTCCTACCCCTTCATTGCCTACCTAATTTTCTCCCCTCTAACACAGTCTTCAACATCATTTTACCAATCAAAATGCTTTGTATCCATTTTTCCTGTCCCCTTATAATTTCTTCCAATAATCAACTCTCCTTCCCCACCATATATAGCACCCCCTCATTTGTTTTCCTTCCTTTCTGTCCACTTCACCTTTTCCATCCTTCTACACACCCACATTTCAAAAGCCTTAAATCTACACCTATCGACTTGCCTCAATGGACATGTCTCGGTGCCGTGAAAAACCATGCTCCTAATCAAAGTCTTTACTATTCTTTTCTTTATATGCTTATTCCACAACCCTGTCATCAACTCCCTCCTCTTTGTGAAAACTTCTTTGCCTAACGCGATTTTTCTCTTTATGTGCTTTCCTGTCTCCAGTTCTTCCCATACCTCTGTAACCATTTCTTCCACACATGCGTTGAACAACACAGTGGATGATGGACACCCCTGCCTTACTCCTTTGCCCAACACTGCCCATCTGGACTCTCAATTTCCCACTCGCACGCAACCATTATGTAGTCTAACTTAATTCTTTTTGAATCCACAGGCATTTTCTATCTATACCAACCCTTATTGTGTTAAAACCAAGTGTTACTTATAATTAGTCCCCGTGCCTGCAGAACTCTATTTCCTTTTCCCCACAGCCATTTCTTGTTCCTAAACCGTAGTCCCTTATCTCATCACCATCCCTTTCTTCGCCTATCGTCACATTCCAATCTCCCATCATTATCAAATGTCTCTCTTCAGGAACACCCGCGATTATACCCTCTTGCAGATCGAATACCCTATCGATTTCTTCCTCCCTACGATTTCTTGGTGGCATGCAGCATTGAACAATGACCAAGTCCGTTGACTCAGGTTTTCTTCTGCTAATAATATTCAGTCTTGCACAAACTGTTATGTTTAGTAATATACTATCAGTCGGTTGGTTTAAGGTTTAAATGCTACTTCCAACTTTTTGTTCAATATTATTGCCACCCGTCGCTGGCTCTCCTTCCCTCCGCTGTATATTATTCTATAACTATCACTCCATTAATCCCCCTTATCCTTCCGTCGGCTGGCACAGCCCTTAAACACTTATATTTTCCTCTCTCCGTCGCTCGCTTTATATTTTTCAATTTTGCTATCCTAAATATCGTCCTAATATTCCAAGTCCCCATTCTAACTAGATTTATGTGTCTTCTTTGCTTCTGCTGTCCATTTCATTTTACAATATTTTCGTGAGATGAAGGCCGCGGAAGCCTTGACTCTCCATTTGTCGGGTACGACACGACCGATTGAGTCGTCGAGTCCTGTAGCTGCCAGGACTCATTGTCTCTACCTATATATTGTCCGTTATGAATTTCTTGGAGTAAATAAGTGAGGTGGTTCCGTTGGCTCCCTCTACAGTGTTTTTAATATGACACCACCCGGCCGTCGTACTGAAGTCAGAACCCTTAGCAACCGCCTCACTGAGGAACAGACGCTGCGCCAAATTCCATTCGTCTGGCTCCTAACCCTTTGACCTATTTGGAATAGGTGACCCTACCAGGAGCAAATATCATTGCTCCCTACAGCACAGCACAGCTCTAGGGGTCAGAACGCATAAGGTCTTCCACAACGTCCGGATTGTAGTTCATGGGCGAGGGATATATAAATATACGTATTTGACGTCAGTTTCTCACTCCGAATGCTTTTACAGCAATCTTTGGAATCACTCTGTCCTGTCCACTGTACTAATTTTCAAATGCAAAAGTGTCACGATGCTCGGAGGAAGAATTTTATTGGTGGGAATCTAACGTGCACCTGTATACAACCAGGAAAATTGTTCAATTTCAAAGATTCTTTGGAGGATATGCTGCTTAATCCATGCAAATAAGTTGTGTAACTCGAATATTCTTGTAGATTAGCTTTAGAGAGAAAAGGTGGGCAAGGAGATGCCGCGCTGAGTGACTCAGGAAGAGGAAATAGGATAGCAATCTTAAAATCTCCTTCGTGTTTACAACCTGAACAACACGGGCAATTACAGATGATTTGAAGCCCCTTTCTCCCTTCCCATTCCCCTCACTTTGAAACCTTCCGAACACAAAATTGCTTTATGAGGAATGAAATATGCCCTTACTTGGACCAACTAAAATTAGCGCAACGGTTCCAAACACTCAAACGCCATGGTGAGTGCCTTGTGATTGGTCAATCGACAATACTGCCTTATCTGATTGTAGTATCCTCCACACAATTGATTTTATAACCACAGCACCTATTCTGAGTCAATTTTATACAATCTGTTACCATTCATAGCCTTCCTGTTTATCTATTTTCCGGGAAGTTCGAGGTGACTTTTACTGACCAGAAGAGATCGCATATTGACCATGTTTTTCTCTCTCTGCGATTGGAAAAGTTTGTTTAGCTGTGTAATGCATGGAATGATTTTTTTCAGATTTATTATATAAGTATCATGAGTCCACCATGATATTATTGATCACAATCCAAAGAATGGTCAGATTTGTTGTGTACCTATTTGTGTGCATTGTGGAATTAGCAGTTGTCCGGGAACTACGAGGGTCATCCGGAAAGTAGTACCCGTTCGTGAAATAAAGACACAAAAGTACATATTAACAAACATAAAAAATTTTATTTGAAAGAGGATACTTTAAACTACTTCTCAACATAATCTCCAAGCAAATTAAGGCATTTGTCATAACGTGTGACAAGTTTCTGTATTCCTGCTGCATAGTCCTTCGCCGCCAGCTCATTGAGATACGCGAGGGACCCATCTTGCACAAATTTTTGCATAATGCAGATGGTGTTTAACAATTTCATGAACAATTGTTCGAGAAACATTGGGAAAATGCTCACAGATGTCATCAATTGTGACGCGCCGATCGTTCCTCACGAATTCGTCAACTGAGCTCACCAGTTGGTCTGTAATGACAGACGGTCTCCCCGAACGCTCATCGTCGTGTGTGTTCCCCCTCCCCATGTTGAAGTTGCGACACCACCGCCGAACAGACGACTCGTCCATTACATTGTCTCCATACACCTCCTTTAATTGGCGATGAATATCACATGGGCGAACGTTTCTTGCATTGAGGAATTTAATCACTGCCCTCACTTCACAACTGGCGGCGTTCTCAATTTTTTTAAACATTGTAAACAATCACAGAAACAACACAGGCAATGCTAGCGTCACGCAACTTGGCTCAGAGAAGGCAGACAAGCCACTGAAGCTATCTGACCTCGTCCAGCGGCTACTCGCGTCGTCAGCACTTCATGCGGCACGAACGGGTACTACTTTCCGGATGACCCTCGTACTTGAATCTGACATAAATCTGAAATCTACATGACAAGGTGGTACATATTTTCTCCTAAAAACGACATTTAGAGGCCTTAGTGCAAAATAAATTAATGTCTTAACTCACTTAAAGATTGCTCCTCTTATTTTCTCAATGCAAAGCTTCTTCCACAGGAGTCATAAGGATTGCATTTCTGCATTCAAGTATTAATTTGGAAAGAAAAAGTCTACATTAATTGCAGGAGCCGCATTAAATTGTCAGCAAATAAAGATGAGAAATACACCTGATTTGCCTACTACGCGTATATGTAGTTGTGGTTCCTCTTCACTTACTATGGACCTGAAGTGTAGAAGTGCTCTGGAAAAATTAAATTATGACTGATTGTCTGCTTTATACGTGGTATTTAGTTTATTCGCCATTTTTGTTAAATCGGGAATCAACAAATTTAATTTATACATTATAGAAATAAAATGTACTTTCTTGAATATTTAATGGGCTGTCATTAACTCTTGAAATTTAAAATATTTACCTTCGGTTAGGTTCGGATTTGAATAGCCTCGGAGTATGATTCAAATATTAATATGAATATTGAAGATAAAAATTTAGACGTAAAAATATGGTAAAAATTTTAAGAGAATATAAAAGTAATGTTCACCATAACACATACTCCAAATAAATTCCATATAATCTGTAGACACTTGTGAAAACACATTCGACTTTTTTTTAGAGTTCTAGGACTAATATATACTTCTGACTTAATCGATTTCTCATATCCTTGGGTAGGAGAAACACCAATATTACATAATATTTTTCACTATCATCAAGTAATAAGTCGCCCTACAAGAATTTATGGGGAAGATATAACTACGATTTTATACAAGCAAGCGCGCTTGATATCTCATATTCTGCGCAATCCCAAGAGTTGTATTTGATTTTAGTTCTGCACTATTTTCGGCAATGGGGTCAGCGATTGCATCCATTCTGGTAGTAGAACAAGGTAACCATATTCTATATTAGCATTTTTCTAGCGCAGCAACTGACACATAAGGGCTCAATATTTACTAAGGCAGGTGTTCTAATTCTGAAAATGGAAAAGGGGTATCAGAAAGGAAGAATATCAACAGACAAGCTGTGCAGCTGAAACCAGCTGCACCGCTGGTTAGCGTTGCCATTTCTGAGAAACATACGTTAATTATGCATACTTGTAAAACATAAATTAGGCGTCTTAATAATATTCAGATGCCAGTTTACATTTCACATACCGAGTAACAAATCTTTTTAATTGTTCAAAACATTCGGCTTATTAGCAATTTTATTAGTCCTTCGAGGACGTTCCGTGTCTCGTAAGATGGGTCGAACTTTTATGCATTATTTCTGACACCTTTGCCGAAACGTATGCCTTCTAAAGACCCCTTAAGGCTTCCACCCCTCAAGAAATGTAATATCCCTGTCCAGTAAGCAGATTCGACAATTTCGGTGTGACATAGAGCTCAGGTGTTCAAATACATGGGTGTCACAAGTGCGTTACTTTTGTTTATGCTTTAAATGGTTGTCCGCCCTCCAAACAGGACGCATCATCAACATCGGCGCGTCGGAGGCTGCGACGGCGCTGGGCAGCGGGCGGCGCGGCGTGGTCCGCAGCGCGAGTTCGGTGGCCGCGGCAGCCAAGAAGCAGCACCAGCAGTGGCGCGGGGGCGACGGGCCAACAACACCCCCGCCGGCCCTCGGGCTTGTCGCCTACACGTCGGCGCGGTTCGCGGTGGAGGGGGCGAGTGCAGCCCTCCGCGCTGAGGTGGCGCCCCTCGGGGTGAACGTGATCACACTGAGGCCCATGGCGGTGCGCCCCGAGAGCCTGTTCGCACCGCCGAGGATCCCCACCTCGTAAGTCTCCTCTTCTTCTAATTGTATCCATGCGCCACCAACCTTGGGAATTCATTTTACGAGCTTACGAACAATCATCCTGCTATGAGGGATTCCTTCATATAAATCGATTGCAAAGATTTTCATGATTTTTTAACCAGATAAATGTACTGTATTGACGAAATAACGGTTTTTCTATATCGTGGAAACTCTTCTACAAGTCATCAAGAGGACGTTTTTTATGAGTGTTAAGTCATCAGGCATTAGTGTAACCTGTAATTTTTGGCACCAGGTATTCTTTCGATTTTTTTATTTCATTATCTATATATTGAAATGTAATGAAATAATTGACTTTGTAATTCCACACACTTTATTTAAAAACACACGACCCAGGTTTCGACGTTGAACGTCATCATCAGGTGGTCCTCATAGAAGCACGCTGGCTATATATACCTTCTGATCATAGGAGGGGGGGGTTGGTCAGAGAGGGAGGTCGGAGGGGTAAAAAGGTTACAATGTAGCTGGGAAGAAAAGAGAATTACATTTTTGATTTAGAAGAGTGGTAGGTCTAGGAGTGGGGAGTGGGAGGGATACAAAATTTCGTTGGCAAGATCATCTTTCCAACGGACACATTTCAAAATTTCTAACTGCTCCAAAGCATCGAGCCTTTGACCTTTTTCTTCAAAATGAATAATTTTTGTCACAAAGTCACTTTTGTGATCACTTTCGATGAGGTGTTTTGCAAAGAGGGATGTTATGTTCTTATTTTTTACACATGTTTGGTGTTCTTTAATCCTTTCTTTAAATTTCCGTCCTGTTTGTCCAATATACTTTGTGCTACAATCCGAGCACTTTAACTCATACACTCCACTCCTCTCGTTTTCGGGGACTTTGTCTTTAGTGTGAGAGATCAGGTTCTTAAGGCATGAACGACTGTAAAAGGCACATTTAATTTTTTCTTTAGGTGAACTTTTAATTACTTTTTGAGAAATAGTCCCAAGATATAGTATTCTCCGCCATTTGGCAGTGGGATCTTTTACATGTTCGGGGTTGTAAATGTGGCTTAAGGCTATTTTTGTAAGTTTATTCCGGTAAAGTTTATTTATTAGATCTTCTGAATACCCATTGTTTACTGCTAACGTTTTAATTACATTAAGTTCCCTATTTACATTGAATTTTGACATAGGGATAGCGGTCAAACGGTGGATCATTGCATGAAATGCCGAAAGCTTTTGGGTGAAGCAATGCCTTGAAGAGGAATTAATTAATTGGTCTGTATACATTTCTTTCCTAAAAATGGAATACTGTAACCCATCTTTGTCTTTAGAAATGGATAGGTCGAGGAAATTCAGGGAACCTTTTTCCTCTTTTTCACACGTGAATTGTACATTAGAATTGATAGAATTTAGATGTGCTAGAAACTGATCTAGTTGCCTATCAGAACCTGTCCACACACAGAAGACATCGTCTACATATCTTAACCAACAAAATACATTATTAATGAGAGGGTAGGCTGAGGAGAACAAAACTTTTTCAAAAATTTTGAAAAAGTTTTGTTCTCCTCAGCCTACCCTCTCATTAATAATGTATTTTGTTGGTTAAGATATGTAGACGATGTCTTCTGTGTGTGGACAGGTTCTGATAGGCAACTAGATCAGTTTCTAGCACATCTAAATTCTATCAATTCTAATGTACAATTCACGTGTGAAAAAGAGGAAAAAGGTTCCCTGAATTTCCTCGACCTATCCATTTCTAAAGACAAAGATGGGTTACAGTATTCCATTTTTAGGAAAGAAATGTATACAGACCAATTAATTAATTCCTCTTCAAGGCATTGCTTCACCCAAAAGCTTTCGGCATTTCATGCAATGATCCACCGTTTGACCGCTATCCCTATGTCAAAATTCAATGTAAATAGGGAACTTAATGTAATTAAAACGTTAGCAGTAAACAATGGGTATTCAGAAGATCTAATAAATAAACTTTACCGGAATAAACTTACAAAAATAGCCTTAAGCCACATTTACAACCCCGAACATGTAAAAGATCCCACTGCCAAATGGCGGAGAATACTATATCTTGGGACTATTTCTCAAAAAGTAATTAAAAGTTTACCTAAAGAAAAAATTAAATGTGCCTTTTACAGTCGTTCATGCCTTAAGAACCTGATCTCTCACACTAAAGACAAAGTCCCCGAAAACGAGAGGAGTGGAGTGTATGAGTTAAAGTGCTCGGATTGTAGCACAAAGTATATTGGACAAACAGGACGGAAATTTAAAGAAAGGATTAAAGAACACCAAACATGTGTAAAAAATAAGAACATAACATCCCTCTTTGCAAAACACCTCATCGAAAGTGATCACAAAAGTGACTTTGTGACAAAAATTATTCATTTTGAAGAAAAAGGTCAAAGGCTCGATGCTTTGGAGCAGTTAGAAATTTTGAAATGTGTCCGTTGGAAAGATGATCTTGCCAACGAAATTTTGTATCCCTCCCACTCCCCACTCCTAGACCTACCACTCTTCTAAATCAAAAATGTAATTCTCTTTTCTTCCCAGCTACATTGTAACCTTTTTACCCCTCCGACCTCCCTCTCTGACCAACCCCCCCCTCCTATGATCAGAAGGTATATATAGCCAGCGTGCTTCTATGAGGACCACCTGATGATGACGTTCAACGTCGAAACCTGGGTCGTGTGTTTTTAAATAAAGTGTGTGGAATTACAAAGTCAATTATTTCATTACATTTCAATATGTTATGCAAATTCCACAAAGTTACGCCTGAGACAACAAATTTCATTATCTATAGTTCTACGTACTATCGGTTGCAGTGTTATCTGCTGACATTTCTAAATATTCACGGAAGTTTAGGCTATAAACTCGTTTTTACACTAAATATTACAAATCCGTTGTGAAATATGTAGTTATTCATTATAACATACCGCAGATAGGAGACTAGCCGGTTTTCAAAGTCACTTATAAATGGCGTATAGTTTTACATCTCTTAGTTTCAGTTTCTTTTATGGCGAAGGCATAAATGAGGAAAATATTAGATAGTTAAAGTTGAAACGGAATGTAACAAAAAAACGGAATAGCAACCCTTTTGCATGAATAAAAGTACGAAAGTAGCAAAACTTTAATGCAATTAATGCGCTGATATATAAGATTGCTTTAATTTCAATTTATTACTATTAATAAAATGATTACGTCAACACATTAAGGATATAATTTTGAAGTTAGAACTCGATCATTCATTTTATTTAGCATTAAAGCACAGCCGTTTAATTTCAAGCATCGCTGGACATTTGAAGTCAAATGTAAAAGAGGGAATAGTCTAACACGGAGAGTAAAGTAACACTTGATGAACACGCTTTACATCCATGAAACCTTGTTGGGTTTGAGGTGTTATCTGCAAGTTCACATTTTCAGTAAATGTATTCCTTTCTGCCCCCTTCGCCTTCTATAAATAATTGTTAGCACCAAATCATTACTCTAACTTTTTTCTAGATTACCATCACCTTTGTTTAGATCGCATTCATATAATGGATAAAAAATCAAAAGTGATGCATGGAAGATTAAAAACTAACGAAGAAAACATGATTTGATATTTGTCATGAACAAGTTTTTTTATAATGCTTTATACGTGGTTAAAAAGATTGATACGTTATCCAAGAATTTAGCCTCATTCCCAGACCTCATTGAAGAGGAAAAATTCAGGCATACGTCGCCACATTCCTCACTTAATGGCAACAACAATCACAGAAACAACGCGGTCATAAAATTGTGAGAGAGAATTGCGTTCATGGTCGCATGATTTCTATTTGAACCATGAGGGTTCAATTCACTTTCAAATCAAAGGAAATCGTATCCGCATGACTCGGATATGCGGCGCTAACCCTGATAAATAAGATTAATAGGGCAGAGGACAAATTTTCTTCTGGTTCCAGAAGGGAACGAAAATATTGTTTCCCGATTTCGCGAATTGGACGCAATATTCACTGCCGGATCTTCCGTGATATTACAGAACTAGCGAGAACTAATATTCGATTAGCTGTTTTCAATTCATCTGATCCAATTTGCGCTTAAATATTCTTCCACTCATCATCCTCTGGGAAAATGCGGCGCGTAAACTTTTTTTAGTGCAAGAAAGCCGAATCCAAGACAATAGGTGGATATTATCATAGTCATTATAATCACTGTACACTGGACGTGTAGAAAAGCTGTTCATCCCTAGGATAGAACAATATGTCCTAATCAGGTGACAACTATTATGGTTGGCAACAATAAATTAACTGCTAGAGATCTGGGATGGACGGAAGATATGCTATTACCTTTTTATAGGGGTCAAGAGACCATACGCTGATTAATCGTGCCATAACAACGACTTCTATTGCTAAATATTTGAAAGTAAATAAACGCAAAAGTAAAGGTACTCTCGTGATTTCAAAAATGTTTTAGGACTAGCAGTTTTTATGGGAGGCGACCGACAGCTAAGGTCATTTGCGCCATTAGGGATGGATGGGAAAAGAAGGGTGCAGAGAAAACCGGCGTCGGTATTAGCGTACTCTTGTTGAAAGGTGCCAAGGGGTCCGCTGCATAACGTCTCATCCGACGGACGTCGTAGTCACTCAAAGTGCTCTCCACAAAGCACCTTAAGTAGGAATCGGAATATCACTGGAAAATATTTATCTTCTCCAGGATTTGAACACGGACCCTCTCGATGCGAAACCTATACGGTGCCACCGAACCATTCCGATCCCCCAAACGTTTAAGGAGTATTTAAAACTCTCTCAAATAAACTTTGATCCTAATTGCCTCACTTTATGATCTCATCCTTCTTTATTCATCAACAATTGCGGTACCAACTTACCAATTTGGGGTTGTTTGCAATTGAATTAACCCCCTCCGCACTGAGTGTTACTCGCGCGCCTTTTGAATTCAGAAGAAGGGAAAAGTTGCCCCTCTCTTTGACCTCGATTGCGAGGCGGAGAAACTACGTCGTCCGAGTGACAACGGGCTTCGTATGGCCTCCGCGCGCGCATTCTCTTGCGCTGGGCTTAAACACGAACGCACGCTAAACGGCGGGGGTCGTTTTCACGCGGGAAGACCCTTTCACCGAAACCGCGAC
Organism: Hetaerina americana; assembly: GCF_022747635.1. Classification (NCBI taxonomy): domain Eukaryota; kingdom Metazoa; phylum Arthropoda; class Insecta; order Odonata; family Calopterygidae; genus Hetaerina; species Hetaerina americana. The sequence goes on from NW_027286763.1 coordinate 36,930,388, forward strand.
ACACATCTGCACGCACGCACGTCTAAAGGACACGAATTTTACCGCATGTGCGCCCTTATGTCCGCCAGGAAATGGCGTGTGGCCAGTCCATCGGGGATGAGAAAACTGGGACACAATTGATCAGGGAGGATCGTAGGGAAGGGAACAAATATTTCGGCTCAATTCTATAACATCACAAACTGTCAACTTAAATAATTCCTGCGATCATGGAAGGATCCCTTAATTATTCATAATGGCGAAGCACAATATTGGGACGCCTACTTCTCACGCAAATTTCCCAATATATATTTAGATTTCTTTATGGCATTGGAAGGGGTGAATATTTTGCGTTGTTCGATTTCGATATCGTCAGACCAAGTACTCGTAGTTATCAAGGAAACTTTTCAACTGTAAGAAACCAACCTCCATATGTGGCTGCGTCTGCATCAGCAGTAGCATCTCCTGTCAAGTATAATACACTCATACTGACAGGGTATACTGATACAATCGCTACTATCGTTACAAACCGAAATGTTCACTGCAACTTATAGGATATGACGGAGTTAATCTCCTTAGAAACAGATAAGTAATTAAAGCGTTTGCGTCAGAGTTTCTCTGGTATTTTGGAAAAACCAATGTTATTGCATTCATTGCTAATGCTAATATCTTTTGAGTGTGTTAACTCCACTATATAAATATTACAATGTAATCTATAACATATACAATGTTTTTATTAAAGTACATGAATATTAGGCATAATTGGCTTAAGTTACACTCAATTATAGAATTGATGTTACTTCGGGAGCTCTTTTTTAAGGTAACAGTTTTTAAAAAGCCTTGCTGCACAATTTCTCAAGGTGAGCCAATTAGTACAAAGGGTGACGTACGAATGAACGATTGAACCAGAAAAGACAAAGAAACCGTTGGAAAGGTAACTAACCGTCTCATGTCCAGGTGCGCATGTCGACACAATAAAGGCTTCAGGTTGAGGTCGAGTGGTATCGCGTGAATTAGTTAAGGACTTGGAATAGACTTTCTGATTCTTATAAAATATCTCTACTTTCCCTGGTTGCTTGCTCTTTTTGCTGGAGAATAATTCTCCGAATAAACTGACCGCAGTAAAAATTACAAATGCCTCATAATAGCACTCTGAGAGCAGTGGATCCGAGTCACTTTCTGCATTTTTGCTGCTAAAAATGTAAGGAAGCAGGATTTACTCCAAACACAATCTAGTTACACACACTGAGGAGGTTATAAATTCGTGTAGTAATAGCACATAAAGTATATGTTTTTTGTAAAACAATTTACTTTTCATTAATAACAGTTGGTTATATAACAAGACAAGTTTCAGCGAATATCGCGATTAACGAATGATCACATTCTGGGGATACTGGTCGTCCTCCGCAAACAACTTCTAGTGTGGGAAAATAATTGTACTACGTGAGGAGTCGTAGTCTAGTTGGTAGAGCTTTGGACTCATCGCCAAAGGGTTCCCGGTTTAAAGTCTCGAGCAACGTCTTTAGAAAAACCTTCCTAAAGATCCAAGGCTCGCAATTTTCTTATTAATTCGTGGGAAATTAAACGAAAAGGAACTGAAGGTTATTCTAGATACAAGGATTTTACACGCCCTATTCCGGACCTTATGTCGGGCTGAGCTCATCTATCAAACAAACCGGATGTTTTATATATGCATATACCATATATTTGGGTGTTTTGCTTGAGGTGAACCCACAAAGTCGAATAAATGTATTTATATTTGATTTTACGGTGGTAAAATGACTTCGCAGTCTCGTGTAAATATTCGCATTAATTAAGTGAAGGGTGACGGTAAGTTTGCTTAGTCACGAAAGGATGCATCGTTCTAAAATTCAGAGTGCCCACACTATTTGCGAACCTTATGGAATACTTTATTTTTAATCAATACAGGTTAAATTTATTTTCCAATAAATATATCAAACTCCACATGGTTCAGTGAGCGCTTCATATAAAATCCATATTGATTAGTGATCCAAAGCCAAACCTTTCCCACTGTAATTGAAGTTTAACCTCTTTCTGTGTTAATACCAATAATATTTTAAGTAAAAAGAGCGATAGAAACGCTCAAAAAGTTGCCCTGGTCACTACCTTTCACTGCTTTCCTCTTCCATTTCTATAATAATTTTTAGTATTTCCAAAACCAATAATAGTAATAAAAGGAGAAACCATGAGGAATAGTATTAAAATGGTAACAAAACTAGTACATTGCTGTAGACAATGAAAATCCAAGTTGTATATACGTACTCATACAATGGCATTAAAGACTGAAAAGCACATACTATCACCATTGCATGACACCCACGTCACTACAGAATGCACCTAATTATCTTTTTTACGAGTTAAAATTTGAACATATTCTTTCAGTGTGCTTGTAAATCTTGCCTCCTTTCCAAGCTGTAAGCTTGAGATACGGAATTTATATTTGAGGCTTATGTATTACATGCATGATATATGTAGTTAAATGACTTCCGTAAATATAAATATATCATATGAAATGTATTTTAATGTCTTCCGTACTTCTACCATGAAAGTTTCTGTTTAACAAAATAAACGCTTAAAAAAACTAAATGAGAGTTTCATGATCCTCCGCGAAATGTATACGTATTTTCAAAATTAATAATTCTCGGGTAATAAAAGAATGCAGTTTGAATGCACCATTAATGGACAAGCAAAACAGGAAAATATTACAATGACTTGCCCATGTGGAGAAAATGAATGCGAGTGGAATTGACAAAGAGAAGATATATGAGAGAAGAGGAAATATTTCAAGAGGAAGTTGTAGACGGAGAAAGTCAAAGCTGAATGTGATCGAAGAGCATGGATGCCGAGGAATATTACAAATCTTAGGTGCAGACGATCGCTAATGAAACAACGTTTACATGTGATAGAGCCAAAGAGGTATGCAAGGAGAGTGCAATATAATAGAAATCAGTGATAGCGAGGAAGTTTCCTGGAATGAATTAATATGAAGTTTTATGGCTTTGCCTACACCGGAAAGGAACAGCGTGAAGGAATGCAAGCATGTGCATAATTCTAGAGCAAAATTCATGTTTGAAGCATTTAAGAAACACAGACGGAAACTTCATCATTAATTTAACTAAATATTCCTTGACTCCCACCTTAAGAATCAGTTTCTCATGAAGCAACTTGTAACAAATCATAGTCAACACAGCTTTTCTTTAAGGGTAAATATTCGTTTGAGATACTTATCAAAGTCCTCTCAAACTACTGTTTAACCTTCGTTCACAAGTCCTAAAGTCAACTATAAGTCGTATACACTGGATTGGGGAAACATATATCTAAGTATCGTCAGCATTAAAATTGCCATAAATAGATTTTTATCATTTCAACCAGTTAAACAGGTAAACAAAACAAGTCATTAATGAGGTCGAAATATTCCTTTTACCTAAATGATTCATGGAGTGACATTTTTCTTCTTGCGCTCCGGCCAATGAAATCCTGGTTGTAATATGCGAGTAACTGCGACTCCATTTACCCAGTTTTCTGCGAAGAAAGTCTTGGCAGAAATATCAATTGCTCTTCCGTTATTCATAAAAAAGGATATAATGGGTTTTTCTGAGATATTGCCTACTTATTGAGTTTTTTTTCATTGCACATGTGGATAAATTAAAATATATTAAATGCATTTAATTCTCGTGAGACTCGGGGGCATAACCAAGAGTAAGAGTTGAAGATATAGGTTACATTTCTCTGAGAGCTGACCGGAATAAATAGCGAAAATTCTTAAACTAGTTTTTTCCTGCATATGTTGCTTAAACCAGTAGGCCAGACGGAACTCCATTAGCCTATGGACATAAAAAATATACCGCCGACCAATGTCGAAAGAGGTTGTTGAAAACTAGATTACTAGTGAACACCCTTACCGACCGAGTTAACCGACGAAGTTAACATTGGTTCCAATCACTTTTTCAGTATGTAAAACAATGGGTATTTCAGTGATGGATAGCAAATAAATTTTCCGTCAGAGGTAGAAGAAGAGAGACGCCAATACGAATCCAGTATTTAATTTCTATTAGTGCTAACGATCAATTCTATTAATGCTTGATTTAGATCAAGCGTTGAATTATAGGATCCTTTAGGGTGACAAAAGATAAAGCAGTCTTGCATGCCGAAAGTTGTTAAAGTAGGGCTATGCGCTCCAGTATTTTTTGTGGCATGCAACCCTAGCTAACAAGAGGAATGGAAATGATCCAACCACTCTGCGCACGAACATATATGCGCTGTGTGCACCGGATAGTTCGTTGATCGCCCTTAAACGGTTGCCTCATTGAGATTCACGCGATGCTTGGCTGACACACATTGGGAGGGCGGGAGTCCCTTTTGGGGCGGGAGCGCACGGAATATTCGAAGCAATTGCGAACGGCACGCGCGTTCCACTTCCACACGAGACAGGCGCTATGGACACGCGACCAATGATAGGACGCGTGGATGCGTTTATATGAAGGGAGACGCCCGAGGGGGTTAACAAAGAGGAAAATTTGGGAGGTGGAACGGGAGGGGAGTGGGAAACAGGGATGAGGTGCCAAGGACAGACCCCCAGTGTTTCATCCTTGGCGGTGACTAATGAGTTTCCTCACTTATTTACATTGCATCGATCGGAGGCTATGATGTAAACATGACGCTCAAAGGCTTAGTCCGTAATTTAACTGCTAGAGGTTTATAGTACACTTAGAAGTAGTACATCGCTTAGTCTATTGTCATAACGCCGCATTAAAAATAAAAAAATAAGAGGTCAGCAGGTGGAATAATTCATTACACAGAGGTCTTCCTGCATTGAGTTTGTAACTAGGAGAACGACGAAATGACTAAAATGAGGTTGGTAAAAATTTTATATAGAAAGCACATGGGATTGGAAAAATACCGGATTGTTTTGAAAATTGCATATGATAGAATAGAAAGGAAAAATATCATTAAGTATAGTCCATAAAAGATTTTCAGTTCCTCAGTACCGTCATATTGGACAGAAATTTTGAAAAATATCTTACATTGCATAGTTAAGAAAATATTTGTGTGATTAATTCTCCGTTAAGTCGAAGGAATTCGAATGTGGAAAGATTTGATTACTATTGATTTCGTGTCATGAATTTTAAGACTACTTGAAGATTAAGTTGCTTTAATTTCAATTGATCATCTCCAAACACAAATTCAGACATTACATTTTTTATTTCCCCGAAGCCGAGTTACTGCCGCAGCAGCTTAGACACGCTGAGCGACCTAGGGAAAGAAACCAAGCTTCAAATATCTTCAGAAAGACCCTTACTCAAACCCAGAGCCATCTGTTAGAATTGCGAGTGGAATGATCAGCAATGAATAACTCGGAAATGCAGCTAGAGTTCAATTCCTCTCGTCGATGATTACTCTCCGAGTAATTTCGTTTCAAATGATAACCTGCGAACAACATTTGCCATATTGATATTCATGGGGGTTTGAGTTGTACCATTTATAATAATAATTGAGTCGACTCAAATGTACTTCTCCAGAAATGAGTCAAAGGCCGTGGGATGGTACCATTGATTTTTCGTGCATGATCACCCGGCGTGACAAAGGGAACAGGGAGGTCGCCCCGGTCACGTGCCCCGTGTCGGGGAGCATTGCCCTCCTTGCCCCGTACACGCGCTAGCTCGCAGTATGTTCTTGTGAAATCTGACTTATTAAGGGGCAGTGGATTCCAAGCGATACCTGTTGAACGTATACATCCGGCCCCTCTATTATGCGGGGCATTCCTCCACAGAAGGAGCCGTCGGATGCGAATCCGTGTTACATGAATCCATTGTTATACGGGGGAATGAACGGGCTCCCATCGATTGCCCTGCCCCCTGAGTACATGTTTCGAAACTCACCTCCTGATGAGAACTGCAAAAAACAGAACGAACAGGTGATGCTAAACGAGTGCACGGAAACACTGAACAGAGGAAGCACGAGAATGTTATGCAAACAATCCGACGACGCATAAATGACTGTGTATTTACAGCTCAGTTAGCAATTATTTATATTTTAAACGTCGTTTTCCACGGCTGAGCATGCATTCCTTGAATACATTTTCCTCGACCACATACCAAATTCGTGGGTGACGTTCTGCCAATGGCGAAACAAAAAAAGCACTACATTATGCAAACAACTCAATGCTTTCGGCAGGCAAGAATTCCTACTTATTTTCTCATTTTTAGATCCTCGTTGGATCCTTAGGGCTAATATGACATTATTTATCGTCAATTTCTCTTAATTTATACCGTAAACAAGGGTATTTTAATTTTAAATATTATATAACATAAAGAATTAAGCATCAGCGCTCCAAATTAAAGTATTTAATTATGTTTTTTGATAAACAGAATTAATAAGTTATTTTTGGATATGATCGGGTTTTAAGCATTGGAAGAAATGATTTTTGAGTAATGAAGAAAGTTAACTGAAAAAATACATTTATTGATTGTACCTTTTACCTACAGTTTTACCGCTTATCATTTTTGACCACCAAAAATTGTGAGAAACCGTATCGCACACATTCATTGTTACGAGTACGAGGGCTGATCAATAATTTTGTGATAATGTACAAATGTTCTGTGTGTCTGGTAGCGCTGTTGGGATTACTCGACGATTTTCTCTAACAGCGACAACAGTACGGTGAATGTTTACTTCCTTAAGAGCTGTGACTGTAGCTCCTTCCTTTGAAATTAATTGCCTCCTCTCTTTAAAATATTTTACACCATCTTCTAGCCGTCCAAGAGAGAAATCACTCTCCGTAATCCTCCTGTAGCAATGCATAGGCTTTGGCAGACGATTTCTCAGGCGAAAGTAAAGTTTCATAACAAGTTAACGTATTACTTCAATCTTACATTTTCGCAATATAAATCGCGCGAATAAAAAAATGTGTGCTCCCTCTTCATTGAACAGCACTCGTAATATATTTTTTAAACAAGAGAGCTAAAAGGTTATGTAAGATTTGTTTCCATTTTTTAAAAGAAAAATTCTGCCAGTGAAAATTTCGTTTTGAAACTTAGACTATAAATCAATACAATCGAGTCATGACACTTTGTCGTTGATTTCGATGACTAAAAACTAAACACAATCAGTCGATTAAAATATTCGTCATTCAAGGGCCTTTGACTTTAATCCTATTTTTCTTTCGCATTATTTTCTCCATACTGAGCTTATAGCTTTGCAGTAGTTAAAATATTTACGGGACCCGAAAATAACTGTTTGGATTCAATACTAGCAACTAAAAGAAAAATAAAATCTTAAAATACTGAATGATATGAAAAGTCAACGCACCTTTTAATTATTCTACATTAACTGAAGGTAACTTCCAATTATTTAAAAATGAATGCCTTGCGTCACCACTATAAATACGAAAAGAGGCAAAAACGTGAATTCTTATGATTTTTACCTAGATTACGACGGATGAATTACTTCGAAGACAATGATTCGATCGTTTGTATGTTATTTTTCCCACAGTGATATCCAGCATTCAGTACCCGTGAGTCGAGTAGTGTGGCTTATAGAGGGATACCAGACCTTCATTTTACGTCGTGGGTGGAACTCTCCCCATGCAGATTGCCTGCTGTGGTACTGTTAGGTATTCATTGCTGGATAAGGACGCACCCATTGTTGCTTCTCGGAATGAGGAGGCTGACTCAAGACGCTGTTGTTTCTTTCCGCTTTTCCAACTTAGTCCTTAGTGTAGACATACGGTACCCTCAATAGCACATACAATATCTGAAGACGCGTAGTTATAATACGCTTTCACAAGATTGACTTGTACTAGTCCCACATACAAAGGATCATGCTGATTCTCTTTAAAAGGAAAAATGAACTATATTGCCTCTTCTAGAACTTGAAATTATATTCTTTTTCGGCATGTCACGTGGCGTTTGCCCGAGATTTATGTACATATTTCTTATTCTCGTCAATTTGAAAATAATTAATAATTTTTCTTTTTTATCTCTCTTAATTTACTTCTGTGTTAATTGGATCTCTTATGATTCTAATTTTATGACAATCTGACATTTTATAAAAAATGTTATTAAATGTTGCTCCGTGTCTGCGAAAATGAACGCTCTTCAGCGACGACACAAATGTGTTTGTGTCATCATCGTCATGTGTAGGAAAATTGATTCAAAATTTAACTAAAAACAGAGACATAAAGAAAGGAGACTCACGTATATGATTTTTGTTTCGACGGGTAGGCCGCAATAATCTTCAGACATACATACACAAACACATTAATAAATATATATAAATACAAACATGATATTAATTTTTTTCGAAAATTATTTTGCGACACAATGTTCAATTTTTTTAAATGCCACCAATTATACGAGGAGACAGCGTATGAGGTTTAGCTGCGCGACACTCCTCACGGATCCTTGAAGTGAACCTGGAGATTCACTTTTTTAAATTCATATCACTTCGAAAAAAATCAACAGGAAGAAACAATACCAACACTCATGGCAACTAAATTCCGATTTTCAAAACTGCATCACTACGCTTATTCCATTGAATTTCCATTATTGACCATCTCGGCCGACAATTCATTCGCTATAATTAAGCAGTTAAATTTCATTAAATTCACAGATTACTATAGCGAGTTATAAATTTCCACACCAAATATTTCGACGCATGAATAAGAAATGGAGGTTAATGTGGGGAATTTCTTTCCTATTATTCATGCTATTTTGCCTTTGACATATTATTCTCGTACTACTTATAAAGCTTATAGTAAATGTTTATATACAAATGCATTTGACTAAGCCACATCCTTGAAATTTCTACTCGGTAGTAGGTTACGAGTGCTAATAAATTTTACCTTTGACGCGGCAAAAATATTCACTTAATCGTAAAACCCAGCATAGTACTGGGGCTAGAGGGCTTTCCCTGTACGAGACCTCGTGTCAAGACTGCCCCCTGGCTATTTGTCAAACTTCATGCAAATTAGGTTTATCACCCCTCTTATCATGTCGGAGCGGAGGGCGAGCGCATCGTCGGCGAGGGAAATAAAGCCTCTGCGTGGTTCGACTCAATATGCAAACCACCACGAGTAGCTGACGTGAGCACCTTTTAGTGGGGAGATGATGCTTTCTCATTCGGGCGAGTAAAACGACGGACTCGGCCAAACGACGCACGCACGGTGATTGAGGTGAGCAGAGCGTGATTTAAGGGGTGCCTTTATTTCCGACGACACGTCGCAGCGAAGCGTCGCCCCTCTTCCGACTCGCCCCAACCACCTCGACCCTTCTTCGAGCCACAGGTGCTCTAGCGGCCAACGGAATGCACCCTCGCCCATCTTTATTACCCTTTTAACCTTAAAATAAAATAAATAAACCGGAACGAAACGAAAATTCCCTCAGTCCCCTTTCACGTGGATTCACTCGCATATATATTAAGCGAAGGAGACTCCTAATACTATAAAAAAATAGCAGTCATCATCCAAGGGGTTATATACCTCTAGATTTATCCGAGTGGGCTTTTTCTAAGCCGCGAAGGAGTAGCACAGCAGTGTTCCCTCTGATGGTTTCTGCTAGAAACTTCCTAGTACCTAAGTGAATTCTTACTTAGCAACACCTGCGAATTGAAATGAGCACCAATCTAGCTAGAGAGGGTGTCTACGGTAATTTTTGTTTTTCGCACTAGAATGGGGACTAACGTTCGGTCTTTCACCCCGAAATACCAGTGGAGAGAGCCTAACCCCAAGGCTCTGGATAAGAAAGTTTTGACGGTGCAGCACATCACCTCCTAAGCATGGTTAAAAAGTCGATTACATGTTTTTTATGTCGCTTGACTGGAGTGGAAACGCCCCCCGCCATACCCATAGCGATGGGTTACACGGTATCATGCAGGTGTAAATAAAGGAAGTAAAACTCATGTTTGTGAGGGCAAGTGAGTTTCAATTATTCAGCTTCTCTTTCCTTCAACATCTGCGTCCGATGCTTTTATAATTTCATTTTTGGATATTTCCTGCAGTCTTGTGGATAACTTCATGGGTGATCCGTGGGAGCCAAATTTTCACTTCAAAGGAATTTAGAAATTCAACCCCATGACTATTTTTACGGATAAAAATTAAGGTGGGAAACAATCTCACCTTTTTTACTAGCTAAAAGACAGTTATCAAATGCTGTAATCATTGCTCATAGTATATTCGATGTATTCAGGCTTAAATTGGTGGAAATCCACTATCACTGAAATAAAAAACAAAACAATGTACCGTTCTACCAAATTTTATATAAGCTACGACCAGTTTCAACGCATCGGCGTCATCTTCAGGTTATCCACACCTTAGGATGACGCCGATACGTTGAAACTAGTACCTAATATAAAATTTGTTGGAAAGATACATTGTTTTTGGTTTTTTCTACTTCAATCGCTCTTGGTATAATGTGAGGCATTAAATAATAGAATTTAGCTGTTTTGAAAGTATTATGCGGCGAAGAAATATTTTTCATAATCCTACTAATATACCTGTATAAATAACGAAGGGTATATAATTTGGATTATTTTTGTTAGCCGCATTCGCCTAAATATCTTCCTAATGCTTTTGCTCTTCTTATTGCCTTCAGGAACCGCATCTTATCTTTAGAAACAGCTTTGAGGAGATACAATGGCATCTGCTTCCATGAATACCAACTCTTAAATACTATAATTTGGTAGTAAACCTCTGGATCCCCGTAATCCAGGGACTCCATTCAAATGACTGAGACTCGAGCATTCGGTGGAGGGTCTTGAGTGAAATGGAGAGGATATAATGCGCACGTTTCGTTGGTCCCGCCGCCGTGGGCGTGATTCGCGCGGAACGATCGATGAGGGAGATTAAATTTTCTCCCAAGGAGAGAGGGAAGCGACCGCTCCGACTACGGCTCATCTCTTGCTTCTGAAGTTCCTCCCGTGGTCGTGCGCTCAAATTGCACGTCGGACGGCGGCGCTCTGTCCAATCGGTTACGTGATTCGCGTGCCCATCTTTCGTAGCATAAACACCGGAGTAACTGAAATTCCCGGAAAGGTTTCCCTCTCACCAGTAGCGTCCTGTTACCCAATTTCAATGCCAGGAAATGAAGTAAGCCTCTCGCTTCATCAAGCACGGCAATTTCCCTCGAAGGAGCAGGATGCTTTATAGACTAGGGTTGCCAACTCGACCACATCGATTCCTTATGGAGAGATAGCATCAGCTCCTCATCGGAATCCTTTGTTGGGACATCTTACATCTGATTTCGGCGAGAAAGTTGTGTTTTCTCGCAGATGTTTCCCCATATTCCTCGTTCGCATGGGGCCAGGTTGGATCACCTGGTAATTGACTCAATGACTTTACTTGAATCTTAAGTTCCATAAAAGACTTTTATGACCTCCATCTCATCCCAAAAAAGTCATTTTTTATTGTTTTTAATCTTCCGATTCGTCTATACGCAAGTAACTGGTCAAGATTCTGACCACGGTAATCCAAGACACAAAATGAACTTTTAGAGATATGAATATTTCCTTTTGAGTTTGCCCACAAAATTTCAGTGATACTTGCATATTTGAAGTATTCAACATGAGCGATTCATTTATTAATAAACGGTGATGTTTCACTATACTTAGGCGCATACCAGTAACCGAAAGACGATTTAGGTCACTACCCCACACCCATCTTATGGGTTCCGTTTGAAAATATTACATGGACATATGCATTATGTCAGACTTGAATTCCCAAAACTTCACGGAAAAATTTTTGAGATGTCTTTAACACCTAAAAACTATTGGAGTGGTTACTTTCGCGCTGTCGCAAGAGTGAGCATTTTACGGAATTAGACGTTTGCAATAGTTTGCTTCATATAAAATATTTGATCAGACCTGCAAGTGGACACATTCCTATGCTATTTAATACCTTCTCCATTAAAGTCCACTCTGATGAAACTCGTCGTCCAATTTAAAAAAATTAGAATTAAAGACCGTGGTGTGATTTACTTTTAGGAAAAAATTTACCAATGGATAAATTTGTAAGCTGAAAAGCTTAACCTTTTGAAGCAATTATCGCGCTACATACACAAATACAAGGGACGTGAAAGTCCAGTGGGTAGAGGTTGGACTGCTGACCGAAGGGCCCAGGTTCGATACCCAGGGACGTCTATGGGTATCCTTAGCTTCACCCAAGCTGTGGTATTTTTCGGTGCTACATCTTCCTGGGAAACCATCGGCGGCAAAGAAAACTGAATCCCCTACCCTGATGAGTGAATTTCACACGCCGGTAGTCTTAGCACTAGGTGACCTCTACCCTCACATACCGAACTGTTAGTTCATAACTGTAGTTCAAAGAAATAAAGTGTACTTTTAACAAAAAACTAATGAGTAAGTATTCTGGAAAATTCCCTAAATGTGAAAATTAATTTATAATCAAGAATATACAAGGTTTCACCCTAAATTAGACATATTAGAGCAAAACTTTGAACACTTGGTAGTTTTTTTCTAGCACACTAGGAATACAGACCTTTGAATTTTCAAAAAATAATGTCATTTAAAATCTATGAAAATATACAAAATAATACGAATACTGTGTATTATATTAATGATTATTATTGTTTTATGGTCTTCTCCTATTCTCGCCGTATTTCCACTTTTCCTCCCAACTGTGTGCCGTGCATTCAGTAGGTTCAATAGTTTTTAGAAGACGCAGGTATTATTTGACTTTCACCGTGGAATCAGGAACCTAGGAAAGTTAACTTGGTGGAGCGTGAAAAATTAAAGAATCATTAAAACGAAATAATCACTTGATCGCAATTCCACATCAGAATGGAGAATGGAAAGAAGAATTAGGCGGGTGCTTACGAGTTCGTTGTCCACTAAACTCTCACGAATCAGCTTAAATATTGAAATCGTTGAAATTTTGAATACATATTTGAAAAAAAAGACAACTGGTGCCTATTAATTTCGGAAAGATTCATTGTAAACTACTTTTCCACGCATGGAAAGCAACTTTTAGATCTGAAAATTGTCTGAATAATTATGAGGAGAGAGTTACATTGATTTTTAGAAACTATCAGTTGGTCATAATTGGATATAGGCCACGAGAAGGTATATTCTTGGAGATTAAAATTTCCTATCGGTTTTGATACAGTTGAAAGGATTTAACTAATTTTTTAAATTTTATCACCTCACTTCTTAGAATTCTAAAAAGTTTATGAGAAAACGCCATGATCTACGCCTCTTTTTGAGAGCATGTTGCATGTCGTCTCTGTAATTATTTATGCGTAGCAATGGGAAAATTTATTTTACATGCCACAAAAATCTCAGGGAGCACACATTTTTCGACGCGTGTTTCAGTACTTAAATTGTTTATATTGAAATAAATCATTGCAGTGCCTAAGTAGAACTTTGATTATGGACTCAATCCTATGCAGCTATGAGCTATTTACGACATGAATTCCTTGCAACTCACCGAAGTTCATAGATATCCTAGCGTTCGAACCAAACCTTATCAATTGAAAAATTAACAAATAAATGGTCAAATACTATGGTAAAGAATCTGGTTGTGATTAAGAGAACACACTCATACTAAAATAGTTTTACACTGAAAGTTGACTTATTCACTAATGAGAGAAAATAAGTTAAGAGTTGAACTATTTCATATTACCTTTCACGTTAAGTTAAACAATATTTAATAATGCATTCAGAGAATGTGCAGCATATTCTTATTAACAAAGTGCCAAAGTCGCATTGAATTAATGGCTATGATAAACTATATTTGAGCTTTCATGGGCGCCTTCTAATTTAATCGATGGCAAATAAATAATCCTTCCTGCCTTTGGGTGGAATTGTCGTGTGGTCGAGGATCTTCTTTCAATTGGTTTTATACGCATGTGCATTCATTAGAATATCTCTGGAGTAGGCCAAACTAGTCGAGTATGGAAGATGCTGATGCTGTCAACGATACATATTCTTTTACTTGCAACACTCAATTTGTCTCGTTCACCGTGGGACATATCCAGGTCATGACGTTGTTCCAGTTCATGGTGCTGATCCAATTACCAGTTCATGAGGTAGCGTAACGAGTCCACGTTATAAAGGTTTCGCAAACGAACGATCCGCACACCGCAAAGGCAGGGAACCAGCTACCTACATCTACATCAATACCCTGCAAGCCACCAAAAAGGTGTATGGCAGGGGGTGCTACCTCCGGCAACTACCACCGGCGTCCAAGCCTTTCCTTAGACTCCACTCCCTCGAACCGTGCCAGAGAAACCGCCTCCCGTCCATCCAGGGAAAAATAAACCCTACTACCTTTGGGACAGACCTTGTATTCAGGTTAATTTTAGCTAAACGTGGTTATGAATTTTGAGTTTTGATGTGGCCGGAATCGAGTGGACGCGATACTGATCTGCGTGTGTCCCCAGAAGGTATACGCTGCTGTCAACATGAGCGCGATAATAATGTGTGTTCTTTCCCCTCCGCAGGTTCTACGATGCCAAGCTGCAGGTGCAAGTTCAGGACGATGAGGACTCAAGCGGAGGGTCCGCAGAGGAAGGCCGAGTCGCAGTCACGCGGGAGCCTATAGGGGCCCCGGAGGGAGGCGGTAGCAGCGCCGAAGACCGCGTGAAGATGCGGCGGCAGCTGGAGCGTCTCTCCGCTGTCCTGCCCCCGAGGGCCCTAAAAGCCTTCGACGAGGCCCTGCTCTCTAAGAACCCGAGGGAAAGCTACGAACTGCACGGTGCGCCACGTGCTACGTCAAGAGCTAAGGCCCCGAACCCTGGGCAATCCCTGGCAGCCAGGTGGTTCGGAGGTTTCTTCTCTTGGGCCCCTTACCCTACGAATGCGGCTGGGTGCGATGAGAAAAAGGCTCAGCAGCTTAAAGTGACCGTATAGTTAGCCATATAATTAGTCCTCGGAACTGCGAGCGCGAACTGACACTCACTCAAACCGAGACAATAACGGCCAACACTCATTGTTATCCATTAAAATATCCAAAGGGGCAGATGCTCTATTAAGTGGGACTCTGACACAGATGGTAGGGAAAATATTTTTGGGGTTGGTGGAAACATACCCTGATCACGTGTTCGCTCGTATTCATGGCCATATATCATGTCCGTTTTATCTTGCGATCTAATTCTATTGCCAGATAATTGCCCTTCACTTATACTAAAACACGCTAATTGCAAGTCATGTGAAGTTGGCGGAAAGGACAACAGAGAATTTTTACTGACAATGGTGTACAGTTGACAGTTTACCCATGTGGTAGAAATGGCTAGATATAGTACTAGTTTATGTTATGAGATTTTCACTGGTTTTATCCAGTAAATTACTCTCGAGTAACATGCTTGAAGGTTACTTTAGTTTTCAGAACTATCTTTAGTACTACTGTACTATAATTTATCGGCCACTATGCATATAAACATGACCACTTGCATGATACCTTCCAACATCAGTCACAGTATGTTTGCATGAATAATAGTTTGCATGTAAAAGCAATGTAATACAACTTTCACACTCATCCAAATAATTTAGGCACCATGGAATCACAATTTCAGGATGCAGTCAGTAATTTTAGTCCAAACTGAATGCCAATATCAACATAACTAGAACTGGGCAATGAAATAAAATGACGGACCAGAAACCTTGATCAGAAATAAATCTTAAAATGCCAATTCCATGGCACTAATGGCTAAGGCTTAGGAAAGGAAATCTAACCTGCAAATGTGGTGGTTTCCAATCCTTAAATTTGAACTGACAACGAAATCTTGAATTTCCTTCTTCTTTGACACTGCTCAAAAGAATGCATATCTGAACCCCTGATGAGGATTGCTGGCTATATTTCAAACATGTCTTTCACTTCTAGGTTTAAAGCTTCACAGTTAAATGCCTATGTAAACCTAGGGAATACATTTGGTATTAGTCTTAATTAAGTACTTCAATTTCTCTAAATGCAAAGGTTCATACACTCAGAGAAAAGAGCTAATAAAGGAGGCAATGAATGATCACTGTAAGATCAAACACAGCACTTCAGAAATATCTAAATATTGTTGGAAGATTTAAAAATTCCAAAAGTAAATAAAGTCATATCAATTATGGGGACAGATACTTAATGTTGTATATAATTCTATAAAACTGTAAAAATTGCAAGTAATATGTTGATTGTTCATTGATTATTGAAGGGAATAAAATTATGCAGAAGGCTTTCCATTCCACCTCTGAATCCAGACCCCTGTAGGAAATCAAAGAACTATTAATTTGGTTTCATACTTCCGCTATTTACCCTTATGCTAGTCATTATAGTTTCTCTACTGTTTTATAAAATAGATTTAAGATTTTACCAGTAAATACCTCTACACAACAATAATATTTTATAAACACACTGGCAGAAGATATACATATTCACCATAATTTTTCTGCTGTGATAATTTCAGTTCACCCAAATGAAGATCACAAAACTTTGATGACACTCAATTGGCTCAAAAGAATAACTAAACTCTGCTAATCAATAAATCATTCAAAATGAACATCCTCAACTGAACTGAGTGTAATTAATAAAGATGAAAGGAACAAAAATAATATGCTAATAGGCGAAGTAATTTGTGTGCCATAAAAAATAATATGTAAAATTAGACAATATAAATCAAACCATGGAAAACAATCAAAGTTAACAAAACTGATTCATTATTTGCCATGATATGGTTACACTTTTGTATTTTAACCTTATTTTTACTCTATTAAAGTTACAATTAGTCAGGTTCAAGATCAGAATATAATTATTGAAATGATGGGAAACTTTTCCCAGACAACGCTCAAGGTCCCTGAATGGGATATTATCATGGAATAAGTGATTCCGTAAGATCATATTAATTTATGAATTCATGCAAAAACATCCTTTGCTATTTTGAAGATTTCAATGCAAAGGAAATATAAAGAAACTATCTTTTGCTTGGAACTAATATAAAATTAACTTTTCAATGCAGCTTAGATTTCTATAAATGGAAAAGCAAAATTCTTCTTGCAAAAAGAATTAACAAAATTCAGCATGGCCAACTTTAATTTCACCATATACTGGAAATGAAAACTTTAAAAATCTTTCAAAGAAAAAACACCAACAGTAATATGCTCCAAGACTATCTATGGGTTTTATTATGAAGAAAAACCTGATTGTATTTTAATATGCTCAAATATTATTTTTCAACACCTAATACTGGATTTTGTATTTTTGGCTTGTCAAGAAAAAATAACTTTATTGCTGAAATTTTTCTAAATTGGTCATTTTTCAGGATAATCAGCTATTTAGTTAGTCTTTGTTTGAGTAACTGAGACATCTTTTTTGTTTCACAAACAGCTCCATTGCAATTGGATTATTATTCTGGATGAAATAGTAACTGGGTAACACTCAATTATTTTAATACAGGTTACTATTTTCTATAATTCAGTCCTCAAAAAAACACTGAGGCTTTCAATATTGCATATCGCGCAGTCAAAATTATATTTAGAAAGCCTTTGACTCTAGAAAGATGGAATTCCATTTCAGATTGAGCAAAAACATCCAGATATAGGATTTAAATTCCAAATAGGTCCATTATGTAGACTAATACTGTAAAACTCATCTGCATCCACACAAAAACATATGTCACTTAAAGATAAAATTTTAATGGCGTCCAAAGAAAATTGTTAAAAATTTCAATTGAAATCATTGTGAACTGAATTAGGTTCACTAATGCTTACTGTTCCTAGTCAAATGATTGAAATCTTCAAGGCATTAGAGGTCAGCTAATATGGAAGGCTAAGCCTTTTATAAATGATATTATATCATTATGAACATGCTGTCACAGG
Organism: Hetaerina americana; assembly: GCF_022747635.1. NCBI lineage: Eukaryota > Metazoa > Arthropoda > Insecta > Odonata > Calopterygidae > Hetaerina > Hetaerina americana. The sequence goes on from NW_027286763.1 coordinate 36,948,193, forward strand.
AATATATAATGGACAAGCAATAAAATCTTAAGGAGAAATTCTTTAGTTATATGTTTCAGTCATTAATGTAATAGTTGACATAGTAACTTGAAACATAATACATTGCCCATTTACCAGTATTTGGTCCATCACCTGTTCGACAAAATAAAATAAGGATTTTAAAACTGCCTTGCAAATACTGAAACAGATCACTAGCCTGGGGATATTGTCTTAGACTTATGTATTACAATATTTTAACATTTCCCAGGAAAAATCTGGTATAGCATTTTTGACTTAATAATTGCCAAGAAGTTAAACCCATGTTGAAAGCAAACACAACATGAAAACAACCATGCAAGATAGAATTTGAGAGTACAAAATCATATTTATTAGCTAAGTTATAATCTCCCACAAAAGGGATTTTGATAAATCCCTATAGTGGATATTATGAATGACCTAATAAATTTTAAATATTAAAAAATGCATCATGACTATGGTGGATTTTTCATCCTGTATAGGCACAGCCCATTATTCCATAACTATCTAATTATTCTCAAAAGAGAAAATTAAAATTAACTTTAAAGGAATTATAAACATATATATATACAATTCCTGAGACTAAGTGTTTACTTATGCTTATATAAGGCACAAGGTTTCAATATGCTCAATATCATTTATTCATATCTTATCTATAAGAACATAATAGTTCTTTTATAAAAACCACAAGTGGAAATATTTCTTTTAAAAACTAACATCTACTAGCCGACAAGCATTTATTATGTTAAATGTACATATTTTCATTATGAAATTATATGGAACTTCTGTGAAACACACTCTTAAGCATTTATAGGAAAAGTATTTGAAGTAAGAAGTTAAGATAGAAATAGAAACAAAAGAATTTTGTTTATGAAAAAAGGAGATTTTATATCATGAGTAAAACTAAACTCCAGCTAAGATTCAAATTCATGACTCGTGCTTTCTGAGAAATTAATTTTATATTCCTTTTAGTCATAAGGCTATTGTTTCATAACATTTTAGCATTTATTTCTACAGCTTCAAGCATTCATAGTGTGGAAGAGTTAAATTCCATAATTATTTTCCATTTATGAAAACAACAAAAAATTTCCATGCACAAAATATTTGTTTTCATAAACCAATTACATTTTTCAGAGGTTGTCCTTCGATGGTAACTTTATAGGGTGGTTAACATGGCTTTAAGTGCAAAAAACTCCTACCTAATCTGGGGAAGCTAATGTTTTTAGTGATAGCAATCACTCTTTTCCACTTAACTTTTCAGTATCATCTTTCCTTGTGCCCATTTCATACTTTAGAGGATGTAAGAATATAAGACCCAGAGTAAAAGGAAAAACTCCAAATTCAACCACATAAATCTGGTAGCCACCTGAATATCATTTTTAGTATAAATATTTTTTCTCATTACAATTATGAATGCAACTTGAGACTGAGAGTATAATGGTTTTCTTGAGGTTTAAGGCTAAAAATTGTTAAATACCACAAGTGATTTTCTGTAGGATGACATGGAAGTGGTAAAGATATCACCATTTGCCTTGGCTGATTGAAGAGGTTCAAAGGTTAATCATTGAGACTTCAATCACAGTACAGCGATTTGCATAGAATGAAAAATTGAGAAATTACGATAATATGAAGAATGATACAGAGTTATTTTTAATTTTGTTAGCATTTTTGTTACATAATACAACATTTAATATAGGTAGGTAGTTACCTACTTAAATGTGAAGGATACCTTTGAATTAAGTATTTGGAATATTTTACTAACTCGCTAAAATTAATAGTTCATTTATTAACTACGAAATGAAATTTTTCCATGTATAAAGTTGTATAAAGTTATGTTTCTTTTGTAATATATTAAAAAATAAAATATGGAAACATTTAAATTGCTTTCTTATTCTGCAGTATCTTCTTTATTAACTTATTTTAGGGAAAATTCAAATGCAATGAGCTCCACCCTCACCTATCACACAGGATAGTCACTACGCATTTTTTTGTGGATCATAACTCATCAAACCACTGATATCCCTGAAGTGGGTTCAGAACTATACTTTCAGTTTTTGCCAGAGACTACATATGAAATAGCCCACTGTTAACAAGAATTGATCTCACAAGTAAAAGTTATGTCACCCAATGATATTAAATTAATAAATGATGCTATGCTGAAACACCCACTGGAGGCTAATTGTGTGTGATTCTGCCATGATAAACCTTAATGTGGAACAAAATATGAGTACTTATAGTAAAAATAGTAAAATGAATAGCAATTTAAGATAGAGAACAACATTGTTAGGAAGACTGGATAATGAAGAAAAGTACTTCAATATTTTCTATTTATGAGGTACATCAATGTTGAGAGTTTCCTCTGGGTGAAGCAGGAGGAATTACGAATTTTTTCATGACAAAGTCAATGGTTCTGATAAAGACCAACTGAACTTGCTGTGATTTATAAAATGGACATATTTTAGCTTTGAGATCATGAGCAACTATTGTTATAATGACATCCTAGTGGGTAAAGGGTGACAACTGTCAGTTTCAAATCTGGTTGATGCCTCTGATCACCCTCAGCTTCACTCAAGTTGCATAATTCCTCAAGCACCTGACCTTCCTGGAGAAACGTACATAATACAGGTTGAGGAACAAGTTCACCTACCCTGACATGCTAATTTTATATGATTAAAGGGTTCATGCACTCTACCTTACCTATCAAACAGGGTGATTACTAGGTATTTCTTGTGGATCATACTTCATCAAGCCACTGATATTACTGAAATTCATTAATAACTAATAAGTTCTGTTTTTTCCAGGATCTGCAGATGTAATGGCCCACAGATAACATGAACTGATCTCCCAATTAAAAATAATGTAATTCTTATTGGGAATGTGACTTCCATTTCACAAAACTTTGTGAAATTTGAACCCTCTCACCCATTTATTCCCAAATTTTTGAAGAAGCTAAGCAATATTTTCCCCTAATTTTCCTAACCTGGTTGCCACCCAGCCAAACCACCTTTACGTTTATCACTATGATTTAGTAAACTGAATTTTGAAACTGTGAGAGCGGTAATACTGAATGTACATTAGCGCAGGGCTGGCAGAACAATGAGATAGTACTGTAACTCAAAATAAATACTAGAAACCTTCCACTACCTCTTCTTAAAGAGTGATTAAATGTGCAAATGTTAAGAAACATATGGGAAATGAAGAACAATCAACTGACTGAATTATTACATTCTAATATCCAATACATACTTTCAACATACCATATTATTATTATGTAATCTACCGGTTAAGGTAGGTTTTTGGATGGACACAGCTACCAAATAAATATTTTGTGACTCCTAACTAAACACAAAATCCAACATCCTACTCTACATCAGGTCCCTCCTCATCCCTGAGTACTTACTTCCTCCCTTCATCCCGTCCAACATCCCCATCCTGTTCCTTCCCTCGTTTGCCTAACAATCTCCGCTCTATTCCAGTCTTTGACATTCCACTGCCGATCAATATGCCCTTCATCCATTTTTCCTGCCTCCATAGGATTTCTCCCAACAAACTCCTCTCTTCGCTCACCATACCAAGTACTTCCACATTCGTTTTCTTCTCTGTCCATTTCACCTTCTCCATTCTTCTCCACACCCACATTTCAAAAGCCTCCAATCTATGTCTATCCTCCTGCTTCAATGACCACGTTTCCGCGATGTACATAGCTACGCTGCATATCAAAGCTTTTATGAGTCTTTTCTTAATATCAACATGCTATATGAACAAAATATTTTGAGCAATCATAGTGTGTACCCATTATTTTTTATTAATAAAATTCAGGGATTTTGAAAATTTGAGGTGATATTTTTAAGTCCTATCACCACACTGTTTTCATAATGTGAACTCAGTTGTATACAATTCGCACTCAAGATTATACTTAATATAACCAATAACAGTAGTTAGTATGCTATTTTGTTCAATAAGTTTACTCCTTTTACTTGACACTATCTTCCATATACTTATCTCTTCAGCTACTCAATGTAAGACTTCCTTAAGAGTCAGTTGATTCTTATGTTTTCATCATTCTTTGATAGTTTATCTTTAAGTGGCAGTAGGTACATTACATGCAGAAATATTGTGGTAGAGGGATGGCAATAGGATGCTGTCTATCAAGGTAGTCCCTCCAGAAGGGATAATAAATTTTGTAAAATGGTGAAATTTGGGTCTCATGCAGTAATATACTTTGGCTACACGAATAGCAAGCTGATGAAAATGTCAAAACTGACTGGTGGAGTTCTGTGACCTTTATCAGGGATGCTGTACATATATAGCACCTGTACTGAGAGGCAGTGGGAGAGATGGTAGTGAGGTAGGGGACTATGGCTTAGGGACAAGGAATGACCATGGGGAGGAAGGAATAAAGTCATGCAGAAGACAGGGCTTAATCATAATGAACACTATGTTTTAACTCCACAATAGGCAGAGTTTTGAATGGAAGATATCCAGGAATACACATAGTTGTCAGTTTGACTATATTATGGTTAGGTAGATTATTAGGAACAACGAGATCAATTCACACTAATTAAGGTTTTAGGAAAACGGGGAAGGGAGGGTTTATATGGCCTAATTTGTAGTATTTATGAGGGAGAAATTTGGACAGAAAACTTCATCAGATCAGTGTTAAAAAAAGGGAAAGGCAACCATATTTGAGGATTATAAAACAATAAGATTGATTTTGCATGCAACTAATGTGTTACTCATGGTCATTAATAAGAGGATGGAGAGGAGGGCAAATGATTTCTTAGAGGATGTTTGGGTTGAAAAAGTTGAGCTGTATACATTATACCAGTGATGAGGTCACTAATAAAGAAGAACATAGAACCCAATCAGCATTTATGAGACTGTTTGGTAGATTTTGAAAAGTTGCTTGATAGAGTAAAGTGGGTGGAATTAATGAATATATTGCAAAAAATAGGATTAGATTGTAGGATAGGCAGCTTACATACTACTTGTACACATCACAGAATACTCTGTTTTAAGTGGCAGATTGGGAAGTTAAGATGGGCAATGCTAGGAAGAGGGGTACGACAGGGAAGCCCATTACCCTTCATGCTTTCCAATGTATATGTATAGGAAATGGTAAAAGAGGCATGGAAAGAATTGGAGATTTGAATGACAGCTAGTCATTAACTCATAAAATCAGTTATATTTGTAGATGATCAAGCATTAGTTTGCTAGTCAGCCAAGGAGTTGCTGGCATTCCCGAGTGAATTGGAAATTCAGTGTGATAGATATGGAATGAGAATAAATTTAAATAAAACAAATGTTATGCAGTTTTTCAGAAAGATAGATAGATAGAGGTCTTTATTTGGGCGAAATTGAGACCAAATGGTCCCTTCTTCCATTTAACCCATAAGAAAGAGAGAGATGCTTAGCTGAGTATTAAATTAGGCTGGCAAAAACTGGAGTAGGGGGATCATTTATGTATCTTGGAAGTGTTTTTGGCCAAAATGGTAAAAGTAGCAGGGGTATAAGGAGAAAAATTGCATTGAACAAAGAAGCTTTTACAAGAAGGATAGAATTGATGACAGGGATATTGAGTAGGGATGCCAAGAAAAGGCTCACTAAAACTTTGATATGGAGCATAGCTATGTATGGTGTGGAAACATGGTCATTGAAGCAGGATTATAGGTGCAGATGGATGCTTTTAAAGTGCAGGTGAGGAGAAGGATGGAGAGGTAAAATTGAAAGAAGGTTAAACAAATCAGGTAGTGCTAGGAATGGTGATCAAGGAAATGGGATTGTTGGAAGAAATCCAACTGAAATCGAAAAGATGGACGCAAAATGATCAGTGATGGGGTGTTGGAAGACTAACATAGGGAGAATGTTGGGCAAGTGAGGAAGAGGATAGGAATAAGATAGGCATGTGGGGCAAAAACATGTGAGAAAGAAAGCATACGTAATTGGAAAAGGGTTTATTGTAGCATTGGATGATAGTTTGTGTTTTGCACAGAAAGGCAAAGAAATTTCATTGCTTAGTCTTTGTTCATCCTGAAACTCCCTTAAATAGTAGAACACCAATAACAAAAATAATGAGGAGAGATTAAGGGTGATAATGAAGAACATAGAAACAATGAGAGATGCTGAGTGTGGACAGACAATGTGGCAGACAGTCAGATCATTTGAAAGAGGCAAGAGCAGATCAGAAGAAAAAGTAAATGGCAAACAATATTAAAGCATAGAAGAAATTGATTGTAAAAATTGAAAATAGGTGAAATGGAATATGCGCATGAAAAGTGGTAGCATTGATATCGGTAACGAAAATACAAAATAAATGGTTATTTGAATGCACAAAATAACTTGCATACAAGTAGAGAAAAGTTGTAATTGGTAGAATGAGAGAGATGCTTGGAAGGATGAAGAACTGGTAGATTCTGTTAGTGCCAAGAAAGAGATACAGTAAATAAAAGGTTGCTTTCAGCTTAAGATCAGGAAAATTAGACAATTTTATTTGATATTTCCATGGTGAAAAAGAACGAATACAAATATGTGAAGGAAGTTAGAAAAAAATGCGAATGGCTGAAGCAGATATTTATAGAATGACTTTGAAGGAAATAAGCTGTTTTGGAAATGGGTAAAAGGGCAAAGCAAGGAGAGGGAAAAGGAATGATGTAAAAGAATGACAAAATATTTTAGTGGCGATATTGTCAGGAATGAACAGAGACATTGTGGTGTCATTTTAAGGATTGAAATATACTGGCAGAGTTTATGAAAGTGACCTAAATGTACAATGTGATGACAGTGATTCTTGTAAAATCGATGGAATGAAGATGAGGTAGTTGCAGTAGTAAGTATTTTGAAAAACAGAAAATTTGCCTCCATGGATGATATATGAAACCCAAATTTAAATGTGGATACAATTAATAATGGCTTGCTTGCAAATATAGTTATAGCAAGTTATGATAGCATTGCTGGCAGAGAGCCCAACAGATCTAGAGTTGTGTATCTTCCATTTCTGGTGATCTGACTGTCTCAGTGTCAAAGTTCTGTCATATGCCTAAGATTGAATTTCCAAATTTGATTTGAAAATCTTATCTTCAGCTGGAAACCTTCGTCTTCATTTTATATTAAGTGTGCAATAATTTATCCATATCCCTAAGCTGTCTATGCTAGTCAGTTCTCATTTCATCACTGATAATATACCTAGGCAATACCTATACCCAATATGGAAACAGACCTATACTCTCTCAAAATGTATTTCTCAAACCCTACCTTTAATCATTTTCTTGACTCCTCCGGTATTAATACATAAAATATTAAAAGTAATGATGAATGCCTCTCCCTAAAATCTTCTTCATTTAAACTTATATATTTGCAACACATCTGCTCATGTCATCTATCTCTCCTTGTTCATGGATGCTTGCTCATATCATGTTCTCTCTTAATTTAAAGTTGAGAAGAGGAATAACTTGTTTGCATTCTGCACTTCATTTGAATATAAATTGTTCCCCACCGCAATGCTCTTCTACTTTCCTCTTCATTTGCTAATAGTATGCTATTCTTGTTGTTATCTTCAACTAAATGGACATAGGTAATCCATGAACATGCATAGAAGTAATCAGGCATTTTGCTCAACATTTCGCATACTGATTATTTTTTTATTGAGACCCATATGAGAGTTATTACCATATCTTAATGCCTCATTTTTATTTTCTCTATACAGGAGAAAGAATTGTTTCTATTAAAAAATTTGGCGTGGAGATTTTAATGGAAATATATTTTGAGATCCCATGAACATATTTCTACTATTTTCGGGACAATGCATGTCTGTGCGTCCGTGCATAGTTTTTTGGGGCAGGATACCAGATAAACTTTAAATGTGGCAGCACATCATTTTATATTCAAATCTTCATTTCAAAAAAATTCAAAATAGATTATTTATAATAATTGATTAGGGGCTGCTAAAACTCAAATGCTAACTAAAATAATGAGCCTCAAAGGTGAACTTTTATTTTCACCAAATTAAATAAAAACTGTTTTTTAGATAAAATAAGTGCTTATGCGATAAGGGAAACCATCATAGGAAGTAAACATGTAGAAATTCATCTATATTACCCTATACAACATAAACTGATCTTGGTACATAAAAATTTCTTTACAGCATACATCAAAGAGGAAAAAAGAGAGGCTAATGAAAACAAATAGGCTCATACACTTCTTATGAGCCCCCTTTCTTTATAATAAACTTCTAACATCACATATACCCTAATACCCATGCATGCCTATTTACATCATGCAATGATAGGTTGGTCTGAATACAGCATTGAACTAGGTTTTCTAAACTAAAATTTTAAGATACTAGAGCATGATTTTATCATGATTGTGTATTGCTCAAGGGAAGAACAAATACTTGCATCTGTCAGTGATGATGGTTACCTTATAATTTTCCCTAGATTCAATCAGTTATTTTCTGTGGGATTATAACATTTCCCTGGATACCACAGGTGAAATAGGGTTTTCTCCATCTATCTTAAAGTCTTACCCTTGCTTGCTTTCTTTGTGACTCAAGACTACTAAAATTATCAACAATTTCCTTTTAGCATTATTTTATATTTATCATTAAATATCAAAGAATTGAGTGAGTAGCATGGTACTGTAGCCATTACATGGATAAAGAATAAAACACTCTTCTATTTCCATTGCTTTCTATTATATATCTTTTAAAATAATACTAAAAGTCCAATCAAAAATGAATTTTTAGTGCTTTTAAGGAGAGGAAGAATTTCATAAGAAAGATTGATAGTGAGAGGCAGGCAATGAAAGGTATCAGCACTGTTAAGAAACAATTGGAAAATTAAGGAGAACTGTTTCAAATCTAACCTCAGATTGATAATCCCTGACGGCAATGGACTTAACTGGAGGCATAGTTACTGGAGATGAGACAAGTGCTATTGGGTGGAGAGGTCAGGATATGACAAAAAGACAAATAATAAAGAACTGGGGCATGCATAATGCTGCCAAAGTTGCAAAACTAATTTTTTCCCTTCATGCCCAACAAAAACATCACAAAACCATGTTTATACTACAATGACAATGCATTGGGTATTCCCAGAGAGCTTTCTCCTTCTGTTCCTTCCCATAGACACTAATCCACCCTGCCATTTGCCAATGCAGTATGCGTCCTATGCAGTTTGACTTTCCAGCACTCACATTCTCAGAACTCAGTCTGTTTAGTGAGCACACAGAAGTCTCACATATTCTATGCCAAGAAACACTCTTGCCAGGTTTAGAAATGTTCACAAACATTTCTCCTAAGCTTGAATGTCAAGCAAAAATGAAATACAAGGAAAGGTGGGCAGCATATCACTATTTCTTATAATACTATAAAGTATGGAAAACTGCACGTTGGCTAAAATGTCTCCTCAACTTACAACTTCCACTCCCATCATAACTACCCAATGCATACAGCCTAATTTAATATCTCTGTGAACACCAAAGAGAGAGTGAGTCAGTGCAGTACTGCTCCAAGATCACTTCTTATATGGTCCTAATATACAGAAAAAGAATGACTCCTGTGCTGTTTGGGTTCACTGTATTTATCATCTATCAATAACTAGAGAGTACTGTCTTTAAAATATTGCAAATATATTAGAAAATGTAGTAGTAACTGCCTTTACTAAATGCTTTCTAAGTTATACACAAAATATTTGAAAAATCTACGAATCACAACAGTAGGCTATAAAGAAAACATGAATTTATATGCTGATGATTCCATAGTGCATTTTCATTTCAAAGCATACCTACATTATTTGTAAATTTACAACCAAATGGACATACACTCGTGTAACAAAGACCTGCGCATCCAGACGGTTCCTCCTTCAGTGTAAAATTTCTTGAAGCAGTACTTTATCATAATATAACAATTGACATAATATACCAATCATAAAATACAGGATTACAAGTATCTAGATTTTGTGGCATAAATGCTGATAATTAATGATCTGTATAGTGCCATTCTTCTCTCAACTTCCCACCACTCTACTGAATGATCTGGTATGTCAGGGAATGAATGGTAAAAAACTGTGGTGCACAGATAACTTTATTTTACAAACCAGGATAAAGAATTTCTATGACTTGTTCAATTGCCATTTTACTTCTTTGACTTGTAGTAATTGTGAATCCTCATTAGATGAAAGTAGGGATGAAGTTAAAAAGAAAGGTAAGGCAGGGCTGCTCATCATCTCCATTGAGATTTAATGTGCATATTGAGAAGGCATTTAGTAAGATCAAGGAAAAGATGAGAGTGTAAGAAGTCAAGGAGAAAGGTTAAGAATGTTATGATTTTCAGATGGTATACTGGAGGAAAAGGGAAAGAAGAAGACAATTCAGGGATACTAGCCAATCTGGAGAAGGGTATGAGTAGTAAAATCTCAAGATAAACAATATTAAAACTAAGGTAATAGTCTGTAGTTTCAGTATGGAAGACAGTCTCAAAGTTAGACAAAGGAAAGACACACTGAAACAAGTGGAAGAGTTTTACTATTTACAGAGCAGGATCACCAGAAATGGAAGAAAAAATGAATGATAAATAAGAAAAATAGGTTCAATAGTTTCAGCCTCAACTTTGTGGAAGTTCATTTTAATAAATGAAAAATAGGAATGATGAAGAAGGCTTTCCAGCATAAAAAGAATATGAGGAAGCAATTTGTTAAGAGTTGCATATGGAGTCTTACTTTTCTTTGGATGTGGGACTTTAATGATAGCAACAGCAGAGAGTTGACTGGAGGGGATGGAAATGTGGTGCTACAGATTCATGCTAGAAATATAATGGATACACAGAGCAATAAATTAATGAAGAAGTGCTTTGAAGAATGTGTGAAGAGAGAAGACTAGAGAGGGAACTTAAAAGAAGGGGGAATTTAAGGCAAGGGCCTGTTGTATGATAGTTTATTGAATATCATAACAGAAGGGAGTATGGAGAGAAAGACTTACAGAGGGAGGCCAAGGATGAACAACAAGAAGTGGGTAATGAGCAATGTAGGTGTAGGTGCAAAGAGATAAGAGGGATTGAAAGGATTAATGGGAATCATGATAGCCTGGAGAGCTACCACAAACCAATCCTCAGACTGCAAAGCCATGATGATAATTGCCTTAGAAGTTGTATTAGTTGAAATTAGAGGCTAAACCACAATCAGAAGATGGAATTTATAATTATTTATACAAAATTATTTTGAAATTTAAAAGTATAAACAAAAATCTCTTTGATTTGATCCCCCAGGACATACACAGGGTGATCAATTTTCACCCTGTCCCATGCTTCCAATATCAGTGCAGGGATTAAGACATAAAATAACTTATAATGGGATACTTTGGATTAATGCATGGCAAATCTTAAGGTCAGAAAGAACTCTAAGTCACATTAAAACAAAACGGAAAGAAATTATGGAAAAAACTAAATAATATTAAATTATACCACCATGATATAAAAATATGACAACCATTTGATTAGAAAATTACCGATTAAATATTAATACTTAATTTTAAACAATCGCAAAGACCACAATGATGGGGTAACTTTTGAGTATCATGGGCAAATACTGGCAATGCCATTTGGTTGGAATGAAACATTGCAGAGGAATAAAACTAATATGTAATGCAGTATTCTGATATGGCACGATACAAAAATCATAAACAACTAAATATCATAAAAATATGGGACCTCCTCCCATTACATTAGACATGATAATAAATGTATGTACTAAGACAGAGAAATGAAAATATGTTTTAGTGTATGTGAGCACCTACATGAAACAAGTTCACTAAACATCAAAGTCAAACACAATATGACATAATCAAAATCAAAATACAGGCAAAATGGAATAGTAATTAAATCTAAAGAAAATTGAGGAAAAATGGAGACCCACACAGTTATATGTTCAAAAAATTTCCAAAAATTAACAAGTTAAATATTCAATTATTGAATGATGAAGTCAATACATCGACTAATACCTACAACAAATTATCTCCTCCCCCTTCATCCTCTCAGGGGGTTAATGTACTTGGTGGGCAGTTCATATACAGCTTTGTGAACAAATTCACATAACTGAGCTAGTGGCACATGAAAAATTACTACCAATATTTAACCTCTCCTAAGTTCTACATGTATATGAGTACATACATGGAAGTGAGCTTTACTCTCCAAGTGGAATCAGAATAGATACAAGAGAGAGTAACATTTTTATCATACTGTACATGATGATTCTTATGATTATATTTTTACCATCACTTGCAAACCATACATATTCACCAGAAAGAATTAATACTTTGGTATAACCACATAAATATTTTAAAACCAATAATTGCCCACAAACAAAATGACAAAGCAGCTATGCTTTATTCGCTAGGTACATATTTTCTTCTCAAACCAGGGAGAGCGAGAATTTTCAAGAACCTGTTCTTTAACCTCTCTCATACTATTTGAGTGGGGAAGACTGACTCAGTTCACAATCACAATGTAAAAATACTTTTCTCAGTATTTTACCACAATGACAATGTGAGGAAGTAAGACCCATGTTTTACCTAAATCCATGTATACACAACATTATTGTAACCAGAGAGCAGTTAAAATGAAAATGATCGATGTTCTAAATCTCTCATTCCTATATCTACCAATGTATTTTCTTAATTTCGTAACCAGTCAGTCCAGGGCAACATCATCATATTTGGAAGAAACTTGGTCCATAGAAATGGAATGTACAATATTTAGGAGGTTATGTAGCTTACAACTGTTAAACATCATGATTACCTTTTTTTACAAGTAGAATGCAATCCTTTCTAGTTGAAACATTTTGGCAATTCAAAAGTGGACGTTCATTTAATTTCATCAAGTAGATTCCTTTTTTAACCCAATGAAATAATAATAGTTCACTCCAATAACAATCCAACTGAAATATCCGGGTAACTTGTGTTAAACATGCAAATTAAAGAATAAGTTTAACAAAAACCTCAGATTTCATTACATACAAAAACAAGAAAGACCACAGTTTGATCTCCACTTATCATTTCAAGTTTAAAACAAAATGAGATTCTCGATTGCCTTACATGTATATACTTAACTTCCTGAAAATTAGATGACAAATTAACATGTTTTAATTAATGGAAGTTTCTTCAAATTTATTAGCACTGGAATTACATACATTATGAGCCTAAGACAAAAGCTTGTTTTAAATTTGTACCATTTCGGCTGGAAGGGCAAAAGCCACACTTTCTGGCAATGACTGAGGTCAATCCATAGACGATAATTTCCCTATGATCTTAAAAATAGATTCAGGATAGTTCTCATACATATTTAAACAAGCAAAACTAACATTTTCTTTAGAGTTGAATCGCCAAAAGAAATAAATTCTGAGTATTCAAAATTACAAGTAAAATGTTGCTAGGTTTTTCCGCAAAATACGCTGTAGTGAATTATCATTGAGGAAAGCAAGTGAGGAACAAAATTTATGAAATTAAGGCTAATGATCTAATCTAATTAAAATTGTGTTTCCAAATACAACACATATCTCAATTATTATTATAATCCAACCTGATAGGTATCACGCCCCATTTAGTCAACCGATATGTAGCAATGTTAATGCCTCTTGAATACGGAGTTTTTTCCATCATTTAAAATGTTACTTTCAAAGGAAGAACATGTGATCCACGTATATTAACTAAACGACAGCACGACGAACACTTCAATTACAATTTTCAGCGGGTTTTCTGACGATCGCATGCCTTTCATTCCCGTCTATGCTGCAGAGTTTAAAGAAGACTTCAGAGATGGCGGGAGCTATACTTCGCCTGTCTAATCCTTTCAAACTACTCCTACGAAGTTCTTCAGCCAATCGCAAAGTTCTCTCCGAAGTTCTTCGTCCAATGGAATCGCACTGTTTCATAGCATTCCATAAAGGAAGGAGCCGAATTGTAATGGCATCGTGAGCTCCGGTTGTGAATCATTCTAGTGCTGTGTAGTGAAACTTGTATGTGACATACCATTGTGGTCTCCTCAAGATGAAAACTGCGTAACCTAAGTGTTGGGGGAGGCTGCCTTTTATTCATTATTGGTGAGTTTTGTTCATCACTTTTTACTATAGTGCGAGCAATTTTTGTGCCGTAATATTATTTTTCCCGACGGATTTTTCTCATTAACCTTTCTGAAGAGCAAGCATTTTTAATGAAATCCCTATTCAATCAAGCGTACCGGAATCATAAATTTATGGTGGTCCCTTAATATAAGATGAGAGATTTTATTTGCCAAATATTATGTATTTTTAATGGATTGAAGGAACATGGGGAGACCCCCGTGCTTGCTTCTGGGCTTAGTATACAGCAGCGCGCAAATGTTGTTTTGGTCCGCTTATGTGAACGCTTGTTCCTTTGGCGCCCAGCTTCTTTTTAATACCGTTTTGACCTTCTAGTGTTGTTAAGTGTTCCCACTCCTCCTATTTGTTCGTTGGCATTTTCTGGGGGTGTTCTATCTCACTTGGTGTTGTTTTGGTGACAGGGTTTGGAAATAGCTGAAATATGACAATGTTATTCATTTGATTGGGAATTAAGTCTGGTTGGCCCTAAGTGCGTGTTATTCCCCCTTTAGAAATCTTTATCATTATTTTAGTGCGGACTTAATGAAAACTGTTTACCTTGTGTTGGGGTTCGGGCTGTTATTACACCTGTGGCCTTCTTCAGTAACAGTTCCATTAAAGATTGCTATGCTGCGCACGTTGCAGGATCGATTCATGTTGATTGCAGCACGAATCGGAGCACGAAAACAATTACAAGAATTTCGGGCGACAGATATGCGTGATTAAGCCTCGTTATGGATCCTATTTCAGTTCAGGGTGTCAGGGTCAAGGTCGGGTTTGTTTCCGTCGAGAGAAGGAAACAGATCTTTGATTCACCTGTCTGAAACGGAAACTTTAAATATAGCGGGTACATGCCTAAACTCTCAACTCAGTCGATGTGATGTTTTCATCTGGAAGTGAATTTCTGCAGTTTAAATTGGATGTCACTCAGGCGCGTTGTCGTGGAATATTTTTAGATCGCGTCTATAAGAGTTACTTCGTGGTACGATGCTGAGGGGGGTGGTGAGGCATCAGAAACCAACCATGTGAATTAACAAATAGGACAATTTGCTGTCACAGCTCAAACTGCACAATGATAGCAAGCGGTGCTAAGGCATGGTGTCCTTTCCCCAAAGCTACAACATATTTTACGAGTTCTTGTGGTCATCTTAAAGAGATTCGTTCAGACCGTATGACGAAACTTATGACTAGTTCTCGAACGTGTAGTGGAGCAAGAAGTAGGAGATCAAGGTTTTTCTGGTTTTAAAACAATAGTTAATTGATTATTTGTCGAAATTAGATTTTCACTGAGTGAATGAGTGCTATTTAAATCATTTTACATCGTACTGTGAAACGCTTGTTGATAATTAAAATGAGCATTTCTGTAAAATAGCTTATTGATTTCGTACAAAAATACGGACTATCTTTGAGTATAGGACAGTTTTATTTACGCTCCAATGACTAAAGTTTACATCAAAAGATTGATAAGTGTTATAAGTTAGTGTTTATAAGCACTTACCTCTTCTTCGCAATGAGGATTTCCTCCGCGTACTGGTTTTGTCAATAAATTAGGTTTTGTTGCAACTGACGGGGATTTTAAAGATAATTAGAAAAGTATACGAAAGACATATATATTTATATTTCCAGTTAATGCTTTTTGAAAATTTTCAATGAAGTTTTGCCTAAAGTTTAAAAAAATATATTTTGGACACATCTATGGCCTGGCCAGGAATCTCCTTTCTTGAACGCAACTCAACTGTCCTAGAGAAAGGATTTTTGGAGAATATGCGTATACTAACCTTATATTTAGAGCATTGCAAAAATCAAGTGCATTCCTCGTTAATTCTTCCAATAGTACCTTTTACCTGGAAATAACCTTTTTTAGCTTTTTCGTTGCATCGGTAGCGTCCGTAATCCCTTCATAGAGCAATTAAAATATTATGTTGCTTTGGTAAGGGCGTTTTCAAGGAATCTAAGGAAGGGAGGAGGAGTGAAAGGAAAATAAAAATGAAGCGTAAAGCCTGCTCCACCGAGTCGCGACAGGAATCCTTGGAACCAGCCGGTCACCAAACCACCTGGGTCCAGCTAACTAACACATACGAAAATCCTCCTTTTCGCAAATATTCTCTTTGTGAAAAGTTGCCGCCCCATTCTAAGAATATGCACCCTGCCACTGTTTGTGAGCCTGCCCACCTCATGTCTTTCCCTGAGGCAATTACCGTATTAGTTTCTCGTCGCCGACCCTGCTTCCGCCCGCTTTTACGTAGCACAATTCTCGTGCTCACCTACCGTCTGATTCCTTAGTTCACGTCAGTTGTGCAAATTGCAAAGAATAAGAATAATCCTTTCAGCAACAGAAGAAAATCTCTGTTGATTTGCCGAACGAAAATTTTTAAAAATATTAAGTTTTGTGCCATGGAGCATGTCAGCGGTGATGATACAACTTACTGATCGCTGATTAATGTAATGTGCAATAAATAGCATTTCAAAGGTAGGAGGTGAAAGTATGGTTCCGTTATTGATTCTTTCTTTCACTGTAGGGTGAGAACACTGGCAGCGGAAAAGAATGACAGGAATTATATGCACGTGATTATAGGGGCAAAATCTAAATTATTTAAGTCATATTTGGTTTTTCGAAAAAGTGAAATTGTGCCCCTTCGTATGGTTTTGTACTTTTATTAAGCCATTGCAACTGTACATAAATAGGTTCATATGCGTATTTGGTCGATATTCTCAATAATAGTCGTTCCCATTCAGGCGTATTCAATATAATTCTCGTATATCTGTGAAAGAAGTGGAGTGTAAGCCCATTATGACTCGTATCGTTGGACTATTCTGAAGAAATTAATCGACTGAACTTTTTTCAAATTGAACATTGTTAAGTCCTTCTGACATGAAATTTATCCGTTTTGGTTCTACTAGGCACGCTGATTAATAAATTCGGTAGGGGGTTAGTCAACGCCACGTTCTTTAAAATATTCATCAGTAAACTAATGACGGGCTAGGTGTTCATACTAGCTAGCTCCTGTGAGCCATGCGTGTAATTTTCTGTTTGGCTTTGAGGCTGCGTCCAATACGAGTGGAGGTTATTGGCAAAGGACTGCATCTATGCCATTTGTTCGAGAACTCTTCGGTCATAATTGAAATTATTATCGTGAAAATCTCTCCAACTATTCCAACGGTAGGATTGATACGCATGGGTTTATAAGGCTAAAATGCCTCGTGTAAAGTTTCCATTTAGCAATTTTTAGTATCGTAAAATCATTTTGTGATTACTAGCCTTACATCAAATTACAATCTATTAACACGAAGATATATTTCATACGAGATTCATCGTCATGTATACGCAAGTTTTTACTGTACATCCTTAGATGTTTATTAAGGATTAAAGAAAAGCAATTTTAATTCAATTAAAAGATCTTAATTCTTAATTATCGGTGTTCACTAAATTCTAGATTATGGTGGTGAGGCGAAAGAGGAGGCCGATGACAAACAATCAAAATTGACGTTTTAATAATTTAGTTGCACACAACGTAGCAATTAACTTCCCGATCATTGGAGTTTCTGGGCTGGGTGGAATTAAAAAATAAATTCCTTTCGTGTTGGTAGATTTCGAATACATTATAAATTTTTAAAAATTATATCCACAAATATATCAATTTAATTCATTCAGCTTTCAAAATGCTTGACAAATTATATGTCAATAATATTGAAATTGCCAACATTGTTTTGGTTGTCTCCTTCAGTGAAGTGGTGGGAATCCGCCGGGGCTTGGTAAAATAACTAATAAATACGAGATAAGTTTTTTTTAATATCCATAATATTTTTATGTATTACGAGCTCTAGGTGTCATTCAGTCCTCTCTGTAAGGCACTGGGCCTGTTGGCAACTGGGCCAGCGAATGACTTCAGGGGGTTTTTGACATGTACTTGTAACTTTTATAAACTTTCTCCCGTTGTTGCAATCAGTTTTGTGCCTGGAGTTCGGCGATCGTCACAATCGAGCGCAGAGAAAAATATTTTTTAAGATGCTCATGGAGGTGTTATGAATTTTAAAATAATGCGAGTTGTGAAAGAATTGCAACGAAACAACTGAGAGTATTTGATACAATGAATTTTATTAATTTTTAAATCGTTGTTATGAACTAGAATCATTCATAAATAATATTTTCCGGCGAAATGCGTGCACATTTTCTGTGAGCTCTCAGATACTGCTTCACTTCGCGGCCATTCTTGAGATTCCATTCGAAGTGCGCATCCCTCTCCACACAAAAAAAAACTTTTGGAATGCGACTAGTAGTTATCGGTGGACTGTAATTGAGGTTTAATTCGATATTTCAATCGTATTTCCACGAGTGTGTTACTTTTTATTTCTCGAATTCCAGAGATCATATTTGCTAAAAAAAAATGGAGTGAAATATCCAAACAATTTTACCATAGGACTATTGAATGGTCTGTAAATTCCATTTCAAGTGGAGAAGGCAATACATGGAATTACTTATTTTCCGTACACGTTGACAGAAATATGACATACTGGACTTTTTTGCCCACGTTTTGAGTTTAACTGGTGATTGAGCGAGTGGCAATAAATTCCGCTGAAAACCCATTTCTCAAGCAGATTCGTAAGTTCGAGTTTCATTAAGATTCCTTCTAAAAATGTTTCAAATAACGCATTGGTATCAAAAGAGATGGAACATAATAGGTCGATTATTAGTTGCTTTCTATAGTTGTGATTTTTCTATAATTAGATAATCCTCGTCCCCCCAATCTAGTGTACATTCGCAAAAATAAAAAGGAAGCAAATAGTAATAGAAAAAGAGCTAAATTGAATGTATTCGTGTTCAGATTTATAGAAAGAATAAGTTACTGCGCTAAAATAATAGTTATTACCTCGCGGGATTCTAATCCCCAGCAGACTCTAACATAAGGGCAGTTTTGGTTAAAACGTTGTCATTCCATTAGGCAACGTAAGTAATTCATTTAAAGGTACGCCGTCTGTCTTTGGGTGAAATTTGTTGACCAGGCCTGCATACTCGGCAGCTGACTCATAGCACGATGAACACGGTAATTTCTGGGTATTCCATAGGTACCAAGGAGTGAGAGGAAGAGTTGGAATATTTTAAAGTCAGCCAAAATAGAGCAGAAAGAAGTTCAGTGAAACAATTTTTCTCTTGCGTTTATAACTCTTAACTCATTGGATGCTCGAAATACATTTTTAGCCCGATAGGACCTCTACCAGTTCATAATTGTAGTCTCTCTTCGGTGTTTATTTTTTAGGACATACTTACGCATCTACATTCGTACTTTATTTGGATAATTACTCTGTCATACTATAGATTTTGTGCGGACATTGCGATAGTCGAAGGAGTTAATTGTGGCAATATGATTGTTGTGCAAACTACGTCGAATATTGTGAAGTAAATATGAAGACGTGGTATTGTAAAGAGTAGACTAATGACTAACCAAAAAGAAGGGAATTTGCGATGTGTTTTCGAAATATCCATAGTTTAAATTTTTCAATGTTTATGAGTTAACATTCGACGAGCAAGCCCATGATAAATCTGATTGCATTAGTTGAAAACCGCCCAAATAGTCAGTTCAGGCTTGTTGAATTTGTGGAAAAGTATTGGTAATATACCGCGCCACAGTTTAATTCCAAGTTGAAAATGACTTTTAAAACCATATCCAACATCTAATGAAATGTTGTGTGGGAAATTAAAAGTCACTGTTAGTTTTAACTTGCTCATGGAAGTAGAATTAACGCCTGTAGTTTAGAGTTCATAAAATAGCGTCCTTTCGAAAAAAACAAAGGAAAGAGTAATGATTCTCAAGGTTTAGTATTTAAAAAGATATGCTCGTTAATAAAAATCAAAAATGTTTTATAGGGATACGGCATGTATGCGAAAATGTTAATCTTAATAATTGATCTCGGTGGCTAAACTTGTATTCTCGGCCAGAGATATCTGTGTGGTGTGTGTGCATCCATGGCGATAGAATACACCAAATATTTCGACATTGAGGTTCAATCGAAATAAATATCGAGATAAAGAGAGTAAGGGGAAGGTGTATTTATTGTCAGTTATGATGAATTGCAGGCTGCCGACCACCTGGAAATCGTCATGACATAAATTTGTCAAAGCATAGGTTAAGAAAATGCAATTTCTTCCAATCACATCGCAATGCTGGTTAATGGATACGCTTGCGGCATTCACTCGCCACTGAGTGAGCTCGGATGCTCGGAATTGGATGAGAATGTTATGACTCAGTCTTTCCGTAGGTGGCTGCTCAATTTTGAGAACCGTGGAACAAATGTAATTGTGTATCCGTAAATTTCGGTGGTCCATCCGTTATTTTTGTCCAAATGAATGGCTGAACATAATTAGTTTTAATTTCCTGTCGTGAAGGAATCGTGAAGTTTACTTTCAAAGGTTCTAAGAAATACTGTTTCGAATTGGTTAATTCATATCGACTCTTTTTTTTCTTATTTTTTTCGGGAGCGAATGCGCCCATCCAGAAAATTGGCGGCGACAGCGATGGCACCACGATAGCGCAACGGTCTGCCGAAGATTATAATCTCATTTTTAACGTTTAATTTCTCTCAAATTGAGTTATCATCTCACATCTTTCGACTCGGCTGCCACATACGTAAACTCTTAGGCCCATTTAGTCCACATGTGGTAGCGATTCCGAGAAGTTATTGGCGTGTAAGATATGCGATATTCATTTCAGTGTTAAAGCTCTTTCAACAGGTATTTTAAAAGTTTCGGTATTTTCTTGGCTTTTCATGGAAGAGTGTTCTTGGAAATGAGCGTTAGAGTTGTCTCGCTTGATTCAGTAATGCTCGCTGGGAAATAAATATATGTGTGTGTGTGTATATATATATATATATATATATATATATATATATATATATATATAAACTATTCCATGCTAGGATATCTTGCGATAAGTTGCATAGATAATCGCGGAAACTTGGTCGGACGCAAGGGCTGTTTCGTATTTTTCGCCGAAGAGTTAACTATTCGTTACGATACCAATGTAAGCCTCCGTTCACCGTCTGCATCGTCTTATTTTATCTCTTAATTGGAAACTTCTGATCCTGGTCCGTTCTTACGTCAACTGTGGTCGTCCCTGTATTGTCCATTCGTGTGCACCTGACTACCACTCTGCACCACTTGGTTCATGTTGCATCAACTTACTAGAGAGTAATGCCCAGGCTGAAACGTTGTGAAGGATTAATGCTTACTAAATTTTAGGAAAGCCATGCATTTTTACATCCATTTCAAAGATAATGTGCTATTTACAACGATTAAAAACTCTCCTTTGTGTAAATGCTGTAAAGTTGAGCAGTATTAAACTTTGAAAAACGTAAATGAATATGAATCCACTGATTATTGTTCGCGCATATCGTGTTACTGCCTTGTAAAAAAAATAAAAAATAATTAGTTCTACTTAAATGCATGCTCCTCCACTAACCTTATGTGTTTTGTTATAATAACCCATTCTTTCCGAATGACCTCATTCGTGTTCTGTTCATCTGTTTTTAAGTTTCCCTTTCAGTCCCTCTTCCCTCCCGGCGGGGGGAAATTCCTGCTACCTGCAACGTTGGGTCGAATTCCCTTCCTTTTACTGTCTCTTTGGGGGGTTGAGTGTTTTGTGGTGCATTTTCATGTGGTAGTGATGTTTCACATTCTTGCTTGTTGTGTCCTGGCTTGCGTGTTTTAGGATGGCTTTCGTGCTGTATCCTGGGGTGCAGTTTTTTGTTGTTTGGCGGTGTATGTGTTTGCATGAGTATTGGATGGAGGGAGTTTTGCATGAGTGTGTGCGCTGCTGGGGTGTAATTTTCCGTGTTGTTTTTTGCATGTGGTATTTTTCGTTTTTACGGTTGGTGACCTAACACCCCCCGCCACACGCCCTTGCGGCGGCTTGCGGGGTATTATGTAGATGTAGATGTAGATGTAGTTTATCTCCCCACCAGGAAAACCACTGTTTTAGCCCCTCAGTAATGTCAAGTGTATATCTACACATGAATATTATTTCAAGGACATGGCCATTTAATTAAATGTTTTATGAAGGTAATATTTTCGATAACTAGGTGTATTTATTTCCATTATTACGTTGACATCACAGTCACTTCTGAAATGATATCTAGATAAGCCATTTTTGGAGTGTAGCTATAATTGAGAAGGGGAAGCAGCATATTTTGAATATCAAAGACCTTAAGAGGTATGGCAGCCTTTGTGCTGATTGGGAAGACCGCCATAGTTCGTGTTGTTCTCCCATAGCTCTAACTTAAAACTTAGGAAGCTTTCGGTTCAAATTTCATACGGAGTGTTTGCCTCTTGCGGTTGTGAAACGTGGGTTATATCGCCTGCAGATAGGAGTTGGGAAGTTGTAGAGGATTGGTACCACAGGATAACGCCGAATTGGACCGGAAAAACATCCTCTCGAGATTCTATAGTTCAGAGGGGGCAGGGGAGTCACTTGGTATAGCTAAGTCACTCTGATAGATCAGTGCTATTCCCCGATGCAAATTAATAATCAAACGGTTGGTATTATTTTTTCAAGTTTAATGGAAAGGTTCCATGGAGAAAAATACGACTGAAGCTTTCCAATACATACGTTTTGACTTTTGGGTTTGGCAATGATGTACGCGATAATTGTGATCCAGATGGTATATAAAACATTATTGAAAGGAAAGCTACAGTCGTGTTATTATATTAAATAAATTTTGAAACATTCAAGGAATATCGTGGGAGACTGTTTTTAAAATTATTAGGTATGCATAAAAAATCGTGGATAAGGTGTATGTTATGTTATCCTATTTTAAAGTGGGTCGGATTATTATCGATTTTTCCGTTTATTCCTTGCCTTGATTCATCATATTGCTTTCTTACGAACGCAAATTCGTATTCAAATAACTTCCGTTTATTTGGTTGCTTAAGATTTGTTAAAGTCGGTGTTCCCCTTCAAAAGATATCTTCCAACGAAAATTCGATTTCTTTCTGAGGATGTCGCCATTACATTCAAGCTATCGGAGTCTGCTGAGCCGGTTACACTGAGATCGAGAAACCTCAGAGGCGCCTCCTGGCCTCCAGGGACCAGGTAGCGCGAGTGGGCGGCACAACGGAGCCCACTCTTTGAGATCGTCGTTCGAAGGAAAAGGCGTTGCGCATCAGAGTATTCGGTCGACCAACTGTAAATTTAGTTCATGGATTATAAATGACTCTCATATTCAATAACTTCGTTCGGGTCACTTTCCAATAAAAGTAGTGTCATATCAAGTGGTCCATTTATTTACTAAAATTAATGAACTCTTTTGTTAATGTTACTGGCTACCGTAGGAGAATGGCCGATGCACTTTAAAACTAATTGTATTAATGTAGTAGTTCGGAGATATTAAATAATATTTTTGCGCTTGGCAGTTAAAAAGCGTCGATCAAGTTTTGTAAACTTAGTTATGCATGTACCTCTTCACTTTTATTGACTTGACTAATTTCATTTTACCCCTTTGCCATTCACTTAATATTTAATGACGCCATTATTTTATTATTGCCTCCTGGAAATGTTTTTATGGCTTCTGGAGGTTTACGAGGTTTCTTTTAACTTTTCTTGCTTTTCTTAAGTGTTCGCGGTTAATGGCCAACAGTTTTCACGGCCGAAGATATTCGTATGAATGTATGATGGGTAGGTTGTGACATATACATAGATGAAAAAAGTATGGATGTAAAATCAATGCCATAGTACGAAAATGGTTGAAATTTTTTTCATCATGAAATTACCATTCATCATTAGAAGCTCATTCAAGCCTCATAGCTTGAAACACGATTCAAGCTTATAGCTTAGTTTCTTGCCATTGCATGGTGAAGTATCCACTGGCTGGACTATCTACACTACCTGTTTAAACAAGGCATGAGATTGATCATTTCCCAGTGTAAATCCATCGTTTGGGCGTGACAGAGTGTCATCTTGATGTAAGGATTTCTCTAAACAAATTAAGTGCTAACAGGCAATGCAATTGAGAATCGTTCGAATAGTCAACACCCGTAATGCAACTATTTTTTATGAATCCTCAAGTATCATGAGAAACTACTTAATAAAATATTTAAGTTACTACACCTCCATAAAATAAGTATTTTTACCAAGACATTTGAAACCGGTTTCGGGGACTCAATTTAATAATAATAATAATGATCTAAATATCTTTGCTGTGTAACCATTCTAAAAATCTCTTTAATCATCTCCACCCGTAAAACTATTCCAGGTACGCTTCAAAAAGCATTTTTTCCTTCTTTCATGTAAATTAACGTAGTCTGATTGGTTTAACATTGCTGTCACACTCGCGTCCCATTTTCGCCCAACGTCGATCTTACGTTCTATCTAATTTGGATCCCAGGTTCAGACTCCTAATTCGGTAATCGGTACGACAAGAGGCTTGTTATTAATTTCTTCGTTTCGAATGCACCTTTTCCTGACGATTAATGTTTTACATACACTACAATTATGATAACGTGACCGATTTACTGGGAAATTAATTCCCATGTAGATTCGTTGATCCGGATGATGGAATCGGTTGAAACGGTAATTTGCTGTTTCGACGTCGGTGATTGAAACCAGATCAGCGGTCAGCACATTTTTTTCCATCCGAAGGGCATGGGTGCATGTGACGGGTAAGTTTATAAATTTAGCACATTTGTACAGTGAATGGGCGCATCTGCCGATGAATTTAAACGCCATGAGTATTTGGAAGGATCGTGGCTCGTGTGGCGACAACCAGCACTGGTCCAAGGGGCGCATAGTTAAGCGCCTTACCCATCCGGGCACGAAGCACCCTCCACATAACCTCTCAGTTTAGCTTGCAGTACTCGCTGCCTCCCTTTCTCTCTCTCGCCCCCCCCATTTACACCGGGCGTCAACCCCGATCCCCGGCGTGGGAGGCCGACGTTCTTTGAGCCAACCCGATACCCTATGGGGGTCGCCGCGGGATTTATGTGGGAGATGGTATCCGTCCCCCCCCCAATCCAAACCGTCCCTATTTTGGCTTCCTCAGTGTCCTATCTCTCTGTCGAGGGGGACGTGTGTGCAACCGGGGATGGGTGGTCCGACCGATGGGTGTGGGTTTCAATTGGAAGCGTGCGTCGCGCAAGGGAGAGAGACGCCAGGGTATCGGTCTCGGGGCACTCGTGCCCCTTTTTGTTCCCCGAATGCCATCCGCACTATCGGGTGTCACCAGGGCCAAGCATCCGGAAAGAGGTGTCGTTTAACGGATCTGTACAGGAACTACTACTGTTTTAGGGATGCTCGTCAGCTTTTACTTAAGTATTCTTCGGGAGGTTTTCCTGGTGTGCGCGTAAAAAGTGACCATAATGTGTGAGGTTAAGCTCTTGTACGAGAAACCGTTCTTCGGGAACGGAGTTGGATAATTTTATTTCCCTAATGGTCATGTTACATGGTTTTGGGCCCTATGGGTTTCAGTGATTCATTACCTTAGGGAAATAAATCTATAATATATTAATGAATGTTGGGAAAGCACCGAGATACCACTCACTCTTTGGCCCTCCACGTGAAAAGCTAGCCAGCCCAACCCCTCGCTAATTCGAGTTCTACGTCTCCTAATAAGAATATTTCTGGCGCTGGAAAATTATAGCTTCGACCGTAGTAATTACTAAAATAATTTTTCAGGAAAAGAGTGGCGATTCCTGACAATGGATACGTATTAAAACAATCCATATGAGTAATATCGTGGGTGTGTTTTATCCTCTTTCTCCTCATTGTGAACTACGGGTCTGAAGCCGTGCCTAAGCATCTGTTCTCTATTAAAAAACCGAATGTGAGTTCTGTGAGTGTTACTGATTCCAGTTAGTTATAACAATTCTTATAACATTTTATTACTCCCTCCTCCACAGTAAGCTAAATGGCAATATTGCTGGTCATGTGCAACTCAAATCGGCATTTTTGGAAGGGTCAGGTGGGGCTGAGCCCCTGAGTAGTTTCCCTTCTCTCTCAGGCTGAATGGATGACAGGAGGCACGCCCCTCCTGCCCCGGTTGTGTGCTCACACGCGCCATAGTCTCGGGGTGAGGTTAGTATGTGACCACCCCAAACAAACCCTCGGCATTGCAAACAAAACGGTGGTCATCCACTCGTAATTGGTTTTCTAAAGCAAACCACTACACGTGGATTTTTGTCGGTGGTGTTCCGACGGCTACATGTTTTTTTAAAGAATTTATGAATTAAGTTTATGAAGCGTTCGGAAAAGAATGGCAGTGTGTATCGACATGCCTATATCGAAATGTCGGATTGTTTAATCTTGGTTATTATGTAATACCGAGTTTTGTCAGGCAGAACAAAGGCGTAGATTTATTGGCGCAGGAATATGCGTGTCCATTTTTAACCTGGAGATTCGGTCTACCGATTTACATGTAGATGTTTAAACATTCTGTTTGTTTTAAAAGTAATCTTTACTGCCGTTTTATTTCGTATATCCTCGGTCTGGCTTGTTCCTTTTGCGACTGGAGGAGATTCCCTCTAGCTCTTCTTTATCGCTTTGCCTATTCTTAAAATGTTTGTAAATGTAGGAAATGTATTTTACTTTGTATAATTTATAAATTTGCCCTAGTATCCATTTAGGCGTTACTAATGTGGAGTAACTTCTTTTTTCAGTTCATTTACGTGCCGCCTGATAAGTGAAATAATGGTTCTTTAAAGCTGGTTCATATATTCTTTTGATGTATTTTGTTGGTTTTGGAGGATTGGAGTGCAAGTCCAAGATAGGTGTACGTACAAATCTAGGTGACAATACTTTTAGGCCTCCAGTCGGTACTAATCTTGTACTCATAGTTTTGCCTTAATTTCGGCACTGATGAGATCATGCTTCCATCAGTAATCTAACAGGGAGAATGGAGCTCGTTTACTAAGCGGGTATTACGGTTTTTGTTGGCCATATTTTTAAAATGTGAAGGAAGAGGCTAATGCTCCACCATGGCTGTTTTCGTGTAAATCCGTTTATTGGCCTACTGTCATTGCTCTCTCTAAGATTTCTTCCGGTTATACCTGATGATTGAGTTTCTGCTGCGGTGTGTGACTGGTGAATTCTTCTTCTGTTTCAGCTCACTTTTGCAAAGAATATTTATTGCAGTAGCATACCGAGTTATGGTAGTACCATGTCACTGAGTGTGCCGAGCCAGTGTGTATTGCCATGGCACTACACACTGCTGTGCTCCTAACCTCCAACTAAAACGACAAAAATATCTTTCAACCTCACGAAATAAGACAATTAATTAATTTTTTAGCCCTGCATACTTTCTACCTCACGTAATTCCGCCCAAAATGCTTTTTCTTTTCCTCCCTATACCTCGCTTACCCGGCATATATCCCTCTGTCATCGTCTTAAGAATCCAATTGCATTGGGTCTAAGTATCTCCTCCATTCACACGTGTGTTTTTTAAATTTCTCTCAACAGCCCTCTCTCTCTCTTCCATTGCCAAGAATAGAACTTCGGTTGTATTCCTTACCGTGCATTTTATTTTCTTCGTTTTTACAAACTATTTGTGAGAGTAATACACCCCGTCCTAACTCCTCTAATACGTCTATTTCATTTCATTCTTCAATTAAAGGAAAGTTTTAATTTTGAATGCAATTATTAATTTTTAATTGGACAAAATCAACGTTCGATAACTTCCCCAGAAAGTATTCGGTGACACTGTAGCTTTGGGATATCAGTGAGATCGTAAATAGGGGTTCGTATTACTACTAAACATTTTCATGGTATCAAGAAGTAGGAACAGTTTTCAAAGGAATATATTAATTCAATGTGTTCAATGAGCAATACGTCATCGAGTAAGTTGGAAGAAGACGTCTAATTATAAGATATTTATTTCGGTGACATACTGCCCGCATTCCAGAAGAGTCGCCCATAAAACCGTACCGTATTAAGTACGGGTCAGACGATGCGACTTTTATTCAGATATGTCCATAAAGTTTCGCCCTCGAAGTCGCTCGTAAGATTTTTTGGATGATATGGGGAGGAACTAAAAAAGGTTTATTCATGCCAAAGGAGAGCACGATGCTGCTGACCTACAGAGAAAATTTAAGGGTGTTCTCCACGCGAATCAATGCATATGCCACTGACCAGAGCCCATGCGGCGACGGTTCACGATGTGGAATCGAGCTACCATTAGCTATCAATACGAAGCTCAGTTTGCGCCAAGGCTCAATTCAAACTTATTTTTCGGTACAAACTTAATTTCTTTTCCTTACCGTCGTATTGTTAGCTTTTCATTCTGTCCGGCCCCGGTTGTGGGTAATGTCCTCGTTTGCCAACCCAAGGGTCGCGGGTTCGATTCCCGCCTGGGTGGGTTTTCCTCCACCTGGGGCTTGGGTGTTCCTAATCATGTCCATTGTTATCTCTATTAACAGTCCAATGTAAAAGGCCAAAAAGTGCTGTTTTCGGACGAAGAATGAATAAATAAATGAATTTTAGTATTGCTAAGGTCACCCGAAACTTACTAAGGGAGCTAGTGTAGATGGTCTTAGTAAAACTCAAGATATATTTAGTCAAAATACTAGACTTGGTGAGCTCATACCTGCACTTGCGCGTATCTTTTCATCATTTTTAATGTTATGAAGATTGACCTCCTTACGAGGTGACTTCTCATCATTCTCCGCGAGTACTACCCTGAAGACTGTATGATATGAGCTCATTTTTTTCTAGCCTATGGGCTAGTGATATCTCTATTCGTAATTAACCATAAACACAGTAATCATCCCGAAGGTCGGTTTGGTAGGTGATGGCTGAGTTCACCCAGTACTAAGCCCGACGGCTTGTGAAATTCACTCATCAGGGTGGGGGGAGGGGCAGTTCCTTTCCCTGTGCCGGATATGGTTTCTCAGGAAGATCTGGTACCCGAAAAATCTTGTAGCTTGGGTGGAGCTGCAGGTGCCCAGAGAGGCTTGCCCGGGAATCCAACCCGGGCCCTCCGTTCAGTAGTCCAACGCTCTACCCTTGGACTACCGGGACCAACTCTTCGTAATTGCGATGGTATTACTTTTGAATCGGCATAGCCTAATTTATTGTGTCCTGAATGCGAAGAAATTTGTTAAATATGAATAAATTACTAGTATACAAGGTTTGTATAAACATTATCGGGAAAAGTTTCGTAAAAATGGATTAATTTCAGATAATGCTACTATGCCTCAAAATTCTTCATAGAACACCCATTGAGCGTCGACACACTTATGCCAGCGGCTTTTATATTACCCGAAGGCTCTCAGGCAGGTGGATTCCGGAAGGTCCTTAAGGGCACGCGTGCAAGCTTCTTTGACAGCTCTTACGGTTCCATGGTGGTGTCCTTAGAGGGAGGATTTCACTTTTGGGAATAGGAAATAGTCTGCGGGTGCCAAGTCGGGGTCTTCTTCAACGCGTTGCAGGTCTTTGCAGGCAGATACTCGACTATGTTCTTGGTCGTCCGTCAAGACCTTCGGGACGAGTTTAGCGCAGTTCTTTCGCATGGCCAAATTTTCAGTTAAAATTCTGTGCACTGTCATCTTATCAATGCCAATACCATCTGCGATCATGTGTACTCTTTACCGACGGTCTGAATTCAGCATTTCACGCTCACATTGCGCGTAGTCGTCGGTTCTTGACGTCGACGGCGGCCCAGCGCGGGGCTCATCCTCCACACTCTCTCGGCCAATCATTGAAGAGCTTGTGCCCCTTGAAAACTGCAGTTTATTACATGATTTTATCCTTGAACACTTGGCGAATCATGCCTAACGTCTGTGTACCCGATTTCCCCAATCCAACACATAATTTGATGGCGCACCGATATTCAGTCGTTCGCTGAATTTTGCGCTTGCACCGAGTCACTCGACAGGGGTCCACTAAAAACACGATCTAGCCTGAACGAACGCTCGCAGGCGATTGGCGCTATTGTATTATTAGTATCAATTTTCTATCGTAAAGACATTCGTCTCTTGTTATTAATATTGCAATTTGAGATAGTAGCTGATAGTGCCTTAAGCTTTCACTACACGTCCGCCATCCGTAGTCGCATTATTGTTAGCTCATTCGTATAATTCTAATCCCTTCAAATCAAAACATATGTACTGAGCATACCAAACTACTATTGGGGTTCAATTTCAAATCGTGCTTGACCAATTTGAAGTAAAGTCAAATCCTGCAACATGCACATGCACACTCTCTCTATATTCGGTTCAAGACTTGCGTTATGCTGTAAATGAAGTCCCAGAATAGGATTCTGGAGCGCGCTGTATTGATATCAAGTCGATTAATTTGTTAATTAAGTTAAATGCCCTTACGAACACTTATTTGTTAGCTGTTGCTTGTTTTGCACTTAGCTGTTGGTTGTTTCTGCATTCTAGTATCTAACTGCAAGAACAAGAATACATGTGAATAGATCTAGTCTGCCTTCTCTTCTATTTATCCAGTCGTTTCAAATGATGGCAGTTATTGGATTTTCTGATTTTTTAATTGATTGCAGGCTATTTGATTAAGATGTCTAGTAACTTTAATGCATCTTACTCCAATATCTGTATCATTGATTTATTTTCTAGGATATTCCATGGAAATATCTTTTAAGATTTACAAATTGGCATTCTAAAGTACTCATTGTTTCATTTCACCACCTACATTTCATAGTTTTCCAATAAAGTGCTTTATAGGTGGAAAGATTATATTTTATAAATTTTCTTGATCGGTTAGTGTTTTATCAAAATTTTCCATTCCCATTACGTATAGTTCAGGTGTGAAGGAAACAATTTCAACTATTTCATTTTGGAGACTTTAAAACAGAGCGACTACTGCCTATAAATGAATAGTTCAGAAAGGGTCTTCTACATTATTTTTCCAGTAATTTCTCAACCTCTTGTGCTCCACACGAATGGAAAGATAGAAAGTATGCATTTATTAGCAATTTCTGGCTCTACTGAAGCTCAAGCTTATACTGAAATGTCACCGTATTCCGGTTATTTTTTCAAACATTTTCATGGGCATTTGAGTGTCTGTCATTGCAGGGTTTTATTTTCAGAAAAGGTACGAAATTGAAATTCGTTATGATATTTAATTAAGTGATATATAATCCACTTCGTCAATGAAAATTATAAGTTATTGACGCCGTGTTTTATTACTCACCCTGGTCGAAGTTCGGATGAAAATACAAATTAGTGTCGGCGACTGCCTTAGATTCTTGACGTCTGATCTGAGTAACTAGGAATATTTGGCACGCCTCTATACACTGCGTGGTCTGTAATAGGTATGCCTTATCGCACGTTTACCAAAAATCATCTCAAATTCATGAAGAGCAGTTGCATTGTAATTTTTTAATACTTTAATTTTAATGCGTATATACTCGTAAATGTTTACGGTTCATTGTTTTACGACATCGTCGAATGCAGCAAACACTTAGATTGAAACGCGTGTTAATAAATAGGAACATCCCTCTCATTAAGAAAAATCATCTGTACAACACTGCAACCTTGACAAGTACAAGTAATGTGGAGTTAAAGATAAGATTTTGTACCGTCCGAAGAATGTTTCAAATTCTGAAATACGAGGGTCATCCGGAAAGTAGTACCCGTTCGTGAAATAAAAAGACAAAAGTAAATATTAACAAACATAAAAAATTTTATTTGAAAGAGGATACTTTAAACTACTTCTCAACATAATCTCCAAGCAAATTAAGTCATTTGTCATAACGTGTGACAAGTTTCTGTATTCCTGCTGCATAGTCCTTCGCCGCCAGCTCATTGAGATACGCGAGGGACCCATCTTGCACAAATTTTTGCATAATGCAGATGGTGTTTAACAATTTCATGAACAATTGTTCGAGAAACATTGGGAAAATGCTCACAGATGTCATCAATTGTGACGCGCCGATCGTTCCTCACGAATTCGTCAACTGAGCTCACCAGTTGGTCTGTAATGACAGACGGTCTCTCCGAACGCTCATCGTCGTGTGTGTTCCCCCTCCCCATGTTGAAGTTGCGACACCACCGCCGAACAGACGACTCGTCCATTACATTGTCTCCATACACCTCCTTTAATTGGCGATGAATATCACATGGGCGAACGTTTCTTGCATTGAGGAATTTAATCACTGCCCTCACTTCACAACTGGCGGCGTTCTCAATTTTTTTAAACATTGTAAACAATCACAGAAACAACACAGGCAATGCTAGCGTCACGCAACTTGGCTCAGAGAAGGCAGACAAGCCACTGAAGCTATCTGACCTCGTCCAGCGGCTACTCGCGTCGTCAGCACTTCATGCGGCACGAACGGGTACTACTTTCCGGATGACCCTCGTATATAGGGTTTTTTCAGTTATTGCCGAGAAATTTTATGAAAATAATTTTTTTCAGCGTGATTTTTTTAGCACGTTATAAAATATATTTAGCGGCACTTGGCACCTTCCGATTTTTTTAAACAGTAAAGCGCTAAGTTTATATCCTGGATATGTTTTGTTAAAAAAACTCGCAAAAAATTTCAAATAACAGCCACTTAACATCCTAGGCGTGTGTTTTCGTCTGAACAAAATGCCATCTGGATTTTTTTTCGTTTTCTCCAGGGCCAATCAGGTGCTAGAGATGCGTTCCTGGGCTTTTAACTACCCAGGAGTATAATAAACGAGGAGTGAATGTTGGAACATCATATTTGATTGGTCCAGGGGACTGTAGTAAGTAATTTCGGGGGGAAGTTTAACTATCAGAGCATAAATTATACACATGGAATTTGAGGACTCGTGAACAACTTTTAGTTAATCCTTGAATCAACCTTAAGTATGCACCGCCTGCGTAGCCCCTTTATTACACTCGGTAGCTTTTTAAAACATGTGGATAGTGATTGAAGACATTCGTTGCACCAACCTTCTCGGGAAGATTTTCGGAAACTGTTTTTACATTGCTTTATTTCACACCGTCGAAGCCCCTTTTTTTGCCTGGTAGTGGTGGTTCCTCTGTGAAGGCTAGTGTCTCTGTTGAGCTACACACCTGTGGAACATCGATGCAATTTCTGTGACATTATATTGTTGTGTTATAACATATAATATTATGTATTTTCATTGGACAATTTATTTACCATCATTGCGGTAATCAAACTATGATTTGTTTTTTTTCATGTGTGGGTGGCGTTTATCCCGATTTAGCTATTCTCTAAAGTGATCGTTTTCAAATGTTACTTCTAGTGATTTTCTTGTGCAGAGAAAATAAGGTAAAAAATAATGTTGAGATGCACCAGTCATGTTATTCTGTTTAGGCACCATGTAACGATTCGTGTTCCCCGATGAAGGAGGACCTTCGTGGAAATCGGTTTTTATTATCTGAAGCAGGTGTAGGTGAACTGAATATGTGTCCGCTTGCAACAGCTTCAGCTGACACAAAATGTAGTAAAATTATTGAAACATGAACCACATATTCATTACATATTTCGCTAACAATATAAAATGCAGTTACATTTTGCACATTAATCCAAATATATATATATATATATATATATATATATATACATATACTCGTATATATATATATATATATATATATATATATATATATATATATATAAAATATCTTCGAAATGGAACGCTCATCGGCGACACACAAATATATAAAAACAATATATAAAAACACAGATGTAGATTTTTAGAATATAGAGACACAAAGAAAGGACACTCACAATTTGTTATTTTACGTTTCGACAGCACGGCTGTCGTCTTCAGAATAACAAATTGTGAGTGTCCTTTCTTTGTGTCTCTATATTCTAAAAATCTACATCTGTGTTTATATATATATATATATATATATATATATATATATATATATATATATAATTTTATATAATCACCCGCCAACAAACCTTGCGTGAAAAATATATAAATTAGAGTTTCTGAAAATCAGAATTCTCAAAATAATTTATGTAAATTTCTCTCTCTTTCAAAATTTTCAAACTCTCGTTCTAATAATGAAAGGTATTACTTGTAGTTTAAACCGGAAGAATGAAGGAGAAATCGTGATGAAATGGGGAATTATTCAATGATGGAAAGAGCACATAATAGATCTCTGCTTAAATTGATTTTGGAGTTCGGTTCATGCTAAAATTATATGCATTGCACTTCCATTATTTGCCTTCTATTGCACGTTTTTGTTATTGGTTATAATGATAGTGTTGACAGTTAAGACTTATGCCATGTTATTACTCTGTGAGTGATTTACAATACGCAAATTTCATTTATATCAAAATTTAATTTATTTATTAAAACATTAATTTATCAAAACATAATTTCATTTATTATTTTATAACCATCACGCCTTTCCACGATTTCAGCCTCGCAATACTAGTTTTATTGAATATTTATTAATATGCTTGCGGCTATGCTATGTTCGATTGAAGAAATCATTTCATTTTAATAATCGGTGCCGATGGATGTTATGGTCCTCTAGGGATTCGAGTAAGGCTAATAAGAGATTTCGTAATTGCAAGCACCAGTAAAGAGCGTGCGTTCTTTGGTCTCCGAAGTCTTCCCGAATTAAGTGCTCCAAGATGAAACCGAATCGGGGAGCATGTCCCTAATATATAGCTTCATACTCTGTATAATTTATAGGAATTGTTTTCAGACTTCGGATGTTGATTTATTATTGGGTGTGATGTGTGACTAGAATGAGCGTATACGATTTCGATTATGCCCGTCGAAAAAGATTTCCCCCCGCAAAGTGATTAAAAACCCGTTTTAAAAGTAGAATTTATCATCGAAACCGAGTCAAGTCGTGATGAGGAATCATTAATGCGCCCGATAACATTTGTATGCCAGGTGTGTCAAACTCCGCTACTCTCGGGTCCATTTGGACACGCTACTTATGGGCGGAGGCCGAGGAATGGCAATTAAGGCTCACATTCCTGAATCGGTCATGCAAAAATTTCCGTTAGTAACGCAGAAATAACAGATTTATTTGAAATATTACGACCAGTTTTATTCCGGTTAGCAGAATAAATCACAGTCAATATCAGAGGTCAATACTGAATGCTTTAAATCGGAGCCACAAGATAATTTGATTGTCGTGATGTTACGGAAGGCAGCCTAATGTGTGTGAACATACGCTTCTACACTGGTCAATGGGTTTTTTATTTTTCTCCGGATCGCCAGCAACAATGGGTCCGACCCAGCGTTGGCCCTCCCAGAAGAGGATAAGAGGATGAGAGAGGTAGGCTACATCACTTGTCGCACGGTCGGGCGGGGCCCTGTCCGTAAGACTTGTTAAGTCTTTTATCAGGAAACAGTAACATGAAAACCCCAAGGATCATGTTGTTTTGCATGAAAATGACTTCATTTAAGTAAACTTTTGAACTACCTTTCGTCGAGTAATATGATAACGTGATGCAGGGTATCCAAACAAAATCTGCATTCCACGGAGTCAAGAAATCAGAAGAAAATAGGCGGAGCGTAAATTTCTAGATTCTTATAGTTTTAGCATGGGAGAAGCCTTAGTATAGGATAATTAATTTGATTAGTTGGAAGGTAAACTGATTTTAATAAATTATGGTATCGTGTACATTTAATTTGCGGACCTACTTAACGAGATTATTGGCTATTGGGAGAGATGCCAAGGTTTGGTGGTGATTGCCACTGTCTTTGAATCTTTCGGAGAGAAAGAGCAATGCGCTGTAACTAATGGAATTGTTAAGAATTAGTTGAGGTAGAATGAAAGTTCACTTGAAGTAAGTAGATATAATGTTGGTGTGAGATCAAATTCCCTCAAGCTTGCGAACGGTTTTTGCTGTGTGGCTCTTAAACCACTCATAGACGATATTGCTCCTGGTGGGATAGGCCTTGTCTCCATAGTACTATTCGCTCGTCAGCTAGTCGTTCATGAACTGAACGACTATTGCCTTTGCAAAATATTTATAGAAGTTTTTCGAGAATGGTATAACTTTGTTGACATCGAACATGCTGCCACATTTCCGCTGACAGAATTCCGGAATTCCTTTGACACCAATGTCACTAGAACATTTGGTGTTGGAGTCGTGCCAACCCTATTCCTGTCACCCGTTTCGAACCCTTAAGGAGAAAAGGGCGCGGAATCAAAGCCTGCTTCATAGGCCTTCTTTCGTTGGGCTCACGGTATGTGCACGTTGGGCTCTGTATGAAGTCCAACCGGCATTTCATGAACTCCCGAACCATTTCCTTGAAGGCCGAACGGGGCCGAAACACATGTCATGCGGCGGGCCGGATCTGGTCAAGTGGGCCGAGGAATGCCATCGCAATGTTAACGCGCCCATGAAAAAACCTTAAGTTCTTTTGCAATGCGACCGCGTTTGCGAGAGTCCACTTTCCTGCCCTCCGCACCCCTCCCACTCTCCCCGCGACCCCTTCCAATCCGTCCTGCCCTCCCACCCTTCTCCCTCTCGCCCATTTATCCTCTCTCTCTTCCATCCCCCTTGAAAAATCCTACTGTTTCCCCGCCCCTGCACATTCCTTCCCCTCTCCTCCTCTAAGCCCTCTCTCTCCGCTCCTCAGTCCCTCCTCCGGGCCGACATAGCCCAAGTTTTTCCACCTTGTTAGGCGGGAAATGGATAATGGCTGGCGCCCTTGCCGACCTTGAGCCCTCCCTCTCGCTCTCAGACGGTGTCCGCCGCGCACGCCGACTTGTACAGCGGCCGGCGGAAAGGGTAGAAGAGAAGAAGAGGTGCCGAGCGAACCGGTCGGTCTTGGTCCTTCCTCCTCCTGCCCACCACCTCACCCCGCCGCCGCGCTCACTCCTCCCCCTCCCTGCCCGACCCGTATTCCACTCCCTCTCCTCGCTCGTTCTCAGTGGGACCCCTTCCTTCGGCCTTCCTCCCTTCCGAAGAACGCGGCGGAGGAACGTTTCTTTTCCCTCTTCGGGACGGCTTAAGAGGCGTGGGAGTATGGGGGGCTGGCTCTTTTCTCGTTCCTGACTGCCTCACCTCTCTCTCCCTCTCTTTTTTCTCCTCTCCCCCACCACTCTCCTCTCGTCTTCGCCGCCCGCCACTCCGGTTCCGACTGTTGCGGTGGGAAGCGTTTAACACGAGAGCTCTTAACGCAAAAACCAACCGGCAGTAGTGGTTGAATGAGAGGCGCGGGACCCCCGCATAAGGCGGATATCTCGGAAAGACGGAAATGTTGTTAGTCTAAGTTCATGGATTGTGTTATTCTGTTTACTTGGTCGTTGCCCTCGGGAAACCTGCGGGACTGGATCTGGAAACCTTTGTTTCCCGTGACATTTTCATTAATAGGTTCATTAAGAATGCGTGGGAAGAAGAAGGAAAATGTTTTTTTATTTGATTCGATTCTCGTCTTTTTATAATGACATAATATTCGAGGAATGCAAGTTTCTGACGATTTGAGTGGCATGTCACCCCGCGAGCCTCTTGTGTAAGAATGTATATATTTATATGCATATATACACACACACGCACACACACACACACATATATATATATATATATATATATATATATATATATATATATATATATATATATATATATATATATGTATGTATATATATATATATATATATATACACAAATACACACACACATTCAACACAAAATCCCGCCATGTGGCGAACAAATATTCATTCACATGGAAATAGATACAAGGAAAAGGGATGGGAACACATAGAAAGGACGAACACAGGAGAGGTGGGGAAGGCAGATGACAAGTGTAAAAATATTTCCTTGACCGGGACTTTTGGACCGGATCTTTCCACTTGCCGGGTGGATGCTCTAACCTGTGTTCGCCCTTTCTGTGTTCTTATCCCTTTTCCTTCTATCTATTTCCATGCGAATGAATACACACACACATATATAGTATATGTGTATATATATAGAACATACTTTCTACGAGTCTTCTCAATTTTGGAACTGTGCGCAACTTGACGAAGAAGTGATGATATTTAGGAAACATACGGCAGAGATTGCGGAGTTCAGACATTCTACTACGCCAACCCTGAAAGCTTTCTTGACTATAGCATTTAAACCATAAGTAATTGTTATAAAATTATGAAATGTAACAATTGATAGGGTTCAACCAATGGTGAATTGGTGGAAAATAATAGTGAAATGTAGTATTCAGAAACCTCTTGGAATTAAGTACCTTGGGTACGTCAATAGGAGTGTAAATTTTATTGTACCAACACTTAAAATTGTTGATCCTTCATTTAATGTCTATTCAAACTTACGTACGCATGTGGTGTTTTTGATGTTATATCTTGCAATTAGTGTATCGCCTTTTAAGTTAAATGGAAATATCAAGACCTCCATCAGTGTTTGTTAAATTTGATTCCTAATGATGGACCCGTGAGACACGTTTTAGCTACTTAAAAACCATCTCACCATCTCAGTCGCTTCATTAATAGGAATTGCTAGCGCAAGGCATATCGCCCGTGTGCGAAAGATGTTTGGAGCTGGCTAAATAACAAAAGCATATATATTTTTTAAATTTTACTCGTCCGGATCAGTTAAACTATTCTACAAGTCCCTATGAACTTGAATGTGGGCACATGAAAGGTACAAGGAACCTATGAAAAACTTACTTACGTTGCACCGTTTTCTGAGCAAGTGATGTAGAAAGGGAAGGCTAGGGGAATTATTTTAAACCAACAAATTCTCGAATTTGTCATTAAATAAGTTTCTATTACTGGTCATTTGAGTATTAAAATTTTATATATCAGTCCTACTATTGTCATTATGAAGAATGCGCGACCAATCAGGTATCTGATGAAATGGCGATATGGTAGATAGATAGATAAACTCATTCATTCGGGAGAAATTTAGACCGTAAGGTTCCTTCTTCCCATGGTTGGTAAATAATATTTCGTTCGGTGAAAATAAAATGAAAAAAAAGCCTCGTTCGTACTTTTTGTCATGAGAACTTAATATTATATGGAAATAATTATATTAAAAATGAGAAAATGTCTCAAACTTGCTCGATTTAAACTAAAAATAGCATTATTTTTTTTTAAACATCCAGATGATAGATAAATCAGTGAATCATGTCACTTTAACCCGCATGCATACCGGGGGACGTGCTCTCATAATACCAGGCAGCCTAGGATCCAACGTCTTGTTCCAGACTTCTCGTATAACTTGATGAACGTGAGAGATCTTCCGATCTCCCGGTCCCTTGCCAACGGGTACCCGCAGCTAAAGTTTCGGGTCTCGTCGTGTATGATTCATGCCTCCAACTTAGTGTGTGTGTGTGTGTATTTATATCTGTGTGTGTGTTTGTGTGTGAGCTTTTCAGGTATGGGATGCTGAGATCTCGCGTTGCGTCGTTGGCCATTCCACGTTGGTAGACTCGGCAGAATTTCAAGCGTTAGCGCTCATCAATTTATGTTTCCTTTTAACTTTCTGCAATGAAAGTGCCAATACGGGTGAATTTTAGGGATGGCGTTGCTTGGATTGTGCATGTTCCATATGCTGGTTTTAATTGAGTGGGAATGGGATATTTTAGGAAAAATTAAGTATTTTTGGGGAATCTGAAAAGTTAAAAGCTAAATAATCTTGTAAATTCTGAAAACTTCAGCATCTACTGTTTCTCTGCCGTGACCATTAAGGTTTGTTTACTAAGTAACTTTCGTAGTTTATGTCATACACAAGAGGGAACGAGGTTGGTTTGTTAGTCTTTTTCGATTCCCCGCGTTGTGTGCAACTAATTTTGATCGGACACAGAGTTGAAAGTTTTCGAAGTTCAAAGTTTCGGCGCTAATGGTAGGCGAAATCAGATCCTTTTGCTGTAATTGAAAATAATTAATCTTTTTTCTCTCCTACTTCACGTTTCATTTCATAATACTAACTCTAACCATAAGGAATAGTGGGAGCTTAGTGGGAGAGCGTTAAGGGTACTGTCTCAGGGATATGGGATTTAGATGCGTGTGATGCCTCGGAACATTGTTGCCAAAACCTTGCCGAGTGATTTTCTGGGTATCAGAACTCTGGCATTTGAGGTATAAGGACTCGTGTGCGTGTGAATGTCACGCGTCTTAGGGTTTATTACCCGGCGAGCTCTCTGCTGGTCATTAATTCAAAGTTATTTGACAGATTTTGGATATGCCGGAAAAGTTTTTATTCGTGTTAAGTTGGTGATGAGGAGAGTACTAAATGTAAAAGGGTAAATGATGCTCCAACTGAGTTCTTTTCGTTTCTATCAGTTTTCGAATTACTTAATTTTGCACATACTATGCAACTATGTATGCATGAGATCACTCTTAGGCAAATTGTCGAAAAGTGTCGTTTCGGCGATTAATAATTACTCCTCTGCGGTCCATTCCACTAATTATTATGTATTCACTAAAATATTTCAACGTGATGATAACGTAATAAGATGCAGGTATACGTGAAAAGGGGTCGACGACCAAGGTTGGAAATGCGTGCAATAGGGATATTTGCATCCTGAAAAATTGAGTGTTTGGCATATTAAATGG
This sequence comes from Hetaerina americana, assembly GCF_022747635.1. Classification (NCBI taxonomy): domain Eukaryota; kingdom Metazoa; phylum Arthropoda; class Insecta; order Odonata; family Calopterygidae; genus Hetaerina; species Hetaerina americana. The sequence continues at coordinate 36,988,742 of NW_027286763.1, forward strand.
ACATGGTTGCAATTAAAATATTTAGAAATTAATTAGCACCTTACTTAAATCAAATTATTTTGGAAAGAGAACCGTCTATTTTCCCATTGGCGTTGCTACAATAACGGTGGGACTCATCGTTCTTAAAGAGCACTCTGGAAAAATGAAACCACTGAGAAACATTCCATTTGGACAAGACGTTATTAGTAGAATCCAGAGTGGGTATATTACAATTTCATGGGCTTTTGTAAGCCATCCGTTATCCCCTCTCAGAATTGCCAGATGGTAGTGTTTGGTTTTTTCTCTTGTGATTTCATATAAATCCGAAAGGTTGTAAGACATTTTTGCGAAAGTGTGTGCTGTTTTCTTTCCTATCATCCTGATAAGTATATGCAACAGTCATGCCCGTAGCTGAGTAACACCCATTCGTCATGATGACCGATTCTCTGTGGGCGTAACGTGTTATGCGGAATTTCCGCAAGGCCTCAGCCTCATTCGTGGAGTCACAGTTAAGAGAAGAGAGCATATTTTTACCTTTGGCGCCACTGTCTCTCGCCTGGCCACACCCTTTCGCCCCGCCGCGACGACGCGGATGGTGTTCATCTACATCTACATCTACATAATACCCCGCAAGCCGCCGCAAGGGCGTGTGGCGGGGGGTGTTAGGTCACCAACCGTAAAAAAGAAAAATACCACATGCAAAAAAAAAACAACACGGAAAATTACACCCACAGCAGCGCACACACTCATGCAAAAATCCCTTCATCCAATACTCATGCAAACACATAAACCGCAAAACAACTAAAAAACTGCACCCTGCGCAAACTGCACAACTGCAAAGTTTACGACAGCTCTTCGTATTGAAAGTGAAAATTACGTGTTTGCTTGCTTAGTGATTTCTAGAAGGCATTTGACAGCTTATTGGGAGAAATTAATGAACGGGTTGCAGGAGATAGTAGTAGATTAGAACAAAAGCGTCAATGAGAAACCTTTTAAGTCTCAAACTGCGTACATGAAAGTAGAGGAGGGAGAAACAGGAATGATAGTGATGGGCAAGGGGGCAAGGCAGGCTTGTGCAAAGTACCTGAGTTTTTCAACGATTGCGAGGTGGAAATGACAGAAAAGAGATGGAAAATCTTGACTAAGGAAAGAAAGTTGGTGGAGAATTCTAAGAGTGTTCAAGCTGGTGTGGACGCTCCCGAGGGCTGGTGGTTGATCCAGGGCACGCGACCGACTCATTTGATTCGGTCTGTATCAAATTCTTGCATTGGTTACACGCGAGTACGGACCTCACGGAAAGGAATATATTTCCAAGAAAATAATATCTCAATCTCTTTCCTTGCAGTAACCGGTTGATAGGACATCATAATTGAACACACTATATATTTATGAGATGTACGCGCAATATGCAATCTTTTTCATTTAGTTTTTACAGTAAACACGTGAGAATGAATTTAGGTCCAGGTATATCTTCAATCCATGAGTTGATAGTGATCTGAAGCCAAAAAAACGTTCCCGCAGTATTTTAATGGTGAACGTTAAGCTAAGAACTGAACTGCGTTGTTTTATCTTGTTAAAAACGAGAGCTTTCCGTTGTAGAATTGATTCGCCTGGCAAGATACTTGTCTCATTCTGACATTACCTTGGGAATATACGTAGGGCTTGATTATTATGTTCTTGAAAGCCAACTTCGAGTCCAGTCCGTGGAGCAGTTTCGCCCACTCCTCTCATGTGAGCTTGCTGATCTCGACGATGGGTATTTTACTTTATTTTCCCTTCCTTAGCATTTGTCAGTTCTCTACTTGCCGAGTAAGTCCTTCAATAACTACATAAGGTTCCAATAAATTTCTTCTCCAGTCACTAGGATTAAACTAAAAAAATATTGCAATCGAGTGATATGACATAGTAATGAGATGCCTATTCCTTCACAGTACTATGATATTTCAATTTTGTTCTCAATTTAGTATTATATGCGCTCGGGGATTGATGCTTACGTATCTCCGTACTCTTCACGCCGCTCCCTTTCAGAACATTTCATTTTCCCTCCTGGGAAAATGAAATGTTCTGATTTTAGGTTATTTCTGAAAACTGAACGCCTTCCTTTAATTACTTCCATTCTAATCTATCCTTGCTCACTCTTTTCGCATCCGTCACATTGGTACATTTCTTCGTATTTGCTCTTAATTTCCTGAGATTTCTGATCATCCTGCTTCGAGAGAGACCTCGACCACTTTCCCCCACGTCTTTCTCAGACTAGGTGCCTTTCAAATCATTTACTCTTCCCTCGTTTTCTGTTTGGAGAGACAACCCTCACCCATCCTCTCAAAATTACCAAGCAAGTGAAGCGCACGAAGTGTACGTTGCAGGTGCATCCGATGCACATTTTTTCATAACCAATTCATTTCTCACCCTACCTTTCCTATTATTACCTCAATTACCCCATACCCGCATCGTTAGGTCGACGAATCGGTGATTCAGCTGTTAGAGTTGGACGGTACAGTGGGATGCCAAGGTCTATTAGTTTTAAAATATTCATCGAACTACTCTCATAAAGTTTTAATTTAATTAAAATCATGAAAGGATACCATGCATTTGGAATTGGCGAAAAGTAAAGAATTATACCGTTGGAGGGGACGTGCGTGACGAGAATCCGAAAGAGTCGGCTTGAAGAGGCATGGCACCGAATCGGAAACGAAACACCTCCAATTACATCGGCTCTAAGTAATAGACCTATTAAGCTGTGGAATGAATCGCGTCCAGTAATGAGTCCGTGTGCTAATGGATCAGATGGTAGCTGGGCGTCTCCGCTCTTGGGAAGAACGGGAACGCCTCTTATAGTCGCTCTCTCATTCCTCAGCCCGGTGGAATGCTCGAGATCAGTGCGCGGGGCGGGCCGGCATGCCGGGCATCTCCCTCGATCTCCATCCACCAAGGGGCCTTCTGCCTTCTTGCCGTGCTGCAATCCTCTCAGGCTGTCGTGTCCTCCTGCTCGAGAGTTGCCCCCTCACGCTTATATATGGGGTCGGAATGCTTGTAATCGGGCTGTCTGATCGACGAATCTATTTTTTTCCGCGAATTTTAGTTTTTAATTTTAGTTTAGTTTTTAACTATTATTCTCTCGTCATGGTGGTTTTATGACAAATTAAAATATTTTCCGAAATATTTCATTTTGAAAAATTTATGTTAAGTTCAAATTATCTTAGATTGTGGTTCACAATTTCAGGTTATATACGCCTTGCGGTTTAATGATGGGTTATTTACGGTGATAGGTGCCAAAGTTTGAATGTCGAATAAGCTATTTGCCGAAACTTCAAGAAATATTTAGACCTCCGCACTAGGCGACTTTAGTTTGAGGTTTAATATCCCCTAAATTTATTTTTTCCCAAGAATAGTTTATCTTTGCCATTGATTTAAAAAACTTTGCATATGGTCCTCGGTTTTTAAATGCATAACCTATGCACTGAATTTTAAGAGAAACTGTTTGAGGGTGGGGAATATTGGAGGAAGAGCTGCACAGGGTGGCGAGGAGCTGCACAGGGTGGCGAGGAGCTGCACAGGGTGGCGAGGTAACCCTCAAAAGAGAGGGAGAATGCATAGCGAAGTCTTAACACGAAATCAAGCAACCTCCGTCGGTACATACAGAGGGCGACATTCCAGGAAAGTTATGTCGGAACGATGAGACGGTGTATAAAACTGTTGAATAAGAATTCTGAAGAGGTAGTTTTTTTATTTGAGTTAGATCAAGAACAACTATGAACCATTTGATTTGTTAAAATATGTAATAGTAGCCTCGTGGCGTAACCGGAAAGCACTGATTGAATTTCGTTAGGAGTCACTCAATCGTCGAATCTCAAAAATAGCCCAAATAGGTATCTAATTAAATTTACTCTTAGTGAGATTTTCCCGGTTTGTTGATTATAATGCTTGTTCTTTTGTCATGCATGTTTCCATTTTATCGTTAGTATATTTCATGCTCCAATATGTAAGTGAATTGTGTTTTGTATTATTACATGGAATAGTATTATTTTTCTTTTGTTGTATGAATACCACCACTGTCTTGGTCCCCAGTGCTGCATTTCTGTTCATAGGAAATGAAGATTTTCAGATAAATGGTACGCCTTGTGCCATTCGCTGGTTGTTCTAGTCGTCTCGGGGATAATTATTTACACTTAAACTCGGTAGCTTAGTGCTTAGCCATTTTTTATTATCTTCTATTGTATTGCAACTAAATAAAAATTAAAAATAATACGAATTATAACTTAAATAAGGAGTTTGTGTAAAGTTTTTGATGAGTGTGTTTAATCGCTTCGTTTAAGTGATGCTTTTAATTTCCCCACTATAATAACCTTCTAATAATATGTTATGGACAGGGTTTTTCTGGCGCCAAATCCTTTCAGTATTTAACGAATTTCGTAACTTGACGGTAAGTACTTAACTGTTCCATTATGTTTGATATATTTTTCCAATTTAATGTGGAACAAAGGCAAGATTACCACCCAAGACCGTTCAATTTGAGCATTATATTTTGTTTTGCCTAGGTTGTCGTGTTGTTATCTTCTCCTCTTTTTCCTTTATACCTATCTTAGGGACGTAATGAATTTTTTCGTATTACTTGCTTTCTCCTGTAATGATTTAAATTGCTAAAAACTTCCATAATTCAGTTAGTTTGTTTATATATTATGGATGTATTCCTTAATAGGAGCAAAGTAATTTGGTCTTTCACCAGTGCGGTGATTCTTAACTTTTTTGATCCTCGTTTTTTAACCCTTTCTCACCTCTAGAGTTCAGAATCTCATTTCCTCCCTTTCTAAGATGCTTAGTCAAACCAAGATATAATGCCAAAGATGTGTGTGTGTGTATATTTACATACACATACGCATATATATGTACATATATATGTACATATATATGTATATATATATGTGTATATACATATAAAACTACGATTACACAGATTGTATATAATCTAGAAAGCGTCACACTTAGCTGATTAGTTTCCAGTTCCCGGTAAATCCAGGGGGCAATTCATGCTAGAAGCATCCAGTTCACGTGCTGAGAATTGTATGATGCCGGTATTTGAACATGGCTTAAGTTTTCGCACGGGGAACGCTTATCCGTATCTTGTTTCCTTTTAGTTGTTTTTTAATTTCATTTCATTTTTTACGTATTTCACTTAGATGATTCTGTTTGTGGTGGTTGATCTAATCGAACGGAACTGTTTGATATAGAGTAGCGTTCGAATGTGTTGTTGAAGTAATTCTTACGAAATAACTTGATGTTGATCTCGTAGTAGATAGTACGGGCCACGGTATTATATTTGTTTGCTTCATCCCGTAACATTCTATGTTAATTGTAGGCAGTGAGAGTTCAGATTTTAAACAGGATTTGGTCTTACAAGAGATAACTATGACTTAAAATGACCCGAAGGGATTTCGATTGCGAAAAAAAATTAGTAACATTTTTTTGCCATTTTTTAAACATTTTTTCATTACCTTATTCTCAAATTTAGATACTAAAAATCAGAATCTTCACTAAGTCTCTTTTTTCAAATTTGGGATGAAAGTATTCCCCTAGAATTTATATGTATAAAATCATTAAATAATTTTTTTCGTGGAAGTATATTTTAGCCACATTACGGTACTTAAAATGTAATCCTCAGTTGTTTATTATATGAGTGTGTTATTAAGGAAGACACTTAAATAAAGAGCGGTAAAGGTCGCTTCCTTTCAGAAAACACAATGATATTATTGAAGTGGTGAGAATAATGAAAAAAGCTCAAGTTGTGCCTTTAACAGGTATCAAATCGATGCCATTCCATTCATTTCTCTAAGTGCCCCAATCCCCTTATGGCCATAGTAATTGCGTCATTTGTTTCCGTCAGTGTTTTCTATTTCTTGTCATGTTTTTGCCCTGCCGTTTCATCGGCGGTGTAATTAAGAGAAGAAGAATCGTATAGTTTCAAAAGAATTCCCGGATGTGATTATGGGGTAGCATGACGCCATCCGTGTTTTTTAAAAGGCTGACTAAAAAAATTAGTGATGGTGCATTTTTGAAAATAGCGCTTTACAATTTTTTAAAATAATTAATTCAACTCGCTTTTAAATAGTAAATGATATTTCTCCTAGTTTAGCGCGCCAAGACATTACTATTCTACATATATTTCCATGGCGTCTCTTTTTCTTAACGCGGATATTTCGTTGATGCCATAGGTGTATTTTTCGCTAGCACTCCTGCATAACTCCACATTCGGTACTTAGCCTTTTTTTTTGGTACGCGTAGATCCATTTGTTTGGGTTCTTAGCGCTGACTTACTCTATTTCAGCGTTTTATTCAACAATCCGAATTGTCTTACGAAGTTGACTGACAACAATTAAATCAATTTTTATAATCGATTCAGCAACTACGGTTTATATTTTGAACTTGAAAAAATGTCTAAAACACTATGGAATCGGCATCGAAAACTACACGCGCTGGAAACAGAAGTTCTTAAGCAGCGTCTGGTGCACGCATAATTCTCATATTTTCCACGGCTGGCTTCCCAAATAATGCGCCCTTGGGGCGGGCACTGTGTAGACGAAATAAAGAAATGCTATGTGATAAAATGATGAAGCGAGGCTTATTCCTTATGGATGCCAAATTTGGTGCCATTTCCTTTCGATTGACTCTCTTCTGCCGCTTTTTTTTTAGAGTGGCCTGAGGTAAATTCCAAATCAGAGTTGGCAACACTGGATGACTAAGGTATGGAAGGTATGCCGATCAAGCATCCTCCACCTTGACCGGGATCTGAACCTGTATCCTCCTATTGAGGGGAAAGGTTTGGTCAAGGCGATCTGGGGGAGGGAATTTTTTCGTCCTCGAACGCCCACGTTTGATCTTTTGTAGCACTTGCCTTTCGGTGTTCCGATGTCTTAGGTCGTCCGGCTCCTTAATTTACCCATCTGTGATAGCATCGGGAGTCGTGCAGAATATTGTCCATAGCCGCTCTTATATAGCCTTAAAAAGAGTTCAATCGAGAATTTTGTTCCGGATAGCTATTCATCGAATGAATGTTACGTATGCCCAATGGAAGGGCCAATTATTATTAGCAACTTGATAGCGTAAAATTATTTATTTGGTGATATAAGGCAATTGGAGTGGCCACTGTTACCATGGAATGCAGTTCGCCGCGTGGAATGCGTGGTTGGAGGGAGACCACACCTTACTCGCACCAGATGTTGGAATTAACTCTTTGGTCCAGTGAACTTTCAATTCGTATTCCCCCGGTAACTCTAAGCAATGCGGTCTACATATATTAAGAAGAAGTGTGTAGACTTCCTAATACCTACATTTGTGATGAGTTTTTTCGACGTATGCTTTTTAATAAATTTAATATTAAAATTGAAGCTATTTATTCACATTTTTCTCATCACCGGTCACATCACATTGCGTTAAAACTATTTTAGCTATTTGAAAGTTTATTCGTTTGTCACAATTACTTTCAATACTTACTTGATAGCTCTCTAGTTACTCTAAGAAATAATTTTCTGAATTATTGGAATATTTCAATCAGTGCATTTTATATTTTGATTAGGAAAATGAATATTTTCTACGCCAATTGCCATCTAGTATGTCGTCAGTAAATAAACTTCATGCTAATGAAATATGTTTGGACCATATGTCGCTTTCCGCCAGACTTCTGCATGCCGACCCAATTCCCTGAGAATCCTCCTGCTTGGCCTGGGCTACGGAAAATAGGGATACCAATTTGAACCTGCTGCTCCTTAGTCAGCAGCAGAATCCTCTAGCCATGGCTTATTATTATTATAAGGTAATCTAACGGTTAAGGTAGGTTTATGGATGGACACAACTACAAAATAAATATTCTGTAATTCCTAACAAAACACAAATTCTAGCAACCTACTCTGCATCAGGTCCCTCTTCATCTCTGAGTACTACTTCCTTCCTCCCTTCATCCCATCCAACATCCCTATGCTGTCCCTCCCCCCTCCTCTTTTGCCTAACATTCTCCCCTCTATCACAGTCTTCAACATCCCACTGCCGATCAATACGCCCCTCATCCATTTTTCCTGACTCCATAGGATTTCTCCCAACCAACCCCTCTCTTCGCCCACCATACCCAGTACTTCCTCATTTGTTTTCTTACTTATTTAAATGTTATAATAGAGTAAAAATATTGGAATTAACGCATCGTGTTGAAATAGATGTTTTTGCAGAACGTTTTTTATTAATGGTCTGTATTTAATGTGTTGACATCACCAGTGAAACAAGGTTGTCATGAGCAACCTTGTTTTACTGGTGACGAGTAGCTCTGTGTACTCAGTCTAAAATTCCGTGTGGTTTTGTGTTGAAGTGAAAAAAAACGCTTAGAATCAATTAAGCCTCTGAAATCAACCCTAAGTTCGATGGTTCTATGGTTGAGTTCAGAGTTCCCCTACGACCAAGTGTGAAATTCACACATCAGGGGCAGGGGAGCATTTGCTTTTCCTGTTCCGCCAATGGTTTCTCAGGAAGGTCTGGCGACTAGAAAATCACACGGATAGGGTGAATTAGGGAGTGTCTCGAGGTATTAACCGGATTCGAACCCTGACTTTACTTGTGATGCCGCAAGAATTTGAATTTTTTCGGTCTTGATCTCTTCTTCTCAACCTTGTAGGTAGCATAATAATACAGTGATATAATGGGGAATAAATTTTTTATAACCAGAAACTCTAGAGACCACGGGACATTTTTGGAAGGCTATCCACAAATTTTGGAGAACTGAAAGTATTTGCGTTCTCATTTGCATTGTTGCACGATATTATTTTGTATTTGGAAGCTGAAGATATATATATATATATATATATATATATATATATATATATATATATACTACCTTGATCAAAAAGTTCCCGGAATAACCACCGTGTGGCGCTCCCATCGTTCCGATTTGAGTTCTGTTTTTTTTGTTAAATTGGTACATCTGTTGTTGATATTCCCTTTAAATCTTAGTGTCATAACTTGACATTTGCAAAAGTTACGTAGCCAAGAGTACATCTATCTCTGTGTGTGTTGGCGATTTTTTACAATTGCAGAAATGGATTTAAATTTGCAACAACGAACTTGTATTAAATTTTGCGTAAAAAACGGATTTAGTGGCGCACGGACGTTGGAAATGTTGGAAAAGTGTTTCGGCAACGATTCTCTAAAAAAAACGGTCGTTTACCAGTGGCACGAGCGGTTCAGAAGTGGTCGTGAGTCAATCGAAGATGATGAACGCAGTGGCAGACCATCGACATCGAAAGTCGGTGAAAAAATTGATAAAGTAAAAGAAATGTTGGTCAATAACCGCAAATTAACCATCAGAGAAATAGCGGAGGACTTGAACATTGCCTATGGATCCGCCCAAGACATTGTGGTTAATGATTTGGGTTTCCGTCGTGTAGCAGCAAAGTTGGTTCAAAATTTCATGCAAAAAAGAGACCGTGTTGACGTCGCAAAAGACATGATTTGCGAGGCTGAATCCGATCCCACATTCATCAAAAGGATCATTACTGGAGACGAGACGTGGGTTTATGAGTACGACACGCAATCCAGACATCAGGCAAGTGAATGGCGTTCACCAAATGAGCCGAGACCAAAAAAACCACGTCGTTTTCAGTCAAAAAAGAAGGCAATGCTGACGGTTTTCATGGATTACAACGGTGTAGTGCATCATGAATTTTTGCCAGAAGGCCAGACAGTAAACAAAGAGTATTATTTGGGCGTTATGAGACGTTTGCGTGAAGCAATGCGCCGAAAGAGACCAGAAATGTGGGCAGAAAACTCGTGGATTTTGCACCATGATAACGCACCGTCGCACAGTGCTATCATTATTCGTAATTTTTTGACGAAAAATGCAACAAATACCATCCAACAGCCACCGAATTCACCTGATTTGGCTCCCTGTGACTTCTTTCTGTTCAATCGAGTTAAAAAACCATTACGGGGAACGCGTTTTATAAGCCGAGAGGAAGTAATGGAAAAATCGCAGGAAGCACTGATGGACATACCGAAAACCGAATATAAAAAATGTTTCGAGGATTGGATCAAGCGCTGGCATAAGTGTGTTGCAGTCGATGGGGATTACTTTGAAGGGGACAATATAGATTTAGATGAATAAACTTGTATTTTTAATTTTCTGAATAAATTCCGGGAAATTTTTGATCAAGGTAGTATATGTATATCTACCCTCATCTGTTAGAACTTGTTTATTAAATGAGTATATTGTGCTAAATAGAAATAAAATGAGAATATGAATTCCTAACTGTTAGTCAAGGTCAGTGTTTCTCGATTTTGATTTTTCGGCAACTTCAGTTCGTATTTTAGTGACATTCCACGCTCAAAAGTACCCTTAAGAAATGGATATGACGTGGTGAATATCCAGTGCGTGAAATAAGGGGAAAGAATGGAATAGGAGAGGCGAAAAGAAATTTGAATTATTATAAATAGCTATAATTAGGGAGCCACATCAAATAACGTTTTCCAATTGCAATGGGCATAATAAATATGGAACATGAAAAGAAATCTTACTTCGTAAGCTTTGGTCAATTTTTAGTGTATTAAATGCTACCTACTCCGTAAAAGTTGGTAAATATTTTCTTATTTTAACGTTGCGATGCAATTGAAATCGAACGCCGAATTCTTGTTAGATACCTGTAGGTGCTCTGTGATTTGCGTGCTGAACACCAGCAAATCTCTAGTTTTCAACCGAAAGTACGGTTGGCTAGGTGAGGGTGGAGCTCACCTTATACTTACGGATACGGCGTGTGAAATTTCACACATTCGGTGGAGTGCCACCTTTGCCCCCGCCGCCTGTAGTTCTTCAGAAAGTTCTGGTTCTCAGAAAATCACCCATGCTGGGTTTTGTTGGGTTTGTCCAGGGGCATCACCCGGATTTTTGCCTGAGAACCTCCTGTCATTAGCCGAGCGCTCTGCCCACTGGGATACGGTCTTGATAAACATACCGAGTAAAATAAATAAACATTGACAAAAGCTACACGCCGGGGTCGAAAGAAAATATAAGCCTTGAAGTGGAAGAAAATTTACCACATAACTGGAAATTGAGAAGTAGTTCCATAGAAAAGTCGTAAGGGTAGAGTACACGTGCCATATGCCTCTTCATTGTTTTGGTATAAAATGGTATTTTGTCTCTTATGGAGCATCGTAAACATTAGTGATAAGAACATCAATTGTTCTATAAATGGTAGTCCTGCTTAAATGTAACTTAAGAAGATGTTCCTTGCTAGTTTCCTGATTTTAGCCTGATCCATGCAAGTTAATTAACTCAGCATTGAACATTAACACAAAGCGAAGAGACAAAAACGGCAAGAGTGGGATGAATTTTGACAGGGACCAGTAAAGAGAAGGGCATGTAAGTATTTTCCCATTTGGGTAGGTAACATTACACAAGTCGGGAACTGGTTTAAGTAAAAAGCGGTCTACTAAAAATCTGCTTGTAGTCAACAAATGTAACATCATGGGCAATGATCGTTTGAAATGCACTTTTTGAAAAATGAATAATGACCCTATTATCATTGGTAATCTACCGGTTAAGGTAGGTTTTGGGTGGACACAGACTACACAACGGAACAACGATAATTCCCTTGCCTCTCCCACAAATCGCAACCTGACATCCAACTCTGTTTTAAGCCCCTCTCCTATTTAGCATGCTTCTTTTCTCCCTTCATTCCGTCAAACATACCTATCCCTTGCCTACTCCTTCCTCGCTTACCTAACGTTCTCCCCACTTATCACAACCTTCAACGTCCCCTTGCCCATCAAAACGCTCTGCATCCATCTCTCCTGCCTCCATCGGATTTCTCCCCTCCCACCATGCGTTGCACATCCACGTTTGTTTTCTTTCCGTCATCTTTTCCATCCTTCTCTTTATCCAAATTTCAAAATCCTCTAATCTGCGCATTTATATTGCGTCGTTGATCATATTTCCGCGCCTTACCATAAACCATATCAAAGTTTTTGACGAGCCTTTTATTGAAGGAAGATCTGGTGCTTTCCCGGCGTATTTGCTTGATGAAGTTTTCTCGGGTCTTCCACCGGGTCAGGGGTTCCATGCTGGCCGACGTTTTGATGCCCGACTCGTGCATCGTCCTCAGGGATAATGATCGATCCATCATCCCTGAGGACGATGCGCGAGTCGGGCATCGAAGCGTCGGCCAACATGGAACCCCTGACCCGGTATAAGACCCGAAAAAACTGCATCGAGCCTTTTCTTGACATCCTAACTCAACGTCCCTGCCATCAATTCCCTCCTACTTGCGAAATCTTTGCCTGGCGCAATTCTTCTTCTTATGTCCCTACCACTTTGACCATTTTGGTCCGAAACACTTTCGGGATAGATGTAGTGTTCCTGCTGTTCGAAGGTGTTTTGGACCAAGATGGTCAAAGTGGTAGGGGCGTTTGATTAAGTAGAAGAATTCTTTCGGCAAAGAAGCTTTTACAAGGAGAAGATTGCTTAAAAACTGCATATATTTACATCAGATTTGTTGTTTATGAACTACGCATGAATCGGTGTTCTATTAAATTTCATCATTACTACATTCACGCTTCCAGTCATGATCACAACACCTTCAAGGAACATTAATTTGATGAGCGGGTGATTTCAAAGAGACAGTTAAGGAATTGAGTTAGGCCACGAACAATGGTAAAGTTTATATTGGCTAAATAGATAAAGTTCATAGAAGATCGTTGGATTAGGCAAGACAATATTACGAGAGGGAAGGAAGTGTGGTGGAAGTACGAGTATAGAGGGAGCCACTCTAGTCATGCAGATAGCGAACCAAACTAGGAAGCTTGAGACCGCTCAGATTTGCGTCTATTAGAGATCCCTGCAAGGAACCCTCCGGAAGGTTTAAATTTTCGGTTTGCCATCGCACAATACGATTTAGGTTAAATTCAACTTATTTTTTAGTGTAATCTGCCCGTCGTTTCAGCGAAAATTCAATCGTTATCCACAATTCCGTTATTAGAGACTGGTGCCCTAGCGGACCGCCTGCCTCATGCCAAGTGGAGGGGCTCGCGGGGTGTGACGTTCATGCCAGGATGCTCTTCTGGAGGGGGTCCACTCCGCCTTGGCCGGACGACCGGGAGAGTGGCCGGCCACGGCTCGAGTGACTCAGCCGCCCTCCCCCGCCTCCTTCCCATCCCCGCCACTCCACCCCCTTCCCTCGGGCTCTCTCCATCCCTCCTCCTCTGGAGGTTCCACTCCAGCGCTCGGGCAGCGAACAACCGTCGAAGCGCGCGGAGAATAATATGCGCACGCTCGCCTGTTGCGATTGCCGCGGCATGGTAATGTGTGTTTTGCGAGTGGAAATGCGCTCCAATCAAGCGTCGCTCGCTTCCTCGCGCTGCTAAAGCTCTCACGACCTCCGACCCCACTCTCCCCCCTCCCCAGCCCCACTCGCCCTTTCCTCTTACCCTGTGGGCATGGGGTTGGCGATCTTGCCATTATACTCGACTTCTTTGACATTACGGTACCAAATTGGGTGTTGTTTGGAGCGTTCCTCGAGTAGGTAAAGTACACCGTCTATCGGAAGGGACGTACGTTAGTCCTTCTTAGCCCTTGGCGTTTTTCTTTTGGTGAGAACGGGGTAATCACCTCCTCTGTCATCCTCTCCACCATATTCCGCACCTTGCGTGAGGAGTTCACCTACCACACTTCTTAACATTGCAAATATATTTCTTGTTTTGGGAGAACTAACGGAGCTTGTAATTTTTTTAAAACTTGTGATACGGTTCCTGGGACCAGAATCACTTCGCTGATGCCATTTTCATAATTGCAAGAAGCATGGAAGGGAAAGCAAAAAGTATGGAAGTATCTCCAACCAATATTCTGATTATATGTTAAGATGCTGTGTATTATTAGTGTTGATTGTCTTAATATTGATGAAATTTAAATGCTATAATTCGAAAGCTGGCTTTTAGCGTCATGCGACATTGAATTCACTCGAACACGATTGTTTTGAAGTTTGGATGTGAAGACTCCTGTTCACGTCCGTCGAATTGCACTGCATTGTCTACCCCCTCTCTTAAGTCATATATGCGTAAGTGTTAGTGTCGGGTATGGCGTATGCAGGAGTTGAGTGCGAATGCTTAATACAGCAGTTCATGCACGAACAGGCTCTATAAACGATGCGCTTACATGTTTGGAGGCACTCAATCATTCGGAACGCCATTAAAAACAAATGTTTCCTGCCTCCATTTTGATACTTCGGTAAAAAGCGTAATATACCTTAAATTTCAAAATAATTCTACGAGTATGCCACCCGATATTTAAGAGATAAGATTTTAAATCATATAACGGGGAGCATGTTCGAGGCGAACTGTCCAAAGAGATTATGAATCAAATGTATCCACTATCTGAAAACGGTAGTGTAATTGGATTCATTGTGTAAGTCTTGGAGGCAGATAGCAATTTCTCCGAGGTCCATGCTGCCACATTCGTTTTATGGTTGTGAACTCGAATATATGTTGTTGACCTTATTCTCGAGGGCGGTTTCAACTTCTGGCTATTTTTAAAGTGTGACTGATGTTTCTTAGCACGTAGTCCGGGGTTAATATTGTGATTTTTTCAAAGCTGGTATTCTCGTTTTATATCGTATAAAGGGGATGAGTGGACTCTGGTTTAAATAAATACCAAAAGCTAAGGCAATTAATTTTCAATTTATTGCTATATGTGCGGGAATCCGTTCCTGTTTCAAAGAATTAACAGGTGTATAATATTCGTTTCAAGATTACTTTAAAACTCATATTTGCGGAGTCATTTGAAGTTTTGTCATAGAATTAACGAACATTCCTGTAACGTAAAACTTTCTTAATTTAGAAGAAACGAGAGTTTGGAATAGATTGTGGAACGAAAGAATGAATTTAACTCTTGGCTCTGGATGAAATACTGTGGACATGTTCTTACGTAGACTTACATTTATAAACCCGGTGAAAACATGCATTAAAATGGGAAAATAGTAATGTAAATTCTACGATGATTTTCTAGTACCAATCACGCAAGAGTTGGATACGAGTATTAAATTTGTATGCACGAGTATTTTGGTAAAACTTAGATTAAGAAAAAGGAAAATTTTTTAATTCAACCTTTTAGTGGTAAAATTGCATTTCAAATAATCTAAAAATATAGATCTGGCTGGACACATCCTCTGCTACCACCACAGGTAGAGGAAAGTTACTCCAAACTAGAGGCCAAATTAAAAAGTTCTCCAGATGCAATGGAAAACATAATATGAAGTGTATTATTAATAAAATGTGGATGTTATATATGTTGTGGCTAATACTTCGTTCTTTGAGGACTATCAGCGAACTACAGAATCTAATTAAGTGACGCCTAGCTTTGAGAGTAATTTCATATAGTCTTGATATTAAAATATGATATGTAACCCTGTTAAAAAACTTTCAAAAATTATTTTAAAATAATAAGGAAAAATAATAATAAAAGACATCCTTGCGGAAAATCATTTTTAACCGGAAATATTTAGCCATCGAGTGAAATAGTCAATGTGTCATTTGTCTAGAAAAGGGTTGCATAATTTCGTAAACTCAACTTGTTATGACGATGAAAAGAATGCACGAGTATTAAGAGGCGGGTGTTATGTATCAGATATATGCTTATAGTGTTTGCCACCAAGCCAACCATTTCGTGACCCCTTCCTGAGCCGAGCCCTTGTAAGGTACTTTGTATTTAGTCCAGCAGTCGTATATTCCGGCCTCTGTAATCAAGCTGTTAGAAATAAATAATCCAAATTTTTAGAAGATCCCGAAAAAATCTTGAAAGATCGATTAGCACAATCATAACTTGAAAAACATTGCAATGTGGAAAAACAATTGTAGGGAAAAAGCTTAGGCGATTTATTCTTTTGGACGAATGGTCTTAGGTAAGAGAGTTCAATGTCGCAACATTTCGATTGCGCTGTTCCTGTGACATCGTAATGCTGTGTTGTACTGCCAAGAAATAGGATAGATTCATTGTCTTTTGATTAGCGATGCATATTCAACGTGCAACTTGAATTAGATGCAAATTACAATCCGAATGCAATGTGTGATGAGATTACAAAATTTTATGTGACTGGATTTAATGCGGGGTAAATTCAGTGAGTGACACACTGGAATATCGAATGTGAAATGCGATATGGATCACTCGAGTGGGTGCATCGATGTTAAATCTACATCGTAATTCGGGTTTCGTTCAACCCTGCCTTCGGGTTGTCCTCTGCGTGCGCAAATGAGGCGGATAGCGAGTGTACCTACCGACGAGACAAGTGGAAGGGTGAAGCAGGTGAATGGGTTTAACAAGTGGAAGCAGCTGCCGGTGCGGCATGCCCAGAAGAGCTGCCGTATAAGCGGATCAAACTTGGATATCTATAAAATTGAATGTGCGACGTAGTAGTAGATAATCGGCTTGACGTTCGGCTTCTAATAGGAGGGTTCCAGGTTATAATCGTGAGTAATTCGTTTGGAAAACCTCATGTGAAACCCTAGGGGTGTGATTTTTTTTCTCATATTTGGGAATTTCATGTGCCAAAGCAGGGGGGTGTTCGTGGTGAAATCCAGCATACCAACCTTCGGTTTGAACTTTATGATGTCTGTTCCATGTATAATACACATGAAAAATTTATTGTAGTACTGGAATTTTGCTTTCATTCACCCTCTAAAAATGCTTTTTTAACAACAGGGAAGTTTTCATCCATAGTATTGCCTAAATTCATCTTTGTCGTATAATTTCACTTGTGCGCCCAGGAAAGGGGTAGTTGCACGCAGTATCGTTTCCTCTGAATTCACATCCCTCGTCCTTGTGCCGTGTGTCATGGCCGAGGTAGTTAGTTGGAATCCCTCGCTTAGAACTTCTCTTTTGGCTGCCGTGCTCGGTGATGCCATCTGTGTGTCAGCTATGCATGGCGGAGTGCATTGGGCTCCCCCTGAAGAACATCTACCTCGATTCAGAGGCAACAACAGCCCGATGGTTGGGGAGAGTTTACGGGCACAGGTCGGTTGTGTAGGGAGCAGCCTCCCGGACAGAGGAATGAATGTTTTGGGTTTTGGTGACGCAGGTCCTTTTTTTTCCTTTCTAACCCTTGTCAGCGGCTGCCCGAGTAAGAGAGGGTCACTCGGAAACCTTCCCTTTCTTGCTGTGATGGATGAAGTGGCAGCTTTTATTAGGGGCGTCGGAACTAATTCCTGTCCGCGTCGAGGAAAACACTTGGGCCTAGGCTCTTCCTTGGCCTCAAATTCATGGGCCCATGTATACAGAGAGCAGTTGTAACAATTGAAAATGGTCAATAATCGATCCAGAGAAAAATACCGCATGACGCAGATACATATCATTCATTCGAGTCCATTATGGCCTCTCCTAGTTTAAACTTGTTCAGTTACTGGTCCTTCACACATGCGTGCTTAATTTTATATTTCGAACCGTGAGGAAATAAGCAAATAGGCTTTGTGCTAATGTTTGTAATGCAATCATCATCTTCGACACAAAAAATAATGTGATTTGAAATGGAAAATCCACTTAAATGGCCAACGGTTTAGTGTGCTAAAGTTGATGTTTCTACCAAAGAACAAACATCACATCAACAAAAGAGAACGCTCTGGCCCTGTAAACCGATGGAAATGCATTACATAGGGTTGAAATATATGTTAAAAGCATAAAAGACAACCTACGAAGCCTCAGTAATTTATTGAAAAAGTCTGATGAGGCATTGTGAATATAGATGTGGTTATGTTTTTTATGAAAAATCATTCTTATCAAGCAATATCTTAAAGCAGTAAAGTACTTAATAATGTTATCGTCGACTTGAGGATAATCAAAACCGCATATTAGTTGGCTAATTTGGCATGAACCAATTACAACCCGTTGAAGTTTCATTTGTGACAGTAGAACAGTCGGTTAAAAAATATGAAAGTAGATTTTTATATCAGTTCTTTTCTTAGAGGGAAACTTAATGGGTAAAATAAATTATTTGATAAAATTAAGTAACGTGTGTTCTGCCAGTGAAACCACCAGAATTTGAACAACTGTGGAATTTTTTAACGTGAATAGAGTATGAAATTCCTTCGCTGTGTTGGGTGACTCGCTGGTTGAATGGCGGTCCCAGAGCATTAATTTGCATTCTCACGGCTGATAGATAATCCTCGGGCTCAATACGTTGAGCGGGCAGAAAGACGATCTGCGGTAAGTTTCGAAATTGTGTATAACTTTCTTAGACTCTGGACGCAAATTGAAATTATCCCTAACGTTCGGTAGTATGGTGGTTAAGCGTACTTATTTTTTAGTTGTAGAAGTGTTTATAGGTTCCATGAATCAATTAGTTCTTTAGGATAACATCCAGCACACAAATTCATTATTCCGTGGTAATTCACGACGTAAATTTATTGGTGACTATTGTAAAAGATTTTTTTGTTTTCCATGTTTGGGCCAATTTTGGGAAATCCGTTGCTGACAGTATAATGAAGGGGGTCCGATGGATTTCAACCGAAAAAAAATCCTGGCGTGATCACAAACACTCGGATAATAAGCACTACCGGCGGTTTCGGCACCTCTTACGGTGATACCCAGGAAAATGCTGTTCAGAAAGTGGACTTTTTGTTTTTAAGGCCATGTGAATTTGGGAGAAAACGATTGGATTAGGCGTGAGTAAAAGTGATTTATAAATTGTCGGGCGTGCAAGGCCCTCGGTGGAATTTGCTCAATCCCGCTCATCCGTGCCAGTCAAACGCGGAATTCCATTGCTCATGCACGAGGTACAGAGAGAGAGAGAAAAGAGTAGTGTACCGACGAACGAACATCGGGAAGTTAGCATGTCGCTCTTTATTGGCCAAGGGTAGTGAGAACATTTAAATTTCACTGTGAGGGATTCACCCAGCGGTCAGAGCGTGAGTGACATTAATTGGAGTAGAATGATTATCAACCCCCGCGGACAGCGGCGGTCCACATCATAGGAAAGGTCGTTCGTCCTCCTCACGTGTCTCAAAGGGTCGAGTATAGGGGGGGGGGTCTGGCCGTCTTATCTCTCTCTCTCTCCTTCCCTCCCCCACACCCTCCCCTCCTCATTCCGAGGTGATTACGCCGACCGTGTGACGAATTTATTTTCTTCCTTCGCTCCTCGACTCCTCTTCGCCGCTCACCTCCGTCCGCTCAGAGCGGTGGCGGTCGAGGATCGGGTGGAAATTCGGCAACGCTGTATGGACCGGGGCGATAGAGCCCGCGCAGCTGCGCGGCCTCTCTATCCCTCCTCCTCTTCTTCTCCCCTCGCTCCTTCCTTCACTCTCTCTCATTAGAGCGTCTTCGCCTTCGGTGCCTGCCACCCAGCGCCTTGAGGTGAAAATCTTCGCCCCTTTCCTTTTTTTATTTCCCTGGGCATTCCCGCCCCTGACCGGGAGGAGTAAAGGCGGGGGGGGGGGTGAAAGGTGTTCACGAGGGGGAGGAAGGAGACAGGGTGGGTCGCACCCTTTTTTTCCCTATATTCCTTTCGGGAGAGTGCACGCACACTCTACCGAGGCGTTCTCCTTTGTTTTCCAGTGCTATTACGGCTGGGTCATTGATTATCCGACGTCTACAGGTGGAAAAAATGAGAGAGGGCGGATGGCCATCTCAAATCGGGCGGATGTGCAGTTTTTTTGAGGGAAATATCCCTGGAAGAGAGTGGGCCCGTCCTTGTCGGCGCTGTAGATTTTTCCGTTCTTGGATGCCTCGTTTTATGTCATATATTCCTTTTGTCTGTGTGCCGGACTGCACCGTGATCGCTCAGCATCTGCTCTTCCATTCTCCCCCGTCGCACCTCGAATGAATTTTTCACTCGCTGTGAATGCCATTACTCATGTGAAAAGGGACTAATTTAATACGTGCTTAGAATATTCAAAGCACATTGAGCTAACGTGCAGTTGAGATTAAATCGGGAGTTAATCACCGATTTTGAAATTCGTCGTATTTAGAAAAATCGAGAGATGTTTGGCTGTTTTTGCTCCTTGCTCTGTTCCGCGTGTTGGCTTCCCACCGAGAGGGCCCGCGTTCGAATTCCGGAGACGGCAGATATTTTTCAGTGGCATCCCGATCCCTACTTGAGGTGCTTTGTGAAGAGCAGTATGAGTGAGTACGCCGTCCGTCGGATGGGACGTTAAACTGTGGACCACTTGGCGTCTTTCGCTAAGAGTAGGCTAATGCCGGGTTTTTCTCCAGCCTTCCTCATTTCCCATCCATCCCTAATGGCGCAAATGGCCTTAGCTGTCCGTCGCCTCCCCTAAAACTACTGCTACTCTGTTCCGGTCCACTTTCGCATGTGTCATTATCTTCACGTTCTCCATTCAATATTTCTTTAGCCTTTATTCTGATCAACATTTTTCGTTCCTGCTTACGACCCATGGCTCCAAATTTCTTAGAAATGTAAGGGAGAAATTCAAATTTTACGAGCCCAGGTACGCCTCGAAAGATCCTAATAGGCTGTTACAAATATTTCTCCGGACTCAATCAAATTTAGAAAAATATGTGAAGTATGAATATAAAATGGGATTTGGTAGGTCAACCCCAGTACTAATAGTACAAGTTTCCTTGGCAGCAGCTTGGAAACAGTTGAAAATATTTGCAGCGATTTTTACGTGTGAATGTACAGGTAATTCGAATGGAGTTTTGGTCAGGGAGAGGAGGAAAGGCAGAGAGAAACGAGGCATCGGCCTTCTCTTAACGAAAGGCGCCAAGGTGTCCGAGTTACTTTATACTGTGCTTGATAAGCACCACCAGAAGAACCGGAATAATCTCACTCTCAGAATGGTAATCCAGCCACCAGCCAAGAAATTTTATGAGCATAATGAAAGAGTTTTTATCCGGTCACGGCATCTAAAAGTGGAATAGCGTTTTTTGTTAGCGTGATAATATAATTTTTTAAATCTTGACTTTTATAGACTATAGTGGAATGATATGAGGAATGTAGGACCCAACCCAGTCCTCTCTTTAAGTAACGTTTTTCTAGGAACTCGGAACTGATATGCAATATTCTATGACTTAGCGGAGTCTGGCTGGCCTTCTCCGCAACTTATCTCAGGCAACTATTTATTCTGAGGGCTTGTGTTTGTTTCTTGTCCTTCCCTTTGTAGGGTTAGGTGGAAGAAGGGACTAATAGTCCCCACCTCGCCCAATAAGTTGATAAATAAATAAAATAAATAAATAAATTTGTAGAATATCGACATCTGGCTAGTGCTTTGTCAATGTAAGTATTTCTTATTTCGTAAGAAGGCCGTTCTTCGCTGAGAAAAGTTAGGTATTAGCGCCGGAAGTTAAATAACAAGATGGCGTGTTGCTGAATTTGTGAATTCACTTTCTCGATACGGAAGAGTATGTTTGGTATTTTATCCGTTTGGTTTAGATGAACATTAACATCGCGGTGGTGAGATATAGTGATTAAGTAACACTCAAAGTGAACCAACAAAAAATTTGGCTTTGCTTATGAATTATGTTGTAATCGGGAAGAAACTTACTGCCATGCAAGTGAAAAAAGTATGCACTTGTATCCTATATTTTGTTACAATAGCTTTAGAATACTCAAGGGAGAAGGCGAAGGAGATCCGAAACTATGATTCATGTGTAGTGAGGTGATTGCCATTTATGGAAAAGACGGGTTGGTGTATCAGAACAGCCACTGAAACTAATGTAAATTCTCTGTGAACATTACGTGCGAGTTTTTATTAACTCTGCTACGAGCATTGAGTTCAGTGTTAAATATGCATTCAGCGTCGGTTCTATATTTCCTTCCCCAAGGTCGAAGACTTTTGCGATAGTGAAGTAGTCGGAGAGGTAGTTTATTTGTGAGGCGTTGAAAAACTCGCCTCGTTGGAATCATTAAAGATAAGTGGATAATCAGGGAAAGGGAGGAATGGCAAGAGCGGTGTAGGAAGAAAGCCGACATCGGTATTGGCCTACACCAAACTGAGGGCGTCACAGCATCCGCGGTTGTGAACGTTCCTTCTTGCGCTCCATGCCGGCTGATAACTCCGTAGTTGTAAACAGAAAGAACTGAATAGTCGTGCGGGTCACTGGAAGGAATTAGCAGGCCCTCGACTTAGGAGCCGAGTAAGTTTTTCTCAAATGGGATATTTTTTTCCCTGTTTTACGAATAACGCTTTTGATTGGTTCGCTGCATAGCATTTGACGAGAAGAGAAGGTCAGTCGACACTTCGCTGTGAGTCAAAACCAATTTCCAAATTTAATACCAATGAGGAATACATATCAATTACACCACCGCCATCTCTTAATCTGATTTTTAGGGGTGTTTTGTGAACTACAGGGTGCGACGCTTAAATTCGGACACGCACGCGTTTCCTCGAATGAGATTTCCTCGCCGGGTTGGCGAAACCTTCCCCAGACTTCTCCGAAGCATTATACTTAGACACAGTATCGTAAACAGTTGATCTGGGGTACAACACGAAGAATCGAACTATTTTGTAATATAATGTCCAGCGCGAACACTTTTGATAATAGCGGCTCTTCGATTGTACTCCACATTTGTACCTAACATCTCCATTTTGAGGTCATGACTGTTTACTAGATGCCTCTAGCTTTCAAGAACGCCCATTGGGACCTCCAGTGGAACAACGAAATGACGGGAAATTTAAATTTGTCCGGATTTTAGCGCCGCACCCTGTATATATTGGTGAACTGTTGCTTAATAGTAAATAGTGATAGCGATTGGTTAATTGGAAGTACATATATTCATGACCGTATTTCGGAAACAATTTTTCCTGGTCAAACAAACTAGTGTTTTCAAGGGAATTCCCTTACATTAATGGACCATGAGCAACGCGCATGATTCTAAACAATTTTCTGTGGTGGCACTTCTCTAGGATCAATGTAATAATAAATAGAATACATCCTACGATAATCCGTCACTGATTTTGTGACTTAAGAATTAAGCATGTCGTCTGAAAGAAAACTGAACGGGAAATATCAAAGCCGCGTTAACATGAGTTGTAAGGGACATATTATTAATACAGACAAAATGTATGCCCACAAGTCTTTTCGTGTTTTGCCCATTATAAATCGCTGCCCGATATATTCATTTTTGAACTCCCTATGTGAATTTTCGCTGTACAAGATAACAGGAGTACAAGGCCTCTAGCCTGGGGTGTTTCCGTAAGCTAATATGTTCATTTCTTTGAAAAGTATTACTTAGATCACCTGCGATGCAGCCTCAGCCTCTTTAATTTTCCTTCAGCATTTGTTGCAGGACGACTCACAGAAGTCATACCATTTTCATCTTGCGTAGAAATGTTGTATCAAAAATGAATTTCACTTGTTGTATTCACATTTAATCAATGAATCCTGGAATTTTTCTTGAATTAAGAGTATACTATATAAACTTCCATTTTTCTTCCCAGTTTATTAGAGATGCATTTATGATTACCTCACGGCAAAATCTGATAGAAAATATAAATGTTGATTCTGGGACCGTCTCTACTTCAGGATGTGCGACTGGAAGAAATCATTTAGGCTGGGTGTTGTGGTGGTGGCACGAGAACAGGGGGCGTCTTTACCGAAGGGAAACCATCTTAAATCCAGCGAACTCGCTGGTTAACTAATTATAATGTGCTTCCGTCTATGACTCGGGTTTTATCCTGACTTCTACAGTAATTTTCATATAGTCACGCTCACTCACATGATGTTGCCGTTTAAAACCTTAAAATTTGAAAAACAGGCTGGCCTTTCGTGCGTCATGTTTGCAAAATGTCTCATTTCATATCTTCATTTGTACAGTAAAACTGATAAAGCATGATGATGTAAATGGAAGCACTTGATTGTCAGTGTGGTCAGTGTTTGAGAGAACCCTGGCGTCGGCATTAGCTTTAGTTGACGTCAATGAAAGGCGAAATGAGGGCCATCAGTTTATTTCCCTACCTTGTTTAAGGGGTGAGTTTTAAAGTCTCTTCATCCGGTATTCAACTAGAAAGTTCATCACGCCGTAGATGCATGTCTTATTCTTCCATTTTTGATCATACTTTTAATTTGAATGCCAAGCTCTAGTAGGAGTTGACACTATGTTGAGGAGAGAATGAGTAAGAAGAGTGAAATCGTGCTGGCAGTATGAAGTTCGACCCTTACAAACAGATTGGAAGGAAGGCCCCATTACAGGTCTTCAGGTTTGTGCGTAACGTATGTGCCGAGTTTCAACCGCATAGGAGGATGAAGAAGGATTTAAGCCCTTAGTTTTGAAAAGGCAAATATGGGATAAGCGGAGGGCAGCTTGAACGCAGAAAATAGCGTCTTAATAGAAAGAGTAAGGGAGTTTTGAAGCGGAAATGAGGTAGTAGGGAACATACTCATAGAGGGTATCGAAACATGTTACCCTTGGAAGAGGCTGAGACGAGAGCCAGATGCCAAACGAACTATATCTTGATCGGGAATAAGTGCAAATATAGAATTAAGCAATATGAGAACTATTCCAGAGAAGAGATAAGAATTGGCACAACTTACCATTGGAGTACCCTCGTGGAATACGAGATATCTGGGGTGAAAATATCCGAGAAAGAATTACCACGACCTTCGAAAGAAAGAGAAGAAAAAACTAGCATCAACGGAAGATGGTTCGACCAGGATGAAGCACATTACAGAAGTAGCGGAAGAATTACTCCTGAATAATAGAGCTGACTCAAGGCGGAACGCGAAGTAGATAGTCAAGTGACGAGGTTGATAAATGTGAGCCATGGGCATAGGACGTGAGATCCTTAAGAGTGAATTGAAGTGACAGTGGAAAATGGCGAAGCGATAACGTAAATTGCGAAGTTCTCTGGAGACGGAGTGTATAGGTGAAAGTAGAAATAGAAAGAATTCTAGGCGGGAAGATCCTCTAAATGGGGTTATTAAAACTATTGATTGGGAATCCATCGTAAGAAGAGGAAATTGGAAGCTGATGTAGATTACAAAAACACGGAGAAGATAAACACCGAAAAAGCATATGAGGTGAGGGAGCACACGAAGAGGGACATCGAAGAAGCGATAATTAAATGCTGTTACGTCTGAAATACGATGGAAAATATTGCATTAAGTTAAAGATTGGAAGCAAAAGAAATGAATCGAGGAACTGTGATAACATGCACAGTCTAAATATTTCATCGCTGATGTAGTGAATGACTAATGAAATAGACAAGAGTCGACCAGAGCCCAGAGACCGTGAAATATGTGTTCATGGAGAAAAACAGGGACCTCGGGAGAGAAAAATGAACTGAGAAAATAGAAGTTCTTCGAGATAAGGGTAAATACGGTCTGGTTGGCATAATCAGTGACAGTGAGTGATGTTTGAAAATACATTTGCAATGTCGAGACATTTGTAATGTCGGTTAGAACTAGATTTTCAACTCCATGGAACAATCGAAATGAAATAATTTATTTTGTAATTACACACACTTTATTTAAAAAAACAATCCCAGTTTTCGACGTTGAACGTCATCATCAGGCCTGATGATGACGTTCAATGTCGAAACCTGGGATTGTTTTTTAAATAAAGTGCGTGGAATTACTAATAAATTATTTCATTTCATTTCAATATGTTATTAAAATTCCATAAAGTTACGCCAGAGACAAAAAATCCATGGAACAAGTCTCTTATTATTGGAGAAACTTGAAACGGATTTTAGAGGCTAGAATGCTCTACTAAGTTAACAAAAATCAAGTTGTTAAACTGAAAGAAAATAGCGGAATAAAATATGGAACTAAAAAAGGGGATAAACAGTGAGTGCATATTGAGGAGAAAAAAAATTAAATTTTGTTCAAGAAAGTTAGCCAAAACATAGGAGACTGATTTTTAATTCCCAAACGCTTTAGTGCCATGGTTAATGCGATCGCTTGGTTGAAAAAAATACATTCATGTTACTACTGCGTGAGGAACCTTCTTTTTAAAACTGCTTAATTATATCGGAAAACTTTCGAGGGTTGAGGGATTTAAAAATCTTTTCCGGAGTATCTGAAAGGAATATACCTGCAATCGTTCATGTGATCTGCGACCCCTGCTTCTCCCCTGATGTTAACCGTGATATCCGAGAGCGTTTCGGGAAGCAGAAAAAAATCACATACACAAGCATACACACCCTCTCCCCTCCGTACCCGCCGCCCCCGTAATCCCCCAGACTGGCTCGCCACCACTTTAGAGGAGAGGAAACAAAGCGACATCCTACCCCCCCAAGTCTCGAGCTGAAGAAGCCAACAAAGCAAGATCGAGGATCCTTCAGTTTTCCCTTCTCCCCCGAAATCCCTTGGAAACAAACCATGGAGGAAACAACTCGGGAGTGGCATTGATGGTGAGGAAACACCCCTGCAGCACCCCCGGTTGCTCCCCGTGTGTTCCGTGAGGAGGGGATTAGAATGTGACATGAAAGAAATCCCATGGTGCCTAGAGGGTGTTTAGAAAGTCATCGTCAATCTCAAGAGGGGACGCCTCAATGAAAGCAATTGAATCCCAATTTACGTACAAACTTGGTTAAAACAACTACGTATCTACCCAACCTAATTAATACAAAAATCCAGAGGAGATTTCATGTTTATTTCACTCCTGTCAATACCGCTCTTGAACCTGTGATGTTTTAAGGCTTGTGATACTTGTCGTTTCTCATGTATGCTCGCAAGTCGTCTAGGGTGAGAATAGCTGCCCTCATCAACCTTTCAAAAACCAATTCTTTGAGAAGAAAGAATAGTAAGCCATGATCGAAAGAAACTGTAACTTAGTTCATGATTTTATGAAACTTTTTTCCTCATTAATGCATTACCGGAATACTGTGATTCCTAATTATCTGAGAAACAAAAAATTTTTGACTGCTGAAATGTTTCTTGATTGGTTAGTAATTGCCTTTCAATGATATTCGTGACAGTTGAGGTGGCATCGTACCGTATACAGAACCTAAAAATACTCTTTATGGAAAAAAACGTTGGTATTGCATAATTTGATATTACTTTTATTTCTCTGATGAGTGATCTTTATTTAACTATATAATGGGATGAATATCAGATTTATAACATGCTGAATAAGATTGGTCCCCGGGGGATATGGTGGGGTGCAGGACTTTTGCCCTCGACCACAAACAATATTAAAGTGAAAGTGTTTCCAGTGAAATTTTCTTTTAGTAGCCCCAGTAATTCAGTATGCAATCTAATGGTATGATTGCATATGCATTATTTCACTTAATTTTTCCATTATTTTTAATGAATATTTGTCTTTATTAATTACTTTTTAAAATTTCGTATTCACTGCTATTTTCACGTTTTTTCATCATTTTTCCGAATTCTTTTGTGTTCTTTTACTGAGCCCCTCTCAATCGCGCATAACCAGGACTTGGCTCTATTGTCTTCATTATATTTTTAATTTATTTGCAATTTGTTACAAATCTTAAAATGCTCATCGTGTAATGTTCTTTCTCTTTTTCGGCTGATATTGTCGGGAATTGCGACACTGCCCTTCCATCATCAGGGATGCCAGCAGCAGCCGTAGTGCGATGGATTGCCGAGAGGTGGTGGCACCTTTCTCCTGGACTTTTTGGCTCGTGATAGTGGCAACGGCAGTTTTTGCGGGTGAGTTTTTTTCCCGGGATTTGATCCATTGCGAAACAATACTTTTACTTCTATACCGGCAGTGTGCATTTGGGTGTATCACCTTCTTGAGTCATCATTGTTTGTGTTAAAATTGCCCGAAAATGCGCAGATTTGTTTTCATCATTATCAGTATTTCAATCCTAGGATATATTTACTGCAGCCCTGCAGTCTACTTAATTAAATATCAATTCCCTCAATCCCTGATACATTCTCTGTTTTGCGTCCTTAATTTGTCCTATGCCCATGTATATTGGTCTTCGTCTTGGAATCTTCCCTTCTAATAAATTACTGATTAATCGCATTGTGCCTCAATTTGGGTCCTATCCATCTATTTCTTCTTTGCCGTAGAGTTCTCCATGTGGTCCTATCCTCTTCTGCTTTTCTGTATACTTCCTCGTTCCTTACTTTGTCTGTCCACTTAATCTTCACCATTCTCTTCCAGCACCATGTTTCAAATGCTTCTATTCTTCGCTGGTTTACTTTTCCAATGTTCCAATTCTCCACTCCAAAGTCTTGACGAATTGCTTCCTTGTTCCCAGCCTTAGGTTCTTTGAACATAGTAATTGCCTCTTCTTCTTGAATGCGTTCTTCGCTTGGGCTATTCTTAGCTTGATGTCGGTCGAACTTCTTCCATCCCATGTTATGCTGCTGTCCTGGTAGATGAAGGATTCCACTTGCTCTAGCTTTACTCCTCGGATTGTGATATCTGCATTC